>NC_062551.1:126315289-126642925 GCF_016906955.1 Phacochoerus africanus | reverse complement strand
TCCCCAAATTAAGATGTAAAAAGCTAATAACATTGAAATAATTTCTGGACATATTAAACAAGGTGAAAGAGAGCAGAAAGTAAGCAAAATCAGGAAGAAAACAGATGGCATGATATACTTTCATTAGACCCTGAAAAAAATATAAACAAGGAAGATAACTGAAAATTTTATTAAATAGACAAATTTTCAAAAAAGTAATACTTAAAACTGACACCCAAAGAAAAAAATCAGGAGTCTTATAAAAGATAATGTATCTATAACTAAGCAGCTTTACCAAGAGAAATGGCTTTTCAACACGAATAATCTTATACAAATTCTCTAGCTTGATATAGTATCAGATTTGATAATAAAATCTAACAAGTGTGTTATAAAAGAAAAAAATATAGACTGATGGAAGAAATGTTCACATATTGATGTAGGAGAAAATCATTTTGTCTTATACATGATTTGATCAAAGTGGTATGCTAACCATAAAATCCATGTCTTATGGCCTATGAAATAAGTATTGGACATCTATTAGCAGCCTCCAGCTACAACATTATGGTCTCAAGTTCTCCTCTTGTAAATATGCAATCATTTTGGACCCAAGCCAATCTTTGGTTTTTGCCAGCTCCAATTCTAATTTTTGACAAACAACATTTGTAACTTTATATGTTTTGCCTTAATAAATCTTCCCATTTTGTAGTCAGACAGAACAAAATTTAACTGATTCTTGAATCTGAGTTTATTTTTGTGTATGGTGTTAGGGAGTATTCTAATTTCATTCTCTTACATGTGGCCATCCAGTTTTCCCAGCACCACTTATTGAACAGTCTGTCTTTTTTCCATTGTACATTCTTGCCTCCTTTGCCATTCATTAGTTGGCTGTAGGCGCTTGGGTTTAATTCTGGGCTTTCTATCCTGTTCCACTGATCTAGATTTCTGTCTTTGTGCTGTACCATATGGTTTTGATGATTGTTGCTTTGTAGTATAGTCTGAAGGCAGGGAAACTGATTCCTCCAGCTCCATTTTTCTTTTTTAGTTAGGATGTCTTTGGCTCTTCTGGGTCTTTTGTGCTTCCAATCAAACTTTAAAATATTTTGTTTGAGTTCTATGAAAAATGTCCTTGGTAATTTGATAGGGATTGAATTGAATATGTAGATTGCCTTAGGTAGTATAGTCATTTTGATAATATTGACTCTTCTAATTCCAAGAGCATGGTATGTCTTTCCATCTATTTGTGTCATCTTTTATTTCTTTCATCAGTGTCTTATAGTTTTCAGAGTACAAGTGTTTTGTCTCTTTAGGTAGGTTTACTCCTAGGTATTTTATTCTTTTGGAAAGGATTGCTTCCCTAATTTCTCTTTCTGATATTTCATTGTTAGTGTATAGAAATGCCATCAATTTTTGTGTATTAATTTTGTATCCTGAGACTTTGCCAAATTCATGGATGAGCTCTAATAACAGTTTTCTGGTAGGGTCTTTAGGATTCTCCAGGTATAGTATCATGTCATCTGCAAATAGTGATGGTTTTACTTCTTCCTTTCCAATTTGGATTGCTTTTATATCTTTTACTTCTCTGATTGCTGTTGCATAGACTTCCAAAACTATGCTGAATAACAGTGGTGAGAGCAGACGTCCTTGTCTTGTTCTTGATCTCAGCAGGAATTCTTTCAGCTTTTCACCATTGAGAATGATGTTAGCTGTGGGTTTGTCATATATGGCCTTTATCATGTTGAGGTAGGTTCCCTCTATGCTCACTTTCTGAAGAGTTTTTTTTATCAGAAATGGGTGCTGGATTTTGTCAAAGGCTTGAATCTGTTTCCAAGGGTTTTTCTTTATTTTGGAGTTTAAAAAATTTATATTTTTATTATACATCAAATTGTTGATATTCCCATTGTCAAATCTAGTCTCATAAATATTGATGTCACAAATTTAAATAAAGTATTAACAAACCAAATCCATTAATATATTAAAGACAATCTACTACAAGTTTACTCTAGAAATTAAAGTAAGTTTTTAATATTAAAAAACTGTAATTCATCTCATGAATGTAACATAAGGGAAAAATGCACGATAGTCTCAGTATATGCAGAAAAAGATAATATAAAATGCATTTTTATTCTATTACAATTATAGCAAGCTAGTAATAAAAAGAATTTTACTTTCATAAGAGGTAACAGCAAAAAATACAAAATAACATCATACTTAATTTTAAAAGTTAAAAATTTCCTTTGAGTTTAGCAAAATGCCATATGTAGCCATTTCAGTTTTTCTGCATTCAATCAGTCTCCATATTAAGTTATTTTAGTTTTTTGTTGTTGTTGTTGTTGTTGTTGTTGTTTTTTGTCTTTTTGCCTTTTCTAGGGCCGTTCCTGCAACATATGGAGGTTCCCAGGCTAGGGGTCTAATCGGAGCTGTAGCCACCGGCCGATGCCAGAGCCATGACAATGCAGGATCCGAGCCATGTCTGCAACCTACACCACAGCTCATGGCAACGCCGGATCCTTAACACACTGAGCAAGGCCAGGGATCGAACCTGCAACCTCATGGTTCCTAGTCAGATTCGATAACCACTGTGCCATGATGGGAACTCCTAAGTTTTTTTCTTTTTTTAAGTGGCACAGTTTCTCCTAAAGATGCTTTCCTGTCCCAAATAAGTTTTAGGAAATTCCCTGATGCACCCAAATATAGGTGGTCAGCTTATTGGCTCACAAATTTGTCCCCACACATGAAGGGTAAGGAGAGACAGAAGAAAGGGGAAAGCATTCCAGGTTGGTGGGCAGAGGGTTTAATAAAGCCAGAGAATTTATATTTGAGGCTTATCTTAGGCACAGAAAGTTAAGTGTATCTTACCATGGCTTAATCAGAATATTAATATTAATATTTTATCTAGAGACTTTAATGGAGTGCATCATCCACTTGGTACTAACAACACTGTGATAATGTTGGCTAGGAATGTACATTCCAAGGGTGGGAGAGGAGGGATTTTTCTAGATCCAGTTTTCAGGTAAACTGCAGTCGTGTCCTTTCCATAACTCCTTCAATAAAACCACCTGTCATTCTTCAGGTCTCCAGTCCATATAATCATAATTTCTAATCTTTTTAAAATGCACATATTTTAATAAAGCAGATTTAAGATTTTTACTTTATATTTTAATTACTGAATAGATAGCTGGATTTTTTATAACTACGTTCTAGGTAGACTTTTGGGGAGTAAAAATTATGTTCTGGAGTATTATAATTTGTAGTGTCCCAAGAAAGAAAACTGTGTGTGTGTGTGTGTGTTTGTGTGCGCATATTTATACACATATACATTTTGTAAAAGTAAATTAAATAGATAAAGGAAATGAGAATTAGAATTTGAGGGAGTTCCCCCCAAGGCTCAGCAGAAACAAAACTGACTAGCATCCATGAGGATGCAGGTTCGACCCCCAGCCTTGTTCAGTGGCTTAAGGATACAGCATTGCCTTGAGCTCTGGTGTAAGTCACAGACATGTTTCAGATCCAATGTTACTATGGCTGTGGTATAGGCCAGCAGATATAGCTCTGATTTGACTCCTAGCCTGGGAACTTCCATATGCCATGAGTGTGGCCCTAAAAAAACAAACAAAAAGAATTTGATATAACAAAATGATGTATTTCCTCAGTTGTTAATCAACCAGACATAAGCAAAATAATTAAACATGCTATCAGCTTGTTATCATATTTATAAAAAAATAATGAATTTATAAGGAATCATCATAGAAAATAAAATGTACCACCTAGCTCCTCCTATTATGAAGAATATATTGCCCAGTTTCTGCGAATATAGTCACCAGATTGTCTTCACTATCAGCCCCTTTGGGAATTGCCTCTCTTCGAACTGTCCAGCCCATGATCTATCCCAGGGTGTCCCCTATGCAATGTCTGATCAAATTTTAAATATAAAGGCCTCAGCATCTTAATTCAATTAAGTACAATCATATATATATTGTATAAGGCTTCAGTGATCTTCAATATAAGTTAAACAAGTGTATATATCACCACATAAATATCTTTCTGAATTCACGAGCCTAAGTAGTCCCAATTTGAACCTGACGTTTAGAATGTAATACTAATATAATAACAATTATATATCACCTATTCTTTGGCAAGTTTCTGCATGTTTAGCTATATATTCTTTCCTTACAAAAGCCTGTGACATAGGAATAATTATAACACCATTTACTTTTTGTTTTAACAAATGAGAAAGATGGATGACATACAAACTAAAATGGTAATCCAAGTTATAAAGTCAGAAAGTGACTGACCTAGAATTCAAATAGGTTGTGTAGCTACATGAGCTCCCATCTATTAGACTAAACTTCTATTTACAGAAGGCACTTTGTTAACTAGTAGTAAAGTTTTTAAAATTTTTTTAATTTAATTTTTTATTTCCTCAATACATTATTTTTTTTTCTACTGTACAGCATGGTGACCCAGTTATAGATACGTGTATTCATTCTTTTTTCTCACATTATCATGCTTTGTCATAAGTGACTATACATAGTTCGCAGTGCTAGACAGCAGGATCTCTTTGCTAATCCATTCCAAATGCAATAGTCTGCATCTAATAACCCCAAGTTTTAAGCGACTATTAGATCATTCAATTTTAAGAGCTAGTAATTGGAAAACCCTGATAATTAAAAAAAAAAACTGTTTTGGTGTTTGAACTTCATATACTTTTCAAAAAAACAAAATCATTGAATACAAGTTGTCTAAGATAGGTCTATAAACATGCACATCACTATTTCTAGGTTTCCTAACCACTTGTTGTTATGAAGTTGGATAAAAAGAAACCATAAGTAACTCTTGACTTAGTGTCCATATTTGCCAGCTTATCTAAATATATTTTATTCAAATTACTCAAAATCCTACCATCCTCATGAGCTTTAAGACCTTAAAACCTGGAGTTCCCATCATGGTGCAGTGGAAACGAATCCAACTAGGAACCATGAGCTTGGGGTTTCAATTTCTGTCCTCGCTCATTGGGTTAGGGATCTGACATTGCTGTGCGCTATGGTGTCGGTTGCAGATGTAGCTTGGATCTGGCGTTGTAGTGGCTGTAGCATAAGCCAGCAGCTGTAGCTCTGATTAGACCTCTAGCCTGGGAATCTCCATATGCTGTGGGTGCGGCCTTAACAAAAGACAAGAAGACCAAAAAAAAAAAAAAAAAGACCTTAAGACCTTAGACAACTTATAATTCATTTTATTCCCATAGGCAAAAGTGGACATAATTTTTCAGGCTAACTGTGAGAATTAATTGAGATTAAATATGTTAAGTATTAATCACATTGTATGACATGTAGCACCCAATATAGTTACTGATAATTATTAATATAAATGTAACTGGGCAGGACCCTAATGGGCCTTCTCCTGACAGAACCCTCCCCACACCCTCTGCCACCTACCCTCTTGTTTGTGTTATTTGTAGAAAAGCTGTAGGCTCCCAGGTCTCCCTGAATCACAAAAACCTGGCTTAAGAATTAATATTTGAAAGGATTTAAATATGTAGTGACAATGTAGCAGATGGTCCAGGAGAGCTACTAACAATGTAAACAGTAAAGTCAGCCACATGGCAGTCACAGAATCTTTAGCTCATCCTTGAAAATACAGTATCTGATGAATAGTTCCTGAGTTGTCTTACAGATGCCAATGCCCCTCCAAATGGCAGAAGTTATTTTATTTTTATTATTTTTATTTTTTATTTATTTATTTTTATTTTTTATTTATTTATTTATTTATTTTTATTTATTTATTTTTATTATATTTATTATACTTGATGGCTATGAGTACATAGACCTCAGACCTACTATATTGATAATGTTAAACACTGTGACACTGCCCCATTACCTAACCATCAAATCTATCTTCTCTGCTAGTACAGATTGTAATTTACAAGTATCTGTAAAATTAAGTGGGATTCTGTAATGGCTTGACATAAATGTGTGATACCTTTCTTGTATGCATATTTAAAGTTACTATTTATTCTTTCACTATTTATATAATAATGATTTAAAGAGAGAGATCTCTGATAGGCCATTTAGAATATTTAATGAACTGCTATAGGATTGAAATTGCTTTGCTGCATGTGGGAACATGCTATATTTTCATAAGCCTTGATAATGCACAAGTTAGAACATAAGTCATTGGCATAAATTCAGGCTATGTCTAAGCATAGCAACTAAATCCATCATTTGGAATAAATTGTTAAAGTTTCTATTCTCTGAATTTCTATTGCTTCATTAGGAATATTTATCTAACAGTTGCTTTTTAAAAACATAAGACCCAAAGTAAAGGCATAGGAAATCTTTTACTCAAAGAAGTTGACCATATATGGAATCCATTTTTTTCACCTATACGACTATATTTTGGAGTTCTTTCTTCAGATTTTAAGCTACTGTTTTAATTTTAATTCTGCTTCTGTGTCAGGATTTCTGAGAACTTGAGGTTTCTCTATTAAATCGGTGGCTTTTATTGAGGCTATTAAAGTTCTGTGTATAAGCTCAAAATTTTTAACTGAATACATAGAATGTCCAGGTATTTTTAGCTCTACAAAAACATGCAACTGAAATATTGCTTCCAAAATCTTAATAACATGTGTGTTTAAAAATAGGTTGCTTTAAATACTTAGAGAAAAATTCTGGGTTTATATACTGGACTACATTTTTTTTTCTAGACAAAATGATCTTATTTTCAATTTGGAAGTTCTGTTAAAATTAAACTCAAATGAAACAACATATTTCTTTTCTATTTTCTCTTAGTATTTCACATGATGGGATGCTCATTACATTGCTTAATATTTTAACCATCGTAAAATTATCATAAAATTTAGATATTTATTCTATACCTTTTTTATTTTATAAATTATTCTTTATAGTTTTGCTTTATCTTTACAATTAGGTTGAGAACTCCTTGAGGATAAGAGCCACATTGTATACTACTTCAGTTCCTCACATTCTATAGCCCAGAATTTAACATAACATGGTTAAACTAATTGCACATTTACTGCTTTGTTAATAATAATGATCCCAATTCTCTAACAAATAAGGCAGAG
The DNA here is from genome assembly GCF_016906955.1 of Phacochoerus africanus. Classification (NCBI taxonomy): domain Eukaryota; kingdom Metazoa; phylum Chordata; class Mammalia; order Artiodactyla; family Suidae; genus Phacochoerus; species Phacochoerus africanus. The sequence continues at coordinate 126,635,868 of NC_062551.1, read as the reverse complement.
TAAAATGATGTAAATTTGGCTTGATTGGCAAGGACCCATCATATTATATCTATATAGATCTTTGCCTAGTATTTTTAATATTCTAAGTATATCATGAGTAACTTGGAAATAAAAGATCTGAAAGACAAAATTCTACCTCACATTCCTCATAAACATGGTGCTATAGATTCTTATGTGGGGTTATTTTTGAGTCTCTGTCTTACTCAAAATATTATTTTGTTAATGTTAGTCCCTTTATTTCCTTTAGGGTCTTATCTTAATGGCATCTCTAAATTCAAATTGGCCTCTGAAACTAAAATAAACATGTTTCCATCCTTTCTATACTGGGAATGCGCATAATTTCCTAACCTTGTGTTAGATTAAATAATTCAGGTATGCAATTAAATAATATTGAAAACAGGTCAAATAACTAAGCTCCAGAAAATTGTATTTGTTCTTAGAAGACTGTGACCAACTAAAATATTTTTGTCATATAAAGCCTTATAGCTTGCTCATCAATATTTGCATTTACATCCATTGACGCTGTATCCTTCAATCCAAAGCAGTATATCATAAATTCTAAATATTCCAACCATTTACCTTTCTTACAAGACTTACCTTGAAAATACATATTTCAGACCAAAATCTTATACATGTCCTCTTCTGGTTTCTTCCTTTTGAGACACTACTAAGTAGCTATCAAAGTAGAGTCCTCCCCTATTGCAGTAGAAGTAAAACACCTAGATTTATCCTATCAACAAGTTTTACTGTGACCTTTTGGGAGAGTCAACAGTCAACAATCTTCTAGGCCAAGTAGGAAATTAGTCAGCAGAATTATATAAAGTGTTCTTATTTCTGAAAACCAGCAAAGTGCTTTGCACAGCTAAAACATATCTATATAAAATTTTAAATATCATTTTCCCCTTTTTTTGGCCGTGTCTGTGGAAGTTCCCAGGCAAGGGATCAAATCTGAGTTGTATCTAGATGGACCGGGTGCCCCCACAGAGATAAGCAGGATGATTAACCCACTGTGCCACAGGGGGAACTCCAAAAATCTGAAATTCCTTTGGATGGCAAGGCTGTTGGGAACTCACTTTGGTTTTAGGTTAGATTATGAAATAAAAATTTTCTTCATTAGGGAAATACTCTCAACCCATCTAAAGTTTTAGTTAAGCATTGCAAACTTGAAATTTATATAGAGATTAAGAGGTAAATTTTTATTCAGAGCACTTGGAAAGGGCAGAAAAGTCACTCAAGATACACAGTTATAAGAGAGGTTAACTATATTCTGGTCACTGCTGTAATTCACTAAATGTATCAAATGATGAAATTCTGTGATAACTCACTTTTCTTTCAAAGCCTTTAATGAGAACAGAAAATTAAATAAATTCATCTATTCACTTGACCCAATATGTAAGTAGAAAAGGAGAGATGCCACAGATTTATTATCTTCTAAAAGTCAGCAATCAGTGATGTCCTCATATTTGTCCTTAGATTACTTAGCAGTATATCTTTTATAAAAATTAGCTTTTCTTCCACTTTAAAAAAATTCGCAAAATCTAGTCAGAATTGGAGATAATAGCTAAAGAATTAACCTAGAACATACTGAATCTTGTTATTTCTGTTGTCAATAGCATATGGTTTTCTAGATTGTTTGACATTATGAAGAAGACAATAAAAAGGAAGATACACAAATATTTGATAAATATTGAACTATACAAGTCACTACTCTAGCAGAATCATAAGATTAGTGATATTTTAGTGTTCTAAGACCCAATTTGTCTTTTCTGTGTTTATTAAGGGTAATATTGGCAGAAATACTGAAAAAGTCACAAGAATGTTCTAACCAGATTTTGCCTATATATTATAAAAAGAAAGTCACCTGAAAGCACTAGGCTTCAATTCTCATTCTGATTATGAGGCATTAGATTGGAAAAGTGATTCCCAATTGTTGGCAAAAATTATCGCCCTCTCTCCACAGACATTTTTTTATTCTAACAATCAGGTTAGTGGAGCTATTAGCGTCTAGTGGGGAAAGGCAAAGGGATATTGCTAAACATTCTACTGTGCACAGGACCACTTTCCACCAAAAATAATTATTGATCCCAAAATAATGATAGTTTCACAGTTGAGAAACCTGAACTTAAATGTTACAAAGATCACCTCAAATTGTAGACTCATTGCTCTTATTTGTCCATGAGATTCTTTTCAGCTCATTTTCATATCAAATTTCCCACTTGTGACCAACAGTGCTGTTACTGCTGTGAGATACATTAGTATTATTTTTTATTCTAATGTTACTCCTCATTACTCCATATTATTTTTTCTAAGTAGTCTAGCATGATGTTATAACTGAATATGATAATTGTCCAATAAAGTGTTCATGTCCCAGAATTTTTTTTTTTATTCATTGATCTGAAAGGGCTCTTACTTTTGCAACTGAGATAAATGGGAGATACATTGACTAAAGCAGTTATAGACCAAAGAAAGATTTATGGGGGAATTCCATGGTATCTGGTAATAGTCAATATGTTTCATACTGGGAAAGATCCTATATCAAGAAATGTAACAACAAAAGCTTATGTAAACATAGTCATTAAAGACTTAACAATTGTATGCTGAAATAGAACTTCTTTTTGCATCTAGTTAATAAAATGTGACACAGATATGGGGAGAGGGGGCTTACTCTGCTTTGGTATGAACACACAACCTGCTGTGGAACCTGAGTTCTCAGGAGTACAGGCATTAGGGCTGGGGAGAAAGAGATGGAAATGGGGCAAATTAAAACACCACAAAACTTGTGCTTCCTGAGAGTCAAAAATACTCAATGATTATTTTAAGTATGTGATTAATTATAAGAGTTTTGAAAAAAGTTGATTTTGACATTTTTGGCCATTGTTCTCATTCCTTCATAAGGGAAGCAAATTTTTGGAAGTCCTTAATTCACCATTCTTAGAAGTGCTTTTCACTCCTGCTATAATTTGAGCTAAAATTATTTTGTGTTTTCCTTCGATCTCTAGCTGGGGAGAGGATGGGGGAGATAGAGTGATCATACCATGCCTGGGAGGGGTGCCTATTTCTATACAGCACTCAAAGGGCTGTACTCTCTTCATGATAAATCTGATTTTTATGCATTTTTTTTAATTTCAGTGAGCAAGCCCTTAGACAGAACCTGGAAGAGAGATTTTAAAAAAGTAGAGAGAGAAAAAAATAACTTTGACTCAGTACAGCCTGTTCATATATTCCCGGGATGGTAAGGGCCTGTGCAGGGTATACTTCATGTAAGGAAATTATTTTTCTTCCCTAATGTCTATCTATTGCTGAGAATATATCCGTATGAAGGATGTGTTTGTGTCTGTGTCACAGGTATATTTACATTATACTTAAATGAACAGAGAAGTTATAGCTTTTTTTGGTCTATAGCTGATATGATTCTTTTTGTAAGACCTATAGTTAAGCATAGTGAGGAAATAAAACTTTTATATTTGGAGCAACCTTCTTTAAAGTTTATTAGGACCTAATAATTGAAACAATCTATTCAGTCTTTTATTGGATGATTTACTTAACATTCCACATTCAACTACTTCACTTCTGAGAACCCCTAAATGATATATGTGTATGGGGTAGGGACTTGAATAGTCCAATGACAATTAAGGCAGGACATTTTGCCTCCCTTTCCTGGGTGACATTTTTTAACATAAGTCCCATCTCTGGCTTGCACTGCTAAGAGAAGATAATTTAAATAGCTACATGTATCTTTTCATACTGTCAGCCCCTGGAAACTGATTCACCTTTTCTTTGTCTCTCATCTTTCTAAGTCTCTGTCTTGTGTTTAATTAGGTACTTATTTCATAATCTTCAGTCCATGTCTCTGTGGTGACACTATCAGATACTCCACCACAATATAACCTATGGTACGTATACTGGCTCTCAGTGGAGCATTCACATGGTAGGAGAAAAAAGTAAGTCTCAGGAATACAGAATAGACCATATTTCTATTTATCTGACAGTGCCCTCCGTCCTATAAATAACTTGATATTTTCCTATGTTGTTTGGGGGTTATTCATTTTGTCCAAAGATCTTACAGAAAAGTGTTTTTCTAAAGTTTATAAAAGCGTATCAATAAAATAAAACAAGGGAGGATGAAAGCATATCGATAATGTTTCTTCTATTTCTGTCAATCTATCCAATATACTTTCTCTTGCTTTCACTGGGATCATGTTAAACAGGGGGAAAAGTAACCTAGAAAAACCTGTATCTTAATAACAGCTAGTTTTAAATCCTACTATATCAAAGCATAATACTGTTTTGAATGCCATAAGTTATACCTTTCTCCATGTATTTATGCTTCCACAAATTTAATCCTAACTTCTATTCCAAAAATTGGACTTTTAAACCTGATGGAGGAGAAAGGCATACTGTAAAGCAAAAAAGAAAAATATAATATTTTTTTCCAAAATATTACCATTATATATACTTGTAATATGATCCAGAGAGACAGAAAGATGCTGTGATTTATGAAGCAAAACATATCACCATGGCATTTAATTCAATTTCATCCATCAAAAAGCAGGAATGAACTATTGGAGGTCAATGTTTTCAAATTATAACTTGTGGACTTGTACTGCCAATTCCATATTTTGTGAATCCATTAAAGTATGGCCTAATTCTCATAGGATCTCTATGTTTTTTTAATAATCGCTTTTTGCATGTTACATACTATGTAAATTATATACTACACTCTAAAACCCAACATCAAAGCTGCATAAAACCACATCTATGCAAGTAAATGCAGTTTAAATCTTGAGCAGGTGTTGCTTTTCATATATATATGGTATAAACCTCACATACAGACAGATATATATACACACATACACACACACATTTATATATAATCACATTATCTCTATTCATTCATCTCTTGATGGACACTTCCTTATCTTGGCTATTGTAAATAATGCTGCTATGAACATAGGGGTGCATGTATCTTTTTGAATTAGTGTTTTTATTTTATTCAGATATATTCCCAGGAGTAAATTACTGAATCATATAAGGGTTCTATTTTTAGTTTTTTGAGGAACCTCCATATTGTTTTCCATAGTGGCTGTAACAATTTAAAATTCTACCAACTATGTGCTAAATTTGCCTTTTCTTCTTGTCCTTGCCAACATTTGCTGCTTATAGACTTTATGATGATAGCCATTTTGAATGTGTGAGGTAATAACTTATTGTGGTTTTGATTTGCATTTCTCTGAAAATTAGCCATGTTTAGCATTTTTTTCATTTGTTTGTTGATCATCTGTATATCTTCTTTAGAAAAAAAATCTACTATGCTTTCTGCCAATTATTTAATCTGATCAATTTTTTCTGATATTGTGTTTTATGAGTTGTTTGCATATTTTAAACAGTAGCCACCTCTTTGTCATATTACATGCAAACATTTTCTTCTATCAGTGGCTTGTTTTTTAATTTTGTCAATGGTTTCTATACTGTGCAAAAAGTTTAATTAAGTACCATTGGTATATTTTTGCTTTTGCTTCTTTTGCCTTAGGAGGCCAAAAACAAATTTACCATAATTTATGTCAAAGAGTTTTCCACCTGTTTTTATTTCAGGACTTTTATAGTTTCAGGATTCTTTAGTCTTTAATCCATTTTGTATTTTGTATGATAAAAAGTTCTAATTTTAGTCTTTTATATATAACAATTCAGTTTTTCCAGTACCAATTATGCAAGAGAATATATTTTATCCCTGGTATAGTTTTGCTTCCTCCTTTGCCTTAGATTAATTGACCATATAAACATGGGTTTATTCCCGGGTTTTCTAATATCCTCCATTGATCTATATTGCAGTTTTTGTTTCAATTCCATGCTATTTTATTTTTGTAGCTTTGTAACATAGTCTGAGGTCATGGATCATGACCCTTTGCTCTGTTTTCATAAGTCTGCTTTGGATGTTCTGGGTCTTTTGTAGTTCCATATAAATTTTAGGATTAGTTGTTCTAGTTCTATAAGAAAAACCTGGGTATTTTTTAAATTTAATTTTTATTTTGTATTAGAATATAGTTGATTTACAATGCTGTATTTCATGTACAACATGATACATATACATATATCAATTATTTTTCAGATAATTTCCAATATAGATTATTACAGAATACTGAGTCAGTTTCCAGGTCTATACAGCAGGTAGGTCTTTCTTGATTATCTATTTTATATATAATAGTATGTATGTATTAATCCAAGATTCCTAATATCCCTCCCCCCACACATTTCCCCTTTGGTAACCATAAATTTGCTTGTGAAGTCTGTGAGTCTGTTTCCGTTTGGTAAGTTATTTTGTATCCATTTTTTTTAGATTCCACATATAAATGATATTTGACTTTATCTAACTTCACCTAGTATGATAATCTCTAGGTCTATCCATTTTGCTGCAAGTGGCATTATTTCATTCTTTTTATGGCTGAGTCATATTCCATTATGTATATGTATAATGTCTTTAGTCAATTCTCTGTTGATGAACATTCGACTTACTTCCATATCTTGGCTATTGTAATTAGTGCTGCAATAAACATTGGGGTGCATTTATCTTTTCAAATTATGGTTTTCTCCAGATATATGTCTAAGAATTGGATTTCTGGATAATATGATAGTTCTAATTTTAGAGTTTAAGGAACATCCATATTGTTCTCCATAGTGGTTTACCAATTTACATTTCCACCAATAGTATGAAGGTTCCCCTTTCAACACCATCTCCAGTATTTACTTCTAGACTTTTTTTCTTTTTTGTTTTTAGGGCTGCACTCACTGCATATAGAAGTTCCAGGCTAGGGGTCTAATCAGAGCTACAGGCTGCTGGTGCACACCATAGCCACAGCAATGTGGGATCCAAGTCATGTCTGCTACCTCAACCACAGCTCACAGCAATGCTGTATCCTTAACCCACTGAATGAGGCCAAGGATTGAACCCATGTCTCATGGATACTAGTTGGGTTCATTAACCACTGAGCCATGATGGGAACCTCTAGACTTTTTGATGATGGCAATTTTCACCATTGTGAAGTGTTATATCTTTGTAAATTAGGTTTGTATTTCTCTAATAAAGAGCAATTTTGAGCATCTTTTCATGTGTTTTTGGCCATCTGTCTGTCTTCTTTGGAGAAATATCTATTTATATCTTATGTTAAGCTTTTAGTTGAGTTGTTTGGTTTTTTTAAATATAGAATTGTATTGACTGTCTGTATATTTTGGAGATGAATCCCTTGTTTGCTTCATTAGCAAATATTGTCTCCAATTCTTTGGTTTGTCTTCTAGTTATATTTATAGTTTTTTTTTGCCGTGCAAAAGTTTTTATGTTTTATTAGGTCACATTTGTTTAGTTTTTTTTAAACTTTCATTTTCATTATTCTAAGGGTTGATTCAAAAATATATTGCTGTGATTTATATCAAACAGTGTCTATATTTTTATTTAAGAGTTTTATAGTATTTGGTATTACATTTGGGGCATTAAACCACTTTGAGTATATTTTCTTGTATGACTTTCGAGAATGTACTAATTTCACTCTCTCATATGTTTCTGTTTCTTTTTAGCCAGCACCACTTACTGATGAGTCTGTCTTTTCTCCATTGTATATTCTCACCTTTTTTGTAATAGATTAATTGACTGTATGTGCGTGGATTTATTTGCAGACTTTTTATTCTGTTCCATTGATCTATATTTCTGGTTTTGGTGCAGTACCATACTGTTTTGATAACAGTACCTTTATAGTATAGTCTGAAATCAAGGATCCTTATTCTTCTCACTCAGTTTTTCTCTCATTAAGATGGTTTGGCTATTTGTGGTTTTGTGTTGTACCATACAAATTTATTTATTTATTTATTTTTGTTTGTTCCATTTCTGTGAAAAATGCCATTGGTAATTTGACAGAGATTTCATTGAATCTGTAAATTTCCTTGAGTAGTATAGTCATTTTGACAACATTGATTCTTCCAATCCAAAAACAGATTTTCTCCTAAAAAATCAGCTGATAACTCTCTGTATGTTACATGTGGCTTTGCTCTTGTTGCTTTTAATATTTTATCTTTGTCTTTCATTTTGTCAGTTTTATTAATACATGTCATGATGTATTCCTCCTTGTGTTTATCTCATACGGAACTCTCTACACTTCCTGGACTCGACAGTGTTCCCTTTCCCACATTAGGAAAATTTTCAACTATTATCTCTTCAAATATTTTCTCAAGCCCTTTCTCTTTTCTCCTTTTGGAACCCCTATAATGTGAATATTAGTGTGTTTAATGTTGTTCCAGTGGTCTCTTTCACTGTACTCATTTTTTTTTCTTTTTGTTTTTTTTTTTGCCTTCTCTAGGGCCACTCCCATGGCATATGGAGATTCCCAGGCCAGGGGTCTAATCAGAGCCAAAGCCACTGGCCTATGCCAGAGCCACAGCAACACAGGATCTGAGCCATGTCTGCAACACACACCACAGTTCATGGCAACAACAGATCCTCAACCCACTGAGCAAGGCCAGGGATGGAACCCACAACCTCATGGTTCCTAGTTGGATTCTTTAACCACTGAGCCAATACAGAAACTCCTGTACTCATTTTTAAAATTCATTTTCTTTATTCTGTTAGGTGGCAGTGATTTCCACCACTGCATCTTCCAGCTCACTTTTCATTCTTCTGTCTCATTTACTCTGCTATTGATTCTTTTGAGTGTATTTTTCATTTCAGTTATTGCATTTTTAATCTATTTGTTTATTCTTTATATCTTCTAGTTCTTTGTGAAACATTTCTTGAGTCTTCTTGGTCTGTGCCTCCATTTTTTTGAGAACATGGATTTTTTTTATCATTAGTCTGTTTTTATTAAGGTAGATTACATCTCTCCATTTCACTTATTTGTTCTTCTGGGGTTTTAACTTTTTCCTTTGTCTTGAACATATTCTGCCACCTCATTTTGCCTAACCTGTTTGTGGTCTCCATTCCACAGACTGCAGGATTGCAGGTAATCTTGGCTCTGTCTACCCCCTGGTGGGTAAGGTTGGCCAGGGGCCTGTGCAGGCTTCCTGCTGGGAGCTTCTTCAATGGTGAGTGGAGATTCATCTTATACCCTGGTGGAAAGGACCATGTCCAGTTGTATATTTAAAGGTAGTTGTGGGCTCAGTATGACTTTAGGCAGCCTTTCCGCTGATGAGTGAAGTTGTGTCCCCACCTTGTTTGTAGTTTAGCCTGAAGCCTCCCAGCATTGGAGCCTATAAGCTGTTGGGTGGGGCAAGATCTCAGTGAAAAAATGGTGACTTCTAGGAGACTTCACAACAATGAATATTCCCTGCAACCTCACTTCCAATGTTCTTGCACCCATAGTGGTCCACAGCCAACCTCCATCTCCAAGGTGACCCTCCAATACCCATAGGTAGGTCTGACCCAGGTTCCTATGGAGCCACTGCTTTACTCTCAGTCCAGTGCCATGTGAGACAGTGTGTGCCCTCCAATAGTGGAGTCTCTGTTTCCTACAGTTCTGTGGAACTCTTGCACACAATTCTCATTGTCCTTCAAAGCCAAATGCTCTGGGATCTCCTTCTCCCAATGTCAGGCCCCCAGGGCTTAAAAACTTTCATTCCTGTGGGAGATATTCTGCAATATAATTATTTTCAAATTTGTGAGTCTTCCACATGGAAGGAGAGATTTGATTATATCACAAAATCACCCTTCATACTGTCCTGTTATGGCTTCTTTGTCTTTGAATGTGGAATAAGTTTTTGGTAGGCCTGAGTCTTTTCACCTGATGGTTGTTCAGCAGTTGTAATTTTGGTGTTTTCATGAGAGGAAGTTAGAAAAAAACCCTAGTTTTCCATCTTGTCTTCTAATCCCTAATATAAGAATTTTGATATATATTGCATTAAATCTCTATTTTGCTAGGGTATTATGGTTATTTTCACAATATGGCTATTTTAATTCATGAACATGGAATATCTTCCAGTTTCTATCATCTTCAATTTCCTTCATTAATATTTTATAAGTTTTCAGCATAAATTTTCACTTTATTGCTTAAGCTTATTTCTAGGTATTTTAATCTGTTTTATATGATTTTGAATGAAATTATTTTGAATGAAATTTTTTTCTGATAGTTTATTAATACATAGCAAAGCAACAGATTTCTTTATATTACTCTTATATCCTATAGCTTAGCTGAACTCATTTATAATTTCTAATAGATTTTTGGTAGAGACCTCACGGTTTTTTTTCTATAGTACATCATTTGCAAATAGTGACAACTTTATTACTTCCCTTTTAATTAGGATGCCTATTTTTTCTTGTCTTATTACAGTGTATAGGACTTCCAATACTACTGTAAATTAAAGTTTGAAAATGAGCATTCTTGTCTTCATCCTGATTTTAGAGAAAAGCTTTAAAAATTTCACCCTTGAGTATGACATTAGTTGTGATTTTATCATAAATTTCCTTTACTATGTTAAGATATGATAGTATACACCAACTTTGGTGAGAGATTTTTCATGAGTGGAAGTTGAGTTTAGCCAAATAATTCTCCTGCTTCTATTGAGATAGTAATGTGATTCTTTTTAATCCTTCTTTTTGCTAATGTGCAGTATTAAATTTATTTCTTTGCAGATATTGAACCATTAGTACATCTTTGGAATAAACCCCACTTACCATGATATATAATCCTTATATATATATTGTTTAAGTTCATTTGCTAATATTTTATAGAGGACTTTGAATCTATATTCATCTGCAATGTTGGCCTATAAAATTTTTTGACTGGTTTTGATATCAGGGTAATGGTGGCCTCATAGAATAAATTTGGAAGAGTCAGTTTTTCTTTAATTTTTTAATATATTTTGAAAAGCAAACATAATAGCTATTATTTTTCTGTTTGTTAGAATTCTGTGAATTTTTATTAAAAGTTTAATTTTAGGAGACAAGATGGTGGAAGAGTAGGGGGACACGCTCACCCTCTCCCACAAACACAACAAAAAAAGCACATCTACAGGATAAATGACTTGCACAGAACATCAACCAATCACTGGCAGAAGAACCTAAATTCCAATAATGGCAAGAAGTTCGTGACATTACTAGGTAAAAAGAGAAAAGAGGAGAGTGAGAGAAGATGAATCCTAGCTGGACGAAAGGGAAATGAGGAGGAGAAAGGGGTCCCACACCCTGGAAAGTCACCTACTTGGGGGAAAGATCAAACGAACCAGAGGAATCTCCAGATGCAGAGAAGAGTGTAGCAGTAAGTTGGAGTACTGAAAAGCAGATCGAGAACTGAACAGACAATCTGAACTATGGGCACAGTCACCAAAAATTGAGATGCCTGGGTGGGGGCTGGGCACTGAGACCTCGGCTCTGGAGGTTAGTCCCTGGGAAAGGGGTGGGGTGGCGGGGCAGAGTGGAGACTGCTTGGGAGGTCTAGAAACCGGTCTGCCAAGTTTGATGGGGCAGAGACTGCCTGGGAGACTAGAAAACAAAGCTGTTGTAGAGGAAGGGAGCAATACTCTAGGGGCAGGGAAGTGGAAAGCCACATCAGAGGGAACCTGGGAGAAGAGCCTGGTCTGTGCTAGGGAGGGGAGAGAAGAAGGGGTGGGTCCCCATAGAATACGCCCCATGCCACAGCGAGCTTATTGGCCCACTAGCTATCAGAAAGCTCTGCTTCCCAGTGCATCCCCTCCCCCCACCCCCACCACCGCCTACGCACTCACCAGACCTAGTGCTGCCTGCCGTCTGGGAGGGCTGGCCTCAACAATTGCCTGAAGCATACCACCACAGGGCTCCCTGCACAGGTCTGCTTGCCCTTTGGAGGGTCTACACCCCTGCAGAGCAGCACCAAACACCACCAGCCCCCGAGAAAAGGCCTGCAGCCCAGAAAAGCTAGAACAAACCTAGCCAGGCCATGAAAAGATCTGCCTAATTCTCAGACGGTCTTTCTGAGTTGGGCTGCCCTGGGGAGGAGCCTCTTGGGTTTTCAGCGGCGATGCTAACTGCCCAAGCCCTCAGGGGGTGCCAAGCTCTAGCGGATCAGCTGCATAGGACTGCCAGCTCCAGGAGAGGACACGACTGCAGTTTACCTGAAAACTGGATCTAGAAAAATCCCTCCTCTCCCACCCTTGGAATGTACATTCCTAGCCAACATTATCACAGCGTTGTTAGTACCAAGTGGATGATGCACTCCATTAAAGTCTCTAGATAAAATATTAATATTAATATTCTGATTAAGCCATGGTAAGATACACTTAACTTTCTGTGCCTAAGATAAGCCTCAAATATAAATTCTCTGGCTTTATTAAACCCTCTGCCCACCAACCTGGAATGCTTTCCCCTTTCTTCTGTCTCTCCTTACCCTTCATGTGTGGGGACAAATTTGTGAGCCAATAAGCTGACCACCTATATTTGGGTGCATCAGGGAATTTCCTAAAACTTATTTGGGACAGGAAAGCATCTTTAGGAGAAACTGTGCCACTTAAAAAAAGAAAAAAACTTAGGAGTTCCCATCATGGCACAGTGGTTATCGAATCTGACTAGGAACCATGAGGTTGCAGGTTCGATCCCTGGCCTTGCTCAGTGTGTTAAGGATCCGGCGTTGCCATGAGCTGTGGTGTAGGTTGCAGACATGGCTCGGATCCTGCATTGTCATGGCTCTGGCATCGGCCGGTGGCTACAGCTCCGATTAGACCCCTAGCCTGGGAACCTCCATATGTTGCAGGAACGGCCCTAGAAAAGGCAAAAAGACAAAAAACAACAACAACAACAACAACAACAACAAAAAACTAAAATAACTTAATATGGAGACTGATTGAATGCAGAAAAACTGAAATGGCTACATATGGCATTTTGCTAAACTCAAAGGAAATTTTTAACTTTTAAAATTAAGTATGATGTTTATTTTGTATTTTTTGCTGTTACCTCTTATGAAAGTAAAATTCTTTTTATTACTAGCTTGCTATAATTGTAATAGAATAAAAATGCATTTTATATTATCTTTTTCTGCATATACTGAGACTATCGTGCATTTTTCCCTTATGTTACATTCATGAGATGAATTACAGTTTTTTAATATTAAAAACTTACTTTAATTTCTAGAGTAAACTTGTAGTAGATTGTCTTTAATATATTAATGGATTTGGTTTGTTAATACTTTATTTAAATTTGTGACATCAATATTTATGAGACTAGATTTGACAATGGGAATATCAACAATTTGATGTATAATAAAAATATAAATTTTTTAAACTCCAAAATAAAGAAAAACCCTTGGAAACAGATTCAAGCCTTTGACAAAATCCAGCACCCATTTCTGATAAAAAAAACTCTTCAGAAAGTGAGCATAGAGGGAACCTACCTCAACATGATAAAGGCCATATATGACAAACCCACAGCTAACATCATTCTCAATGGTGAAAAGCTGAAAGAATTCCTGCTGAGATCAAGAACAAGACAAGGACGTCTGCTCTCACCACTGTTATTCAGCATAGTTTTGGAAGTCTATGCAACAGCAATCAGAGAAGTAAAAGATATAAAAGCAATCCAAATTGGAAAGGAAGAAGTAAAACCATCACTATTTGCAGATGACATGATACTATACCTGGAGAATCCTAAAGACCCTACCAGAAAACTGTTATTAGAGCTCATCCATGAATTTGGCAAAGTCTCAGGATACAAAATTAATACACAAAAATTGATGGCATTTCTATACACTAACAATGAAATATCAGAAAGAGAAATTAGGGAAGCAATCCTTTCCAAAAGAATAAAATACCTAGGAGTAAACCTACCTAAAGAGACAAAACACTTGTACTCTGAAAACTATAAGACACTGATGAAAGAAATAAAAGATGACACAAATAGATGGAAAGACATACCATGCTCTTGGAATTAGAAGAGTCAATATTATCAAAATGACTATACTACCTAAGGCAATCTACATATTCAATTCAATCCCTATCAAATTACCAAGGACATTTTTCATAGAACTCAAACAAAATATTTTAAAGTTTGATTGGAAGCACAAAAGACCCAGAAGAGCCAAAGACATCCTAACTAAAAAAGAAAAATGGAGCTGGAGGAATCAGTTTCCCTGCCTTCAGACTATACTACAAAGCAACAATCATCAAAACCATATGGTACAGCACAAAGACAGAAATCTAGATCAGTGGAACAGGATAGAAAGCCCAGAATTAAACCCAAGCGCCTACAGCCAACTAATGAATGGCAAAGGAGGCAAGAATGTACAATGGAAAAAAGACAGACTGTTCAATAAGTGGTGCTGGGAAAACTGGATGGCCACATGTAAGAGAATGAAATTAGAATACTCCCTAACACCATACACAAAAATAAACTCAGATTCAAGAATCAGTTAAATTTTGTTCTGTCTGACTACAAAATGGGAAGATTTATTAAGGCAAAACATATAAAGTTACAAATGTTGTTTGTCAAAAATTAGAATTGGAGCTGGCAAAAACCAAAGATTGGCTTGGGTCCAAAATGATTGCATATTTACAAGAGGAGAACTTGAGACCATAATGTTGTAGCTGGAGGCTGCTAATAGATGTCCAATACTTATTTCATAGGCCATAAGACATGGATTTTATGGTTAGCATACCACTTTGATCAAATCATGTATAAGACAAAATGATTTTCTCCTACCTCAATATGTGAACATTTCTTCCATCAGTCTATATTTTTTTCTTTTATAACACACTTGTTAGATTTTATTATCAAATCTGATACTATATCAAGCTAGAGAATTTGTATAAGATTATTCGTGTTGAAAAGCCATTTCTCTTGGTAAAGCTGCTTAGTTATAGATACATTATCTTTTATAAGACTCCTGATTTTTTTCTTTGGGTGTCAGTTTTAAGTATTACTTTTTTGAAAATTTGTCTATTTAATAAAATTTTCAGTTATCTTCCTTGTTTATATTTTTTTCAGGGTCTAATGAAAGTATATCATGCCATCTGTTTTCTTCCTGATTTTGCTTACTTTCTGCTCTCTTTCACCTTGTTTAATATGTCCAGAAATTATTTCAATGTTATTAGCTTTTTTTACATCTTAATTTTTGGGGAGTTTGTTTTTACTAGATTTTTACTTATATTCCTATGTTTGTTATTATCTTTCTACTTTAACTTTGGGTTCAATTCCTTATTATTTTGCTTATTTCTCACTGATTAATATTTTCTTAATGATTTTTAAACTTCTTTATTTCTTATATGCATAAAAAAGCTTTCAATTTCCCTGTAATCACAGCCTTAGCTGTATTCTCCAAGTTTGTTTGTTTGTTTATTCATTTATTTATTTATTTATTTATTTATTTATTTATTTATTTTGCTATTTAGGGCTGCCCCATAGGTGTGCCCAGGCTAGGAGTCAAAGCAGAAATGCAGTTGCCATCCTACACCACAGCCACAGCCACACAGGATCCAAGTGGCATCTGTGACTAAAACCACAGCTGTTTACAACACTGGGTCTTTAACCCACTGAGCAAGGCCAGGGATCAAACACACAACCTCATGTTTATTAGTTGGATTCATTTCTGCTGCACCACATCAGGAACCCCAAGTATCCTCCAATTAAAAAAAAAAAAAGCATTTTCTTCGCAGCTTATTTTCAAAGTATTTTCTAAAGTCTATATTGATATTTTGTTTTATGCATTTTAAAAGAGTATTTATTAATATCTAAATATGAAATGTTTTCATATGTATCTTTTTGTTTTTAGTGATTTATAAATAAATTCCACTGCTGTGAGACAATGTACTCAATGATTTTCATTTTTTGGAATTTGATGAAATTGTATTATGCAAATTTATTGCCAATATTTGCAATTGTTTCATGTGTGCCTAAAAATAATTTTTATATTACAGTTATTGGGTAAAATATTCTGACATGAATAAGGTCAAATTTTTCACTACTGCTCTTAAATCTATATTTCTACTGATATTTATGTCAAAGGTATCTATAAGTTCCTAAGACAAGTGTGTTAAAATTCCCATTCTGATTGCGACTGTGGGTTTTCTATTTTTGCTTTTAATTGGGAAAATTTTTTCATATGCTTTGAGCTTATGTTATTAAGATTAAATACATTTAGAATTGCTATTACTAATGATTTGAACTCTTCATCTAGCAAATTATTTAGTTTTGTTTCATCATTTTTTTTCCTCAAGGGTTTTCTTTTTTCTTGCAATTGAAAAAAAATCTTTTTTTTTTAATTTTATCTTTCTCTATCTCAATGAAATTAGTGAAACAGTTATCTATCCCAATCTTAAAGTGTTGTCCTTTTGTGAGTGAATCTATACATAGTCTACATGTGCCCAATGATTTTGATTGGAGAGCTGGATATGATGTGAACACAAGTCACATATTCCCTTAAGTTATGCTGGTAATTACCACTTTTCAGGTGGTGGGGCTGGAGATGGAGAATCTAGAGTCAGTGCCAGGTGTGAACTAAGGCTTTATCTCAACTCAATGGCTAACACAACCCTTTTGGGTGTGGGATTATATCCCAAGTTACGGGACCAGAAACCTTGATGTTTGGATCCAAGCTGACTTCATCCTCTCTAAATGTGTACTTTACTTTCTCACAGCACTGGCGCCCTTGACCCAGAATGGTGCAGTTGTGGAGCAAGAAGGGCTGGCGTGGGCATTCATGTCCATTAAGGTTCACTGCAGCAGTTGCATCATAGTCAAATCCTACAGTGCACCTGATGCACTACTCTTTAAGTATCAGTAGTAGCTGCCTATATGCCATTCTTCCATTCCATTACAAACCAGCTTCATCTCTCACAAGTGTGCATTCCCTTCAGTTATTTCAGTCTTTATCCTAGTGTGGAGATGCCCCATGGAGCAAGTGAAGCTGAAGCAGAAACTTGGCTCAGCCTGAGGCACATTGTTGGACAGTTGTAGGAAACCAGCCAGAGTCCTATGCGGTTTTGATCTACCTCCTCTGCGTTGTTTCAATAGTAAGCAAGTGTATGCCTGCCTCTCATGGACAAAATCTAGATTTCTTACATCTCTCCTACTAGTCCCACTGAATTTCAAAACAGGTAAGGGAATGCCTCTTCCAAGTGTCAAGCTTCAGGACTAGGGTCCTGAATATACTGTTTGTATTGCTCATTCCTAGGGAGGAACTTTGCCTTTCCAATCCCCCTCTTTTTCTGTGTTCTCTAGCAGGGGCAGAAGTCCCAGTCTGATTTCTTCCCTTCCTTACTAACCTATTCCATGTGGATTTTTCTTAAAGCTTTGGTTGTACAAGAATTTTTCTATAAAAATTGCTTCAAATGTAATATATAATATTATAAACTATATAAAATTATAAATATGACACATACACACATATATATAATATTTGTGAAAGGAGGTGAGATTCATGTCCTCTTACTCTGACATCTTAATCCAATCTCAAAAATGGCCATTATGAAGAATACTTTTTTTGCTTTAGTAACTGCCAGAAAGTCTTCCATCATTGTTTACTTATTCACAATCCTCTGAAGGACGTGTTTTAAAATGCAAAATTCTAGATCCTATCCTGGATATACTCAATAAGACTGCTTACTAGAGTACTAAATCTGCTTTTAAAAACAAGAGTTTCCATTGTGGCTCAGCAGTAACAAACCCAACTAGCATCCATGAGTATGTGAGGATGCAGGTTTGGTCCCTGGCCTTACTCAGTGAGCTAAGGATCTGATGTTGCCCTGAGCTGTGGTGTATGACACAGACACAGCTCAGATCCCACATTGCTGTGGCTGCGGTGTAGGCTGGTAGTTGCAGCTCCAATTCAACACCTAGCCTGTGAACTTCCATATGCTCAGGTGTAGGCCCGCCACAAAATAAAATCAGAACAAAATCCAGACAATTGGAGTTTCCATCATGGCACAATGGAAATGAATCCAACTCGGAACCATGAGTTTTCATGTTCAATCCATGGCCTTGCTCACTGGCTTAAGGATCTGGTGTTGCTGTGAGCTCTGGTGTAGTTTGCAGATGCACCTCAGATCTGGTGTTGCTGTCGCTCTGGCATAGTCTAGTAGCAAGAACTCCAATTAGACCAGGCAACCTCCATATGCCACAGGTGCAGAACTAAAAGGACAAAAGACACACAAAAAAAAGAGTATGAAGCATCAGTCCAAGGTTAGTCATAGCACAGACAGTGTGAAAATTAAAATCTTCCCTCAGACTTGAAAAAAAAAAAAAACTCTTAATCCAAATTGTCATAGTTTTACCTCTATAGTTTTTATACTATTAAATATGCCAATATTTAATCATTTCTGATTCTCTGGATGTCTTTAGAAATGAAAAAAAAAAAAAAAACAAATATATATGTCTATGCCTCTATGCCTTTCTTAGTTTCTATAGATCAGTTGAAGAAAATTTGTCTGGAGAAAAATAAAAAATAATTTAACTGGAACCCTTATACAGCAGCAACACAAATATGTTTCAAGTTAAATTAGAAGGCCAAACGTGTTCCTTGGAAATTCTAAGAAATGAACTATTTAATTCTTACTCTGTATTAACTTTCTAGGATATTCATTGGGACCTTCCCCACTTTGTCAATCCTAATTCTACTATTAGTTGATATGTTACATTACCAGTGAAGAAACTTGGAATATTGACTCAATCCTAATCTCAGATCTTGCTATTTGTTTACTTTCAAATAATCAACAAATGGTGTTTATTTAAAAAACACATCTAAGTAAATTAGAGAAAAGCAGAAATTCATAATTGATATCTATTAATTCAGAGGCTAAAGGCAAACTGATTGAATCAGGCAGTGTTCCACAGAAAAGGAAGAAACGATGAAATATCATTAGACCTTTGTCAGTCAGAGGAACCACCAACTCTATCCACAAACTGAATGAAAATACTCTTTAAAGAAATGGAGAAAAATTGTATGACAGTGACACAGTTAAACAGAATCAATCAGACTTTTGGATAAATTTTTGACACTGGAAACACTAAATAATACTTTTTAAAATCAATTGTTTTTGCCTGCCTGCTGGCATGCCTATCTTTTACTTGGAGAGACTAAATCATCAAAAAAGTAGAAAAATCTGGTATCAACACTCGAAATAATCACACTACTAGTGAGATTTTTAATTTCATATTTTTCACATTACACCCTTGAATAATGGAAAAAACATTTTATGAATTACAAATCCACATGGAACCCCCATGTACAACAGTCATTTATTCAACCCTTCCTACTGTTGTTATTATTAATAGTGTAACTGGCATTTTCATGGCACACTGTGTACTTTGCTATTCTCTGAACAGAAGCTACTATTCTTTCATAGAAAAGAATCAGAGGTGTGGGCCCTCCCTGAGAATGAGTGAAGCATAGGGAAGAAATTAAAGTCATTTCTTTAGTCAGTTTTCAAAGAGAGTCACTCATGATCTTTTTTTTTTCTTGAGCCTGAGTCTGTACACATTTCCTTATTTCTGCCCAGGTAGAAATTCCAGTGACTTTGACCCACAGATTCAATGCTCTTCAGTACTCCACTAAGCCTCATCAAAGCAGGTTGTTTTTTAGGAGCCACCATACACACTATCAGGTGAGAATTGGCCAAGACACACTCACTATATGACCTATGGGCCGCAATCTTTGCCAATTTATGGAATTTTTTACCTAACATGAAGCCCAAAGAAACTTGTCTCATTGAAGAGACTATCAGCTGCTCTTCTGGGACCTGACTACTGCTATGAACTTCAGCCTGATTGAGTAGAGTACAGAGCTTGTGACTAATTCTTGTCAGCTCTCATTCCCAGGAAGCTGGACTCTGTAATCCACATGCAATTCTGGTTATATATAGCAATTTACTAGTTAAACAGACAACCCAAACAGTAAGTGCTATAATCTAACTGCCCTGATGACCCCTCACATTAGAGCGCAACATAATAATGTCAATCCTAATCCAATGAAAGCTTCGAGGAATGATTATGAATAGCAGCTATCCCTATGTTTCTTGAGGTCTGTTTTTCGGGGTCTTAGTCTATTCCTCCTACTCAAAGATATGCTGTGGAAATCCCTGTGCACCTCAGACATAAGCATATCTGTTACTGTGATTAATAGCACATATTGATTGAATTTAATTATTTAATCATTTTCCCTGTGATTTTCGCATGGTATATGATGGCATTCTAGATAAACAGGCAGATAGAAATGTATAAACCCATTACCATAAAATTTAACATGAGGTCCTCCTCAAATTTTTGACGCATTCTAGATATCACTTGCTAATGCATTCAAGAACTTACTCCTAGATTTTTTAAATTAGTTTTACAAGTAGCAAAATCGTACTGTACTGTATCTTGCAGTATGAGATCTAAAAAAAAGTTAGCATAGTTGATTGGTAATATTGTGTTACCTTCAGGTGAACAGCATAGGGATTCAGCATTTTAGCAGATTACATTCCATTATAGGTTATTTAAAGGTGTTTGGTTTAATTCACTGTGCTATGTAGTAAAGCCCTTTTGCTTAATTTTATTCATAGTAGTTTGTATCTGTTAATCCATACTCCTAATTCATCTGAAACCTACATCTTCCCTTTGATAAACATAAAATTGATTTCTATGTTTGTGAATCTGAAAGTTGCAGTTTTACATATACATTCACTTGTAATATTTTGGGGCTGTGAGTTGGCCATAAATGGCTTGTATTATGTTAAGGTATGTTCCTTCTATACCCACTTTGGTAAGAGTTTTTATCATGAATAGATGTTGCATTTTGTCAAATAATTTTTCTGCATCTGTTGAGATGATCATGTCATCTTTTTTTTTTTACTTTTTTTATTGTTTTTTTTTCCAATACAATTTTTTTTTATACTGTACAGCATGGTGACCCAGTTACACATACATGTACACATTCGATTTGCTCACATTATCATGCTCCATCATAAGTGACTAGACCTAGTTCTCAGTGCTAAACAGCAGGATCTCATTGCTAATCCATTCCAAAAGCAATAGTGTGCATCCATTAACCTCAAGCTCCCCAACCACCCCAATCCCTCCTCCTCCCCCGTTGGCAACCACAAGTCTATTCTCCAAATCCATGATTTTCTTTTCTGTGGAAAGGTTCTTTTGTGCCCTATATTAGATTCCCGATATAAGTGATATCATGTGGTATTTGTCTTTCTCTTTCTGATTTAGTATGAGAGTCTCTAGTTCCACCCACATTGCTGCAAATGCCATTATTTTGTACTTTTGGATGGGTGAATAGAATTCCATTGTGTGTGTGTGTGTGTGTGTTTGTATATGTATATATGTATGTATATATGTATGTATATATGTATGTATGTGTGTGTATGTGTGTGTATATATATATATATATATATATATATATATATATCACTTCTTCCTAATCCAATCATCTGCTGATGGGTCTTTGGGTTGTTTCCATGCCTTGGTTATTGTGAATAGAGATGCAGTGAATGTGCGGGTGCATGTGTCTTTTTCAAGGAAAGATTTGTCCGGATATATGCCCAAGAGTGGGATTGCTGGATCACATGGTAGTTCCATGTATACTTTTCTAAGGTACCTCCACACTGTTCCCCAAAGTGGTTGTACCAGCTTTCATTCCACCAAGAATGCAGGAGGGTTCCCTTTTCTCCACACCCCCTGCATCATTTGTTATCTGTGGGCTTATTAATATGGCCATTCTGACTGGTGTGAGGTGGCATCTCATGGTAGTTTTGATTTGCATTTCTCTAATAACCAGGGACGTTGAGCATTTGTTCATGTGCTTGTTGGCCATCTATATCTTCTTTGGATAAATGTCTACTCAGGTCTTTTGCACATTTTTCAATTGGGTTGTTGGCTTTTTTGCTGTTGATTTGTATAAGTTGCTTGTATATTTTCGAGATTAGGCCCTTGTCAGTTGCATCATTTGAGACTATTTTCTCCCATTCCGTACGTTGTCTTTTTGGTTGCCTTTGCTGTGCAAAAGCTCGCCAGTTTGATTAGGTCCCATTGGTATAGTTTTGCTTTTTTTCCTGTTGCCCTGGGAGCCTGACCTGAGGAAACTTTGGTACAGTTCATGTCAGAGAATGTTTTGTCTATGTTCTCTTCCAGGAGTTTGATGGTGTCTTGTCTTATACTTAAGTCTTTCAGGGATTTTGAGTTTATTTCTGCGCATGGTGGGAGGGTGTGTTCCAGTTTCACTGATTTGCATGCAGCTGTCCAGGTTTCCCAGCAATCCTTGCTGAAAAGACTGTCTTTTTCCCATTCTGTGTTCTTGCCTCCTTTGTCAAAGATGAATTGACCATAGGTGTCTGGGTTTATTTCTGGGTTCTCTACTCTGTTCCATTGGTCTGTCTGTCTGTTCTGGTACCAGTACCACACTGTCTTGATGACTGTGGCTCTGTAATAATGCCTGAAGCCTGGGAGAGTTCCTGTATTAGGGGCATATATATTGATGATTGTAACAGCTTCTTCTTGAATGGATCCCTTAACCATGAAATAGTGTCCTTCTTTGTCTTTCTTTATGGCCTTCATTTTATAGTCTGTTTTGTCTGATATGAGGATTGAAACTCCTGCTTTTCTGTCTTGTCCCTTTGGCATGAAATATCTTTTATCATCCCCTTGCTTTCAATCTACATGTGTCCTTTGCCATAAGGTGAGTTCCTTGTAGACAGTGTATTGAACGTTTTTGCTTTTTTTTCCAATCTGCCTCTCTGTGTCTTTTGATTGGTGCATTCAGTCCATTGATGTTTAAGGTAATTATTGATAGATATGTATTTATTGCCATTTTGAACCTTGAGTTCCAGTTGATTCTTTTTTTTCTCTTATTTCTTTTCTTTTTTTTTTTTTTTATTTTGGTTGGATGGTTTCCATTTGTTTCATGCTTGAGTACTTTTCTTTTCAGGTTTTGTGAATGTAATGTTTGGTTTTGATTTGTGGTTGCCTTGTTTTTTAGGTATGTAACCCCTTACTATATCTGCTTACTTTAGTCTGATAGTCATATAGGTTCAAACACATAATGAAAATTAAAAAAAAAGAATCTATATTTTCTTGCTTTCCTTCCCCACATTGCATGATTTTGATGTCCTTTTTTTTTTTTTTTGACATCTTCATGTTTAGATCTGTATGCTGGCTTATCTAATTGATTGCTTTCCAGTTGTGGTTTCCTCCATCCTATTCTTCTTACCTTTTTTTTTTTTTTTTAATTTCGAGAAGCCCTTTCAGTATTTCTTTTAGAATGGGTTTAGTATTGCTGTACTCTTTTAGCTTTTGTTTGTTGGAGAAATTCTTTATTTCCCCTTCTATTTTAAATGATATTCTTGCTGGATAGAGTATTCTAGGTTGCATTTTTTTTTCCTTTCAGCACTTTAATTATATCTTGCCATTCCTTTCTGGCCTGTAGTGTTTCTGTAGAGAAATCAGCTGATAGCCATATGGGGGTTCCCTTATAAACAATGCTTTGCTTTTCTCTTGCTGCCTTTAGAATCCTCTGTTTAACTTTTGCCATTTTTATTATAATATGCCTTGGTGTGGGTCTGTTTGGGTTCAACTTGTTTGGAGCCCTCTGTGCTTCCTCTACTTGATATAAGTTTCCTTTAGATTTGGAAAGTTTTCAGCCATACTTTCATCAAATATATTTTCAATACCCTTTTCTTTTTCTTCCCCTTCTGGAATTCCTATTATGTGTAGATTGGCCCACTTTATATTATCCCATAGGTCTCTGATATTGCTTTCATGTTTTTTCCATTTGGTTTTCTGTCTGCTCTCCTGATTGTGTGATTTCCAATATTCTATCTTCCACATCACTATTTCGTTCCTCTGTGTTATTCATTCTGCTCATTATTGCCTTAGCTCAGTTTGTATCTCTGAAAGTGGATTTTCTAATTTTTCTTGGCTCCTCCTTATATTTTTTAGTTCCTTCTTAAAGGAATATGCATTACTGTTGATATCCTCTCTTAATTCCTTCAGTATTTTCAATACCTCCCTTTTGAACTCAGTGTCTGTCAGCGTACAGAGGTCTGTTTCATTGTTGACTGCTTTAGGTGAATTCTCCTGTTGCTTTAACTGGGAATGTTTTCTGATCTTCTCCATCTTGCTTGTGTTTTTCTTTATCTATGAGTTTGGGGAAGCAAAACCACAGGGTTTTTTGTTGTTGTTGTTGTTTGTTTGTTTGTTTGTTTGTTTTTTGTCTTTTTGCCATTTCTTGGGCCACTCCCATGGCATATGGAGTTTCCCAGGCTAGGGGTCAAATTGGAACTGTAGTCGCCGGCCTACACCACAGCCACAGCAACACAGGATCCGAATGGCGTCTGCAACCTATACCACAGCTCACGGCAATGCAGGATCCTTAATCCACTGAGCAAGGCCAGGAGCAAACCTGCAACCTCATGGTTCCTAGTCAGATTTGTTAACCACTAAGCCGCAATGGGAACTCCCAATCTATAGTCTTATAGGGCTACTTCTATGTAAGTGTTCCCCTTTGTATTTTGGGAGCCGTTACTGTTTATTTTTGGTGTGGGAGTTTGACTATTTGCTGTCTCTTTCTTTGGTCTGAGCAGGCTGTTGTTCCCAGGATGCTCAGTGTGTTTTCAGGGAGAAGGAGGCAATTGGAAGGGCCAGCAGCCAGTGTCTGGTCACTGGGCTCTTGACAGCAGCAAGGACCTGCAGGAAGATGGCACAGGCTAGTTGCAGGGCCCTTGGAAGTGGTAATGAGCTCTAGGCAGATCTACAATGTGCCCAGAGCATTTGGCAGTAGCACCAGCAGGGTGCATGTGTTCCCAGGTGAGTGAGAGCAACAACAGCTAGTGTTAGATTGCAATGCCCTCCTCTGAGGTGAATGGAACTACAGGTGGTGCCTGTTCAGGGACCCCTAGTTGTAACAGGCCACAACCACCTCTGGAGTCAGTGATAGCTGTGGTGCTTTGTCCCCACCACCTTTAGACCTCACATGAAGCAACCTGTCTCACTTAGCCCACATATGAGGTGCTGCACAGGCTGCTCCTAGTTGCAGGATCCTGAGAAGTGACAGAGATCAGGCATGCAGGTATTCCCTGGAGCATTTGGCAGTTGCAGCAGCAGAGCTGGTGTGTTCCTTTGGGTGTTAGAACACCAAAAGGTGGTGTTCAGTCACAAAGCCCTTATCTGTGGCACCCTTGATGTGAATGGGGCTGCAAGTTGTGTCTGTTCATGGACCCCTAGTGGTGGCAAGCCACTCTCACCTCTGGAGCCAGAGGTAACTGCTGTGATTTGCCCCTGCCTCCTGTAGACCATGGAAAAAGCACCTCATCCTGCTTAGCCCCCATAGGAGGTGCTGCAAAAGCTGCTCCTAGTTGTAGGTTCCTGGGAAAAGACAGTGTTCCAGCATCTTGGAACTGCCCAGAGTATTTGGCAGTGGTAAGATCAGGGAGGGTGTGATCCCAGGGGAGTGAGAGCAACAATAGGTGGTATTCCATCACAATGTCCTTATCTCTGGTGCCCTCTGAGGGAGTTGGGGCTGCAAGTGATTTTTGTTCAAGTATCCCTGGTGGTGGTGGGTCATGCCCACCTCTGGAGTCAGAGATAACTGTGGCGGTTTGCCCCCACCACTTGTAGACCATGCAAGAAACACCCTGTTTCACTTAGCCCATGCAGGAGGTGCAGTACCAGCTGCTCCTAGTTGTAGGGTCTTAGGAAGGGACAGCAACCAAGTGTCTGGGCACTGCCCAGAGCATTTTGAAGTGGCAACTGCAGGGCGAGTGTGTTCACAGAGGAGTAAGAGCAACAGCATATGTTTCTTGGTTATAGTCTTTTTAATTTTTGCCACCCCCCTGAGGTGACTGGGGTCACAGGTGGAGCCCACTCACAGGCCCCCAGTGGTGGCAAGCCACACCTCTCTCTGGCCTCTGAGATGACCACCTCAGTCTGTCCCTGCCACTTGTAGATCATGCAAGATTCACCACATCACACTTAGCCCCCTGATGCCCTTAGCCCACACAAGAGGTGTCTAGCCACCAGTAGCTGCATAGAGGCACCCAGTCTCACCTAAATAAGCAAAAGTCTTCTTGCCACCCATAGCCTTTGCCAGAGCTGCCCTGCCCTCTGAGAGCCTGTGAGCATGCACACACTCAAGTGCAGGGCATTTCCTATGGTGGTCCACCCCTCCTCCTCTTGCCCTTCCCAACAATGGTGCCTTGCTTCTCTTGCAGGTCTGAACCTTCTCCTGGGTTCCCTTTGCCATGGAGTTCCCCTCCCTAGCCCATGGCATACTGTTCCCTGACCCATGGTCCACTGCTCCTTAGCCCCTTAGGCTGTCTCCACACTGACAACCCCAGTCCTCTCCCCAGGACTGACCTCCAGAGCCTAAGTATCAGCACCCAGTCACCACCTGAGTATCATAGTCTGTGGTGTCCAAGCCAGCAGTTCAGATGATCTGTGCAGGTCTCACTCTACTTTACTGTTTTCAGTCCATCTGCTGCACTTTTCTCAGCAACTTTGAGGTACCTCCAACTTGGGTGATTTTTCTATCAGTTAGGTGGCTTCCCAGGATGTGGTTTCCTTTTCTCCTTCACAGCTCCCTCCCAGGAATGCTAGTCCCATTCTGATTCTTTTTTTCCTCTCTCTCTTTTTTCTTTCATTCTACCCAGTTATGTCAAAAGTTTCTTGCCATTTTTGGAGGTTTAAATTCTTCTGCCAGCATTCTGTTGATGTTCGGTGTGAGTGGTTTACACATAGATGTGTGTTTTTTTTTTTTGATGTGTTTGTGGGAGAAGGTGACTGTGACTTCTTACTCCTCCACCATCTTTCTCCCTACCCCATAAATTTGGATAATATAAAATTATTTTATCTCCAGTCTTTGAGATTATATGAATTTGGATTTAACACTTATAAGATGCAGTTTGTTTCTTGTCCATTCCTATGATGGAGCCCTCCTGGGTCCCAATTCAGAGCATGTGGATTTATTAGAACAATTTTAGGGGGCCTCTGGCTCCAATATTTTCTTCTTTATCTGAAAATTTCTTCTCGGCTTCTGAGATTCTCGTCTACATTTTCCAGAATCAAGATGTACTCTCTTAGAAGAAAAAGTGAAAGGGAATTATGGACTGGGTATTACAGATTTTCATATTTTCCAGCTTCTTAATATCTCTGTAGCACTCTGATGCTTTCAAGTACTTGTTATGTTTTTTACTTTTGTTTGTGTATGTGTGTGTGAATAATAGTGTGCAATCTTTTGTTAAACACACTCACACACATGGGAAGGTTTATCCAATGGTCTACACCACCATTAGTAAAGATAGAATATCAATAGTCATTTTATTACAATTCAGAATGCTAATTTTATTTCTATTATTCATAGTATAAATCTATAGGACAAATTTTAATGTAAATGCACTTTACTTGATATACATAAACTATGCAAAGACTTTATAGTTATTATAGTTAGTTTAGACTACATGCTAAATAAAAGCAATAGTTCTAGTAAAAATTATATTACTTTCTTGAAATAAAGAGGGGGAGTGTTTGGTAGACAGAAACCTAAAAATAACCCCAAATTATCCATGTTTTTATGCAATTCCCTCCAACTTGAACATGAATGGAACTTGTGAATATGATAAAATATTACTCTGATGGTATAACACATTATTTGGGAAAAGGAAAATTATCTATTGACCTCAGTTTAACCACATGAACTCCTTAAAAACAGAGAATTTTCTCTGGTTGGTGGCATAAGGAAGTTAAGTCAGAGAGATTGTAATCATCACTGCTTTTAAGATGGAAATTGCCTTTTAAAAAGGAAATTAAACAGCCCTTTGGGACAGAAAATGGTTCTAAACTGACAATTAGCAAGGAACAAGACCATAGATCCCTGACTACAAGGTAATGAATTCTGCCAGTAAGCTGAGTGGATTAAAAAAACAAACAAACAAAAACCCAAAAAAACCACACACACAACCATTTTTCCTGAATCCCTAGAAGAGATTTCAACCTTGTTAATCTCTTATTTTGACCCTGTGAGAACCCTGGTGAGTAATTCCAGATATATGACCTCCGGAAATGTAAGCTAATACATGGATGTTATGTTAAGACATCTAATTTGTGGTAATTTGTTAAATAGCAAACAAAAATGAATGTAGGATACATCTGAAAGTTAGCCTATAGACATGAAATTAGGGAATCTTTGCTGAAGATTTTCTAAGGATGTTGGCTTAGACACTTATAAAATTATAAAATCTCATTAAAAGAAACAATAGTCATTATCTCCTTAACTCTTATTCATTCTCACTGAATCCTACCTTCTTTTCCCAAACAGTATTGAAATTATCCTAATTAAATGTACTAATAACTTATTTGTAGCTTAACTTGATGGATTATCCACATTTAATATCTCACTTTCTTCCCATAAATATGTTCTTGTCTCATCACAGGAGGGATTCAGAAAGGAGATGGAAATTGAGAAAGTAAAGTGAGGGTTTATTTAAGTGAGAAATATACCTCTAGAGGGGAAGCAAGAAGACAGTTAAGTAGCTGCCCTGAGCTTATTTGGCATACTGATTATGAGGAACATACAAATGAATGAGTGGAGTATTCACTGGGGTGGGCATTAGGGGTCCTTCTTTTTTTTTTTGCATTTTATTTATTTATTTATTTTTTAATTATTCAAAGAATTTATCACATCTGTAGTTGTATAATGATCATAACAATCCAATTTCACAGCATTTCCATCCCACAACCCAAGCACATTCCCCCAACACCCCAAACTGTCTCCTCCAGAGACCAAAATTTTTTCAATGTCTGTGAGTCAGCATCTGTTCTGCAAAGAAGTTCAGTCTGTCCTTTTTTCAGATTCAACATGTCAGTGAAATCATTGGATGTTGGTGTCTCATTGTATGGATGACTTCACTTAGCATGATAGTTTATAAGTCCATCCATGTTGCTAAAAATGCCCTTATTGCTTTCCTTTTAATGGCTGAGTAATATCCCATTGTGTATATGTACCACACCTCTTTATCCACTCCTCTGTTGATGGACATTTAGGTGGTTTCCATGTCTTGGCTATTGAAAATAGGGCTGCAATAAACATTGGAATACATGTGTTTTTTTGAGGCAAGGTTTTCTCTGGATAGATGCCCAGGAGTGGGATTGCTAGATCAAATTGTAGTTCTATTTTGAGTTTTCTAAGGCATCTCCATAATGTTTTCCACAGTGGTTGCACCAATTGACAATCCCACCAACAGTGTACTAGGGTTCCTTTTTCTCCACACCCTCTCCAGCACTTATTGTTTGTAGACTTTTTGATGATGGCTATTCTGGCTGGTGTAAGGTGGTACTTCATAGTGGTTTTGATTTGCATTTCTCTAATAATGAGTGATGCTGAACATCTTTTCATGTGTTTTTTGGCCATCTGTATGTCTTCTTTGGAGAAGTGTCTGTTTAGATCTTCCCATTTTTTGATGGGGTTGTTTGTTTTTTTGATATGGAGCTACAGAAGGTGTTTATAAATTTTGGAGATTAATCCCTTGTCAGTGATTCATTTGCAAAGATTTTTCTCCCATTCTGTGGGTTGTCTTTTTGTTTTGTTTAGGGTTTCCTTTGCTGTGCAGAAACTTTTAAGTTTGATTAGGCCCCATTTGTTTATTTTTGTTTTTACTCTCATGACTTTAAGATGTAGATCTGAGAAGATGTTGCTGTTGTTTATGTCAGAGAGTGTTTGGCCTATGTTTTCCTCCAAGAGTTTTATAGTGTCTGGTCTTATATCTGGGTCTTTAATCCATTTGGAGTTTATTTTTGTGTATGGTGTTAGGGAATGTTCTAATTCCTATTTCATGTTTTTTATTCTAGCTCCACCTTCCTGGAAAGAGGAGAGATTTTTGCCTTTATTTAGCCTTGATTGGAAGAGTCATGGTATTGATCTATAAAGGGAAGCTCTTAGTTGCAAGACTAATTGTGTTATAGTGAGGGCAAGATGAGCAATGGGATATGTTTGGATTCTGGAGAGATGCATCTTTTCCCAACATTTCTTTGTCTCTCTCCAGGGCTTTTATCAACCCAAAATGGGTGGCTTTCTGTCAGTCTGAAAGTTCTTGCCTTTTTCTTCCCATGGATCCCACTATTTACAAGATGCATGATAGTCTGCCACTTGCCTGTGATCCCTCTTTTCTCTACTTATATCTAACTATCTGCCTGCTGTAAAAATTTGATCTCTTTGCACCATTTGAAATGGCTAACTGCTGCCTTGGCTCTGTAATATCTTCTCTAATTTTGTTCTAATTTTGATTTTTAACTGTCCTATGGCACTTCAACTTTTTATTTTTTCTGCAGATGATACCTGAGCTATTTCTTCTGTTTCATTTTTCCAATTGTCCTCAATATGCTAATGATCATTCAATCCATATTACCATCAGGACTTCTTTTTGACCACATTCCAATCCTACATATCCAGCTTCTCAACTTTACAACTATAGGTATCTCAAATTCAAGGTATTCAAAATTGAATTTATTGAATTTCCCATCATGGTTTAGTGATAATGAACCTGATTAGTATCCATGAGGATGGAGGATCAACCCCTTGCATCACTCAGTGGGTTAATTATCTGG
Source organism: Phacochoerus africanus (assembly GCF_016906955.1). Taxonomy (NCBI): domain Eukaryota; kingdom Metazoa; phylum Chordata; class Mammalia; order Artiodactyla; family Suidae; genus Phacochoerus; species Phacochoerus africanus. The sequence goes on along the minus strand of NC_062551.1, from coordinate 126,605,357 downwards.
TATTGCCATGAATTCTGGTGTAGGTTGAAGATATATTTTAGATCTTGCATTGCTATGGCTGTAGCATAGGCCAGTGCCTGCACCTCTGATTTGACGCCTAGCCTGTGAAGCTCCGTGTGCCAGGGGTGTGGCCCTAAAAATACCAATAAATTGAATTTATTTTTTCTCAAACATACTTATGATTTTCTGGAAATAATATATAGCAACTGTCCATTAAGATGCCCTATCAAAAATTTTAATATTACCTTTAACTACATCACCATGTTCCCATATAATTAATAATCACATTTATCAAGTATCTCATATGTGTGATGTTTTAATTTCCAATTAGAGCCTACCTAATAATACTTAAATCATCCTAGTCTTTGTATATATACTATTGGTAACATATAATCTCTTCCAGCAATATTTGTATTCTTTTTATTTACAAAAGTAAATCAATTGTTTTTTAGATGCTGTCTTAAACATCAATTCCTCTGGAAAATGTAATCTGTGTTCTGTGACTTCTCTTGAGCTGAGAGACCCTGTTTCATCACTATCTCTATAGTCATTGCTACAAACCTCAAAATTTTTCTGATATCCAAGTCACAGTTTTATATCTGCTAATATTCTATAGAAATTGGTCTCAACTTTCTAAATTGGGAAACATTTGAGCTTGCTTAGCTCTATTCTAATGTCATTGAGAACAAATAAAATAAATGAACTGGGTTGTAATTTGAATCTTGATCTTTGGAAATTTATAATATATAAGATATAGATATAGATTATATAGATATAAATTATAAATTTAGCTCTTTAAACTCTGTGTGTCTAAGTTCTAGGCATTAAATTTCCAGACATGCTGTAATGCTTTGGAAAAGATCTTAGTCAGAGCATTAAATAAATTCATAAAATTGTATTTTTATATTCTCCAAATTATTATCTTGAGATTAATATTGTGTTACTTCCTTTCAGTATCTTATTAGTGGGGACATAGTAGAAGTCTGTAGGAGAGACTTGTAAGCCCCTTGGGATATATGAAAAGCTCAGATGGCAGATTTTAAAGTTTTTTTTAACATTATTTTATTATTATTATTATTATTATTTGTCTTTTTGACATTTCTTGGGCCGCTCCCACGGCACATGGAGGTTCCCAGGCTAGGGGTCTAATCAGAGCTGTAGCCACCAGCCTATGCCAGAGCCACCACAACGCAGGATCCGAGCCGCGTCTGCAACCTACACCACAGCTCAAGGCAACGCTGGATCGTTAACCCACTGAGCAAGGGCAGGGACCGAACCTGCAACCTCATGGTTCCTAGTCGGATTTGTTAACCACTGCGCCACGATGGGAACTTCAGATTTTAAAGTTAATGAGTTTTAGGCATTTCTTAATTAATATAATAAGTTTTAATGGATGGTGTTTTTAGTTTAGCATGTCACTCTCTCATTTTCTCCAGGAAAAATGGGGATGGTGTCCTCTTTTGATTTCCCAGCATGCCCTGTGCTTATTCTTATTGTAGCAGTCATCATACTAAGTGAATTTTCAGTTTACTAATAGCCTTGACCACTAGTTGATGAAAGACATTACTCACCATTTTGACACTAATGCTTAAAATGGCATCTACTCTACAGGAGGTACTGGAAAATACATTAAATTTAACTGGTTTCAACAAAGACATGATATTGGATATACCACTGGATTTGACATTGATGGGAATCTGAGTCACTTAACTCCTTTGGGCCTTATTTTCTATTTCTTAGAATGGTATTAGAAGAGATTGTCCACAAATTTTTTTCAGCTCTAGCATATTAAAATTGTGTTGAATTCATTAGGACATTATCTTATTTATTTCTTGACCACCTTTTCTTTTGGATGACTTCATTTTCAAATAGTCATTTTTCACAATTTCCAATAATACATCTCAGAGGCTGCACAAACCAGAAAGAGATTTTCTATTTCCTAATAGTTTAAATAAAATACTTGCACCTGATTCTTATTGATCTTAATAATGGGATCCTATGTTCATCAATATTATCTTGAAGGGGATATAATTCACTAATTTGGCTTGGCCTGAGTCAAGTTCTCACTGCTTGATTGGCAAGTCAAGTTAGCCTCATTCAAAACATATAAATGTATAATAAGATAATTACCATATCTGAAATTTGATATGATTAACCTATGGAAAGAGAAAGCATAGTGAGCATCCAAAAAACAACTTTAAAATTCTTCACTATAAATAATTGAATGTCATAAACATCAACACTCAAAATATTAAATTAAAGCTTAACATTTGAAATAAATCATGCTGTTCTGATAGATGTCTTTTGGAAACATTTTAGGATAGAAGGAATGTGGATCTTACCCAGTATTATAAATCCATATTTCAATTTCCTTTACTTGATATACATCTGCTATTGGTTTATTTCAATGAAATTGTGTCACCTGTTTGCACTTACTTCCATCATAGCCTTAAAGCCAATACAGGACATTCATCATACACTAACCACATGTATGTTGACTTATTTATTGATTAAGCTGCTAATTGATTTGGTGAAATGTTAGTTTTGCCATAATAGAAGCTATCAGTACTGAGAACTTCCTTTATAACACTTTTTAAAGTGCAGGATTAAAAATTTAATCTTGGCTTGAGTTAAAAAGATGAATTAATTTCTTCTTAAAGTCCCAGCTCTGCCTGTGTATTTGATAAACATCGAAGGAACATATTTACAAGATTTCTAGACATTCTATATCCTATAATACACAAAAATATAGTTAATTTTCTAATACAGGGTTGTATTCAATAAAGTGGTGGTTTCAGGGAAAATCAAACATACCTATAATTTATATTTACATCTTCTATTTCAACTTCTTTATGATTAGGTAATTTATTCACTTTTGTTATTGGATGATAGACATTGACAATAAGAGACTCCAGGAAATTTTCTTTCCTAGACAGTTTGATAACATCCCTGTATCCTTTCAACCAGATGGAAACTAAGCTAAATAGTGATCTTATTTATTTGTATTAATTATATGTATTAATATATCAATGAATGCAAACAAATTGAACAAGTGACAATCAGACATTCATTACAACAGAAGCTGAATCTGGCAAAGATCCTAAAGGAATATTCTCCCATGGAAGAAAATGTCATTAATAGACAAATCAGTTGCATATTAGCCCCTAGCAAATAAATGCTTCTTAAACTTCTCAGTTGTCTGGAAGTACCCTGGAACCATGAGGAAACACCATAAAATGAAATTTATCCAAAATAAATGGGGTTTTTATGCTTAAAACAATTCATTATAAGAATACAGGGTACAGGATATACAAGATATGGGTGGCTTGAGCTTTGTGACAAAATTCTAGAAAATTTAATGAGAACATAGATTAAATATGACCTAATGGTATAAATCAACTGCTTCAGAGCTTGATAAATTTTAGGCTGATTGAATATAAATAAGGAAATTACTTTCTTGTATAATCATGGAAGTGTATACATATATATATATGTATACATGTAATATTGAAAGAGACCATTAAAATCCCAAAATGGGAAGGAAAATGAATATAACACAATCTAAACTTATGTACTTTTTCTGCTGGTGTGATTTTATTATTGAATGATAGATATAGAATTATACATGGAAGGTTAAGTCTGAAAGGAAGTTTAGGAAATGCAATCTGTAATAGGTTTAGATTAGGATTTAGCTAAGTCTTAAATTTGACTCTAATTTTTCATGGCCAATGTATAAAGAGAAAAAATGTGATATATTTGTATTGTTAGATGAATGAAGCAAAGCATCAGGAGTAAGAAACATTTTTTTATAGAAACCAGATCAAGGCTGTTGGCAAGAGGAAGCTGTAGGTGTATTAAGTAGAAATTGGCACCCTGTGTGATTGCTTAGAGATATATATTTTGCTCCCTCTGGCTGGTTCTCAATTATAAGCAGGACAAAATATATGGCACTGTGTTCTGAATTTTATCTGGCCATATTAATATTAAGTACTTGTTAAATGGTTGATGCTATATAACTAATATTACAGTAACTATAATATGAATTGTTAGTTTTTTTACAAGCAGACCAATAAGAAGAGAAAACTGTAATGTGAAAAGGTCTCTTATGATGTAATTCCAGGTTATAAATTTTTTTGAGGAAATTTTTAGGTCACTCAAGTCTTTTAGTCATATTGTGCTATTATCCATCTGCCATAAAGTCAATTGAGGACAAGCTGAGCTGTTGAGGTGGAGGAAACAATCTAAATTCATGAAAATGTGTGTGGCTTTCAAGAAATTTCTATATTTTTCATTTCAACAAAGTCCAGTATTTTCATTTTATATATTTTTTCACTCTCTCCTGCCCTTCTGATGTATATATATTCTGCTGCTTCTATCATTTTCCATTGATTAATGGGTTTCTTTAATTTTTTTAAAGTATAGTTGATTTACAATATTTCTTTAATTTCTGTTGTACAGCAAGGTAACCCAACTGTACAGCAGGAACCTGTTGCACACCCATTCCAAATATAAATATTTGCATCCCCCCCCAAAAAAAACCTGTCCATCCATCCCACCCCATTCTCCCCCCCTGGGAACCACAAGTCTGCTCTCCTGGGTTGTAAAGGTTTTTGTTTTGTAGATAGGATCATCTGTGCCATATTTTAGATTCCACAAATAAGTGATATAATGTGATATTTGTCCTTTTCTTTCTGGCTTATTTCACTTTGTATGAGAATCTCTAATTCCATCCATGTTGCTACAAATGGCAACAGTTTTCTTTTTTGAATGGCTGAGTAGTATTCCATTGTATTTTTGGAATACACTTCTTCTTAATTAATTTATCTGTTGATGGACACTTAGTTTGTTTCCATGTCCTGGCTACTGTGAATAGTGCTGCAATGACTATAGAAGGTGCATGTATATTTTTCAATGAAAGTTTCATCCAGATATACGCCCAGGAATAGGGTTGTTGGATCATATAATAGTTTTATATTTAGTTTTTGAGGTACCTCCATACTGTTTTCCATAGTGGTTGTACCCATTTACATTCCAACAAAGAGTGAAGGCGGGTACCCTTTTCTCCACACCCCCTCCAGCATTTGTTATTTATAGGCTTGTTAGTGATGGCCATTCTGACTGGTGTGAAGTGGTACTTTGTTGTAGTTTTGATTTGTATTTCTCTAATAATCAGTGATGATTAGAATGTTTTCATGTGCCTGTTGGCCATCCACATGTTCTTTTCAGAGAATTTTCTATTTAGGCCATTTTTCTATTGGATTGCTTATTTTATTTTTTGTTGTTGAGTTCTATGAGTTGTTTGTATATTTTAGAGATTAGGCCCTTGTCTGGGGCTTCATTTGCAAAGATTTTCTCCAATTCCATGGATTGTTTTTTCATTTTTTTTTAAGTGGCTTCCATTGCTGTACCAAATCTTTTGAGTTTAATTAGCTATAATTGATTAATTTGTGTCTTTATTGTCATTATTCTAAGAGGTGGATCAAAAAAGATGATGCCGTGATTTATGTCAAAGAGGGTTCTGCATTTGCTTTCTATAGTTTTATAGTATCTGGCCTTATATTTAGGTATTTAATTCATTTTGAGCTTATCTCTGTATATGAGGTTAGAGTTCTAATTTCACTCTTTTCCATGTAAGTATCCAGTTTTCCCAGCACCATTTATTGAAGAGACTATCTTTCTTCCACTGTATGTTCTTGTCTGTTTTGTCATATATTAGTTGACCATATTTCTTTTCTAGTCTAGTCTAGTCTAGTCTAGTCCAGTCTATTCTAGGCTTTATATTTTATTCCACTGATCTATATTTCTGTTTTTTTTTGTGTATGCCAATAAAATACTATTTTGAAAACTGTATCTTTGTAGTATTGTCTGAAGTCAGGAAGCTTGATTCCTCCCTTTGAATTTTTCTTTTTACAACATTGCTTTTTCTATTTGGGGTCTCGTGTTTCCATACAAATTTTAAAATATTCTGTTCTAGCTCTGTGAAGAAACTCCCTGATAATTTGATAGGGATTGCATTGAATCTGTAGATTGCCTTAGGTAGTATAGTCATTTTGACAATATTGATTCTTCCAATCCAAGAGCATGGTATATTTTTTCATCATTTTGTGTCATCTTTGATTTCTTTCATCAGCGCCTTATAGTTTTCTAAGTTTTATAGTTTTATAGTTTTCTATAGTTTTCTAAGTTTTCAGAATATCAGTCTTTTGTCTTTTTAGGTAGGTTTATTCCTAGGCATTTTATTCTCTTTGATGTGTGGTAAATAGGATGGTTTCCTTGATTTCTCTTTATGATATTTCATATTAGTATATGCATATGCATTTGATTTCTGTGTACTAATTTTGTAGCCTGCAAGATTAACAAATTCATTGGTGAATTATAGCATTTTTCCGATGCTCTATTTAGGTTTTTCTAGGTATAGTATCATGTCATCAGTAAACAGTGATAGTTTTACTTTTCCAATGGACATCCTTCTTGTTCCTGATCTTAGAGGAAATATTTTCAATTTTTCACCATTGAGAATGATGCTAGATGTGGGTTTTTTTTGTCTTTTGTCTTTTTTGTTGTTGTTGTTGTTGTTGTTGTTGCTATTTCTTGGGCCGCTCCCACGGCATATGGAGGTTCCCAGGTTAGGGGTTGAATCGGAGCTGTAGCCACCGGCCTAAGCCAGAGCCACAGCAATGCTGGATCCGAGCCGCGTCTGCAACCTACACCACAGCTCAAGGCAACGCCGGATCGTTAACCCACTGAGCAAGGGCAGGGACCGAACCCGCAACCTCATGGTTCCTAGTCGGATTCGTTAACCACTGCGCCATGACGGGAACTCCTAGATGTGGGTTTTTCACATATAGATTTTCTAGTGTTGGGGTAATTTCCCTCCATGCCCATTCTCTGGAAAATATTTTAGAAACATGTGTTGAATCTTGTCAAAAACCTTTTCTGCATCTATTGAGATGGTCATATGGTTTTAGTTTTTCTGTTTGTTGATGTGGTGTACCATATTGATTGATTTAGGAAATTGAAGAATCCTTGCCTCCCTGGGATAAATCCCACTTGATCATAGTGTATGATCCTTTTAACATATATTTGGATTCAGTTTGCTAGTGTTTTGTTTAGGATTTTTTGCATCTAGGTCTGTCAGTGGTATTGGGCAATCATTATATTTTCTTCGTTATTTTTTGTTATATCTTTGTCTGATTTTGGTATCAGGGTGATTATGACCTCATAGAATGAGCTTGGGGGTGTTCTTTCCTGCAATATTTTAGAAAGAGTTTCAGAAGAGTAGGTGTTGACTCTTCTCTGAATGTTTGATATGATTCAGCTGTGTAGCAATTAGATCCTGGACTTTTGTTTTCTGGAAGTTTTTTAACCATGTTTTCAATTTCAGTACATGTGATTGGTCTGTTCACATTTTCTTTTTTAAAATCATTTTTATTTTTTACATTATAGTTGATTTACAGTGTTGTGTCAGTTTCTACTGTACAGCAAAATGACCCATTCATTCATATATATTCTCTTTTTCACATAATCCTCCATTATCCTCCATTATGTTCCATCACAAGTGACTAGATATAGCTCCCTGGGATGTACAGCAGGATCTCATTTCTTATCCACTGCAAAAGCAATAGTTTGGGGTTATTAACCCCAAACTCCCAGGGGAGGGAGTGTGATGATTTGTTCACATTTTCAATTTCTTCCTAGTTCAGTCTTGGTAGCTTGTACCCTTATAAGAATCTTTCAATTTCTTCTAGGTTGTCCATTTTATTGGCATATAGTTGTTTACAGTAGTTACTTATGAACTTCTGTATTTCTGTGGAGTTATTTGTAATTTCTCCTTTTTCATTTCTACTTTATTGACTTGGGCCCTGTCCCCCACCCATTTTTCCGTGATAAGTCTGCCTAAGGGTTCATCACACTTGTTGATCTTTTCAAAGGATCAACTTTTGGTTTCATCTACCTTCTCTATTTTCTTTGTTTCTATTTCATTTATTTCTGCTCTGATTTTTAAGATTTCTTTCCTTCTGCTAATTTGGGGCTTTGTCTGTTCTTCCTTCTCTGGTTGTTTCAGGAGTAAGGTTAGGTTGTTTACTTAAGCTTTTTCTTCCTTCCTGAGATAATATTATATTGTTATAAACTTCCCTCTCAGACTGCTTTTGCTGTGTCACACAGGTTTGGGGATGTATTTTCAGTTTCATTTGTCTCTAAGGATCCTTTGATTTCCTCTTTGATTTCTTCAATGATCCATTTGTTGTTCAGTAGCATATTGATTAGCACCCAGGAGTTTGTGTTTTTTGCTTTTTTTTTTTCTCTTGTAGTGGATTTCTAGTCTCACAATGCTGTGGTTAGAGGACATGCATAATTTCAGCTTTTAAAATTAAATCTAGGATTTATCTGTGGTCCAAGACGTGTTCAATACTGGAGAATGTTCCATGTGCATTTGAGAAGAATGTATATTCTGCTGCCATGGGACGGAGTGTTCAATAAATATCAGTTAAATCTATCTGGTTTAGGATTTCTTTTAAAGTCTATGTTTCCTTGTTGATTTTATGTCTGGATGATATGTATCTTCATGCAATTGAGGTGTTCAATTTTTTCACTATTTTTGTGTTCCTGTTGTTTTCTCCATTTATTACTGTCAGCAGTTAACTTTTATATTGAGGTGCTCCTATGTTAGGTGCATATATGTTTACAATTGTTATATCTTATTCTTGGATTGATCCTTTAATCATTATGTAGTTTCTTTCATTGTGTCTTGTGATTTTCTTTATTTTAAAGCCTTTTTTTTTAATATGAGTGTTGCTACTCCTGCTTTCCTTTGATTTCCATTTGTATGTAATATCTTCATCCATTCCCTCACTTTCAGTCTGTATCTGTCCTTACATCTGAAATGTGTCTCTTGTAAACAGCATATATATGGGTCTTGTTTTTGAATCCAATAAGCCAGTCTGTGTCTTTTTGTTGGATAATTTAATCCATTTATATTCAGTATAATTATGGATGAGTATGTACTTGTTGCTATTTTATTAGTTGCTTTGAATTGTTATTTTTGTCTCCTTTTTTTGTTGTCCTCTCTTGATTTGCTATCTTTAGTTTTGTGTTTGGATTGCATTTTATTTTCTATGTCTGTTTCTATTAGAGTTTTCGTTTGTGTTTCCCATTAGATTTGGATATGATCTATGTACAGAATTTTTTAGGGTTGTGGTTCTACTATTTTTGTATGTACGTTCAATGTTCTATATTCGTCTTCTCTTCTCACGCCTGATAGTTTTGATGTTATATTTGTCAATGGGTGATTTACTACTGTTATATTGTCTTTAACTTTACCAGTGAGTTTTCTCATTTGAAATTTTCTTCTTTTTAATTGTGGCTTTTAATTTTCTGCTTAGAGAAGCTCCTTTTCCTTTAGTAGATGTTTTAGAGATGGTTTGGAGGTGCTGAAGTCTAGCTTTTGCTTGTCTGAAAAAGTTGTGATCTCTTCATCAAATAAAAGCTATGATCTCCTCATCAAATATATGCTGGTATAATATTCTTTGTTCTAGGTTCCTCCACGTCATGACCCTAAATATATCTTGTCACTACCTTCTGGCTTGTAGAATGTCTGTTGAAAGATCAGCTGCTATTCTTAAGGGGGTTCCTTTATATGTTATTTGCTGTTTTTAACCTTTTGGCTTTTAATATTTTTTCTTTGTATTTTTTTTTCAGTTTGAAAAAAATGTGTCACACTGTGTTTCTCTTTGGGTTTATCCTGCGTGGGATTCTCTGTGCTTCCTCACCTTGAGTGTTTCCTTTTCTGTATCAGGGAAGTTTAGGGATATAATCACTTCAGATATTTGCCCTGGTGCTTTCTCTTGCTCCTACTTTTGGGATCCCTGTGATACAAATGTTGATATGTTTAATGTTGTTCCAGAGATCTCTTAGACTCTCCTCAGGTTTTTTTTTTTTTTTTTTCATTTTTTCCCTATTTTTTTTTCCTGTGGGAGTTGTTTCCACCTCTCTTTCCTCCATGTCACTTAGCCATTCTTCTGCCTCCATTATCCTGCTATTGTTTCCTTCTAGTGTAATCTTCATTTCAGATATTGCATTTTCCATCTTAGTTTGCTTGACTTTATGTCTTCTAGCTCTTTGTTAATCATTTCTTATAACTTTGCATTGAGTGTGGACAAACAGAGCATGGATTTTCAGAATTGTTTTTACTTGATAATTGATACTAGTTAATAATAGTTAAATGTGAGGGATCTTTTTGGATTATAATTTCATATTGACCTTAAGTATAATTATTATTATCTTTACATGGAAGAGTAGATTTATGACAGTTTGAGGTCTCCCTCTTGACCATTTATTTTGGCAAATTTAAATGAATTTTGTTTTGTGCTTAGTTTAGCAATCATGTCTGTTATGGGAATAACTTATGTCAAGCATGTCAAAAGCATTCTGAAAGATCCAGTGAATTCACTGTGGCATCAACTGATTCTAGCTTAATTTTAGGTGTATATATAAATGGATAAAATATGGAACATATCTATTAGTGTGATTATTTTAAAGAAAACAATATTGTTCTCCATTGCAGAACTGTATATTTAAATAAATTGCAATTAAATGTTTAATCTATTTTTAATTGTTTTTATTTTTTCCATTATAGTTGGTTTACAGTGTTATGTTAGTTTTCTACTGTAAAGAAAAGTGTCACAGTCACACATACATATATACATTATTTTTCTCACATTCTCATCCATGAAGCTCCAATACAAGTGTGTACATACAGTTCCTAGTGCTCTACAGCAGGATTTCATTGCTTATCCATTCTAAGTGCAATAGTTTACATCTATTAACCCAAGACTCCCACTATATCCCACTTCTTCCCCCTCCCCCTCCCCCTTGGCTATGAAAAATCTATTCTCCAAACCCATGAGTTTCTTTTCTGTGGAAGAGTTCATTTGTCTTGTATATTAGATTCCAGATATAAGTGATATCATATGGTATTTGTCTTTCTCTTTCTGACTTACTTAACTTAGTATAAGAGTCTCTAGTACCACCCATGTTGCTGCAAATGGCATTATTTTGTTTTTTTTTATGGCTGAGTAGTATTCTATTGTGTATATGTACCACATCTTCTTAACCCATTCAGTATTTCTATAACTCATATTATTTTCTTTTATTACTTATTATTATGTTTGGCATAAACATATATATATGTTTATGCCAAACATAAACATATATATATATATATATGTAAACTTTCATTGGAAAAAAAGTTAAAGCTTATTCAGAACCATTGTAGAAGTCTGTGTGTGTATGTGCATAAGAGAGACAGAGAAAGACAGAGACTGAGAGATGAGATAAAGAGAGTAAGTAATAGCTAAATCCTATACTTTCCATTATTACATACATAAATAGTGAAGTTGCAAATATCCAGTGCTATAATTCAGATGGGTCAGGTTCAATTAAAATATCATTTAAGAAATAGGATGGATTTGGGGTCAAAAACAATTCATCCATTTATAGGTGAGAAAGTTAAGGTTTACAGAATACACAGTTTATATGAATTTCCCAAGCCTAAAAATGAGTTTAAAATAGAAAATCTAGACTCCAGACTTTCTTGGTTTTCAATACAGGAAACTTTCAACTATACCATAAACAAACTACTCAGGGATCTTCAGGCAGTATTACAAAGCCACAATAATCAAGACAGTGTGGTACTGGTACCAAAACAGACATACAGACCAATGGAATAATAATAGAGAACCCAGAAATAAACCTAGACAACCATGGTCAATTAATCACTGAGAAAGCAGGCAAGAACACAAAATGTGAAAAAAACTACTTTTCAGGAAGTGTTGCTGGGAAAACTAGACAGCTGCAAGTAAATCAATGAAACTGGAATACACCCTTACACAATGCACAAAGGTAAACTCAAAATGGCTTGACACTTAAGTGTAAGACAAGGCACCATCAAACTCCTAGAAGAGAACATAGGCAAAACATTCTCTGACATCAACCTTACAAATGTTTTCTCAGGTCAGGCTCCCAATGCAACAGAAATAAAAGCAAAAAAAAAAGGGGGGGGGGACCTAATCAAACTGACAAGCTTTTGCACAGAAAAGGAAACCACACACACACAAAAACCCAAAAAGTCAACTTAGAGAATGGGAGAAAATAGTTTCAAATGATGCAACTGACAAGGGCTTAATCTCTGGAATATACAAACAACTTATAGAACTCAACAGCAAAAAATCCAAAGACCCAATTAAAAAATGGGCAAAAGACCTTAATAGACATTTCTCCAAAGAAAATATACAGATGGCCAACAATACATGAAAAATATACTCAATATCTCTGATTATTAGAGAAATACAAATCAAAACTACCACGTGATAACACCTAATAGCAGTCAGAATGGTTATCATTAATAAGTCCACAAATAACAAATGCTGGAGGGGGTGTGGAGAAAAGGGAACCTTCCTGCACTGTTGGTGGGAATGTAAATTGGTACAACCACTATGGAAAACAGTATGGAGGTACCTTAAAAAACTATACATATGACCCAGTAATCCCACTCCTGGGCATACATCTGGAAAAAATGTTCCTTGAAAAAGACACACGCACCTGCATGTTCATTGCAGCACTATTCACAATAGCCAAGACATGGAAACAACCCAACAGATGATCAGATTAGGAAAAGGTGATATATATACACAATGGAATACTACTCAGCCATAAAAAGGAACAAAATAATGCCTTTTGCAGCAACATGGATGGACCTAGAGACTCTCATGTTTGATGTAGTAAGTCACAAAGAGAGAGACAGATACCATTTGATGTCACTTATATCTGTCATCTAAGATATGACACAAATGAACCTTTCCACAGAAAAGAAAATCATGGACGTTGAGAACAGACTTGTGGTTGCCAAGGAGAGGGGTGTGATGGATTGGGATTTTTGTGGTAAATAGATACAAACTATTGACTTTAGAATGGATAGGCAATGAAATCCTGCTGTATAGCTCTGGGGACTATATAGAGTCCCTTATGGTGGAGCATAATAATGTGAGAGAAAAGAATGTATCCATATATGTGTAGCTGGGTCACCTTGCTGTACAGTAGAAAATTGACAGAACACTGTAAACCAGCTATAATGGAAAAAATATAAATCATAAAATAAAAAAATACTAGTCAGGTACATTTGACAAAATAGTCAATCCTATTCTCTCCTTTTTGTGAAATTCTGTAGTAAATAAGTTTTGCTTTTCATTCACTATCCCTAGTAAAGAGCAAATTATGATAGGGAGAAGATGAGGCTGATAGAGTTGACTCCACATCAACTGCAGGCTCAGGGGACAAGTTGTGCAACTTGTCTTTTTTTGCACTGCTTCCATGTAAAAGAGAAGCAATATGTGCCTCCAATGGTTGTTTTCTAAAGGTTTAAATATATGCAACATTTTAAACTACTTAGCACCATAACTGTCATTAAGAGCAACACATTTCTTCTTCTTGTCTCAGATTGGTGCATTTTCACTATTCTTAGATACAGTGTTTCTGTACAGCTTTTCTGTGAGCAGTACAATATCTATTAACTTTTAAATTTTTCTATTAATTCTTACCAAAAGGCTGGGCACAGATGGTACTCAATAAATACCTGTTGAATTATATTGACTGATTTGATCAATAAAGATACATTGAATATGTAACTTGTTTAATTTGTAATTAAAATAACTTCAGATTTTGACTCAGGAGAATCAGTGTGAATGCTCTATAACTTTCAAGCTGCATAATCTTAGGTGAAAAATACTTTACTTATTTCAGTTGAGCTAGTATATGAATGTACGTGTACTGTGACTGTACAAATTAAAATAACTTTATTGTTAACAGAGTTTATCTTCTGATTTAAAAGGCAAGACTTGCATTCAGGATCATTTTACAATACTAATTATTAGGAGTGCAAGTAAACTATACTTTGACAATTGGAGATGCTTGAAAATTATATTTCTAGTAACATAATCTTAGGAGAATATCTGTTTTTTATCACTTTGTGGGGCAAGTGAATAAATTTGTTTCATTAATGCTTTCCACTTGATATTTATATTATTTGTAAACAGTTTAATCATATATTTATTCCAATCCTATGTTACTTGTTTCTGCCTTAGACTCAAGATTAAGCCTCATGGTTGAGTTCTTTCTTACCTGGACCAAACACTAAAAGATTGAGTCAAACTAGGACTACAAGCTGCCTCCTCACCAACATTTTCCCTGATTTCTCATTTCCAACCCATTTCCAGTATTTCCTATAAAACTACTCCTTGGATGGTAGCATGCCCTGAAGCTTTCTCCTCTAAGTCTGCAACTGACCTAGAAAAAGAAAGTTAAGTATAAAAATAGGAGACATGACACACTGTGGCTTTTTCTTACCTTAGTGTTTGTAGGACCAGAAGAAAAGTGGGTGGGTTTCTGATCATCCAAGTTAATAATCTAGAAAACAGGACATGAATGCAAAAATCACAGTGGTTGCAGGAAAGGAGAAAGGCTGCAGAAAACAGGGACAGTGTTAATTACTTAGATGATTTTCCAAACTAAGATTCAAACTCCATGCTATAGAGTGGGGAGAAATAATAATCAACCCTCCTTGAACATTCCTTTCTAAGTTTAGTTTGTATGTATATGTTGGTGTTCCATAGCTATAGGAATCAGGTCAAATGTAAGAATTAATATTTACAGATGCAAAATTAATGTTCTTCTTCCTGCCTCCAATCGTCTTGTGTCCCTTAACTCTTTCACATTTTCTGCTCATTGATGGCTGTCCCTTTGTGGCCTTAGCCAACTCTACCTCTACCCTCACACTAAGCACATCTTCTTCCTGTCACTTGGAAGAAAGGACACAATAAACCATTCCTCCTACCAAAGCAAACATATGCAATTATCAGTAGATTTAAATTAAAAAAAATAAATAAATGAGGACAATTCTTTAAAGGAAGAATCTGGGGAAAAAACAAAAACAAAATAAACAAAAATAAAACAAAGCAACAACAACAACAAACAGGAATTAATTTTGTGGAAAATGACAACTTCCTATTGTCCTTCAAATTGACCTTCCTATGAATTATTTTCTCACTTAGATGTACAGTTTTATGAGAAAACAAGTGCCTTAACACTGTAATGATACTAAGCACAGATGTTTAATTTGTTTATTTGAGAAACTACTCCTGCTTCTCATAGTATATGCAAGGAAAAGATTAAACTATCAAACAAACTCATTTACAAAATCTGTTCAGTTTAAAATGATAATTAGTTAGTCCCAGGCTAGAATGCACAACTCAGCAGGCAAAAGTAATTTTAAAATCATTACATTTATACATCATGGTCAGGAGGTCAACACATTTGGATTTCATTATGCAATATGGGAAAGTATTTCTACTTTCTACGTCTTTGTTCTGTAACAATTTCGTTGCACAATAACAGAAAGTATTCCTAGCTTCTACGTGTTGATTCATCATTTAGAAAAGTAAATTAGAAAATACAATGGGAGGAATAATCCACTTCTACCAATTATGTTCTGAAAGAAAGTAAAATTATTTAAACCGTGATTCTGATTTTAAGTGGACATCTCCATCAGCATCAATTAATTTAAAGGTGTTGGAAAATAAAAAGATAGATAAAAATAAAAACAACAGACTATCATCAAAAAGCATTTAGGATACACCCAGTGAAGCACTACCTTTTCTTAAACTTCTATAGCATCAATTGTGTTACCTCTGTAGGCCACTCAGAAAAGATGGACAGTGTGATAGGGAGAATCCCTTAATTCTCTTCTCATTTGGAAGCCTTGCATTCAGCTCAACATGATTAGCTAAATCACATCTTTAGTTCCATTAGAACTTGGGTCTATACATTTTATGGATCCAAAGTTTAATTTTCCAGCACTACTCAAGAAAATTCAGTGAACAGAAAGTATATGATTTCCCCTGGACCTTCATGAAGGCTCTTCCTCCTTGGAAAATTAGTTCACCTAAGTGAAGTCTACATTTACCTGATCTACACCCTCTCCATTTATGTGTGTCATGTGAAACATTACTATGTTGACCACCTTATAGTGGAGAGTAATCTGAACTGCTATTCCAAATAACCATTGTGAATAGGAAAGAAATAATCAGGCAACATGGGTCTACCACTAGGCAAACACTAGGGTTAGACTGGATGTTTTCTTAGGTTAAAATGGATGTTTTTGAAACTCAGAAACCAAACCAAAAGCCCCATGATAAAAACTCATGTTTTCATCTTTTCTGACAGTGCTTTTATCAGCCTTCTCTTTAAGGGAGTGATAGCTGAGTGAAAATTGCTAATAAGTCATCATATCTCAGCCAGCCCATGAAAATAATTTGTTGGGTGTTTTTGCATGGTATCTCTCAAGAAGGAAATTTGGACAGTTCTAAGAACTCTTAAAATTTCTTATTCTTTGGTTGCCTCTAGTAATTTTTATTCATTCCTCATTTTGCTCATCTGTCTCTCATCTTCTTATTGTTTTTTTTAATGTAAATATGACTTTACTAAACTTTTTTATTTTTATACCATATTCATATTATTCATATTGATGTTCATTTTATAACATATTCATGTTCATATTATTACTACTTTTTAATGCCTACCATTGAATTTAAAATTAATCTAATTTGAATTTTTTATTTCCATTTTGCCATAATTTGTTACATATTATTTTAACTCTTTAAGTTACAGCATGATATATATATACAGCATGTATATATATACGTAGGAGTGTGTGTGAGTTTTGTATGTACACTCCTCACCTCACATACAACTTATATTCTCTGTTTCTTGTTCTTTTATAGTTTTCCTTATGTTCCCTTGAGTTTGAATGCTGTTTTTGCTGATTTTTAAGAAACATATCCAGAAAGACGTGTTGGTTTGAGAAAATTCAATTCAATAGCAGATAGAGTCAAAGGGCTTTATCTCTACCTTTACATTTTACCATATGCTTCTCAGTACCAGATGATTATGATTACTTTTACCAATGAGATTTTTTCCTTAGCCTTACAAAAGTTGCTTAATATTTCCATTTTTCAGCTTTTTCTTTTGAAAACTGGTGTAAGAGGATGCTTACCTCATTAAGTACTCGAGAACATACAAGAAAAATTTCTGACTCATACACTTACATAATTAATACGTAGCAATAGTGTTATTTAACTAGTTAATGAAGAAACTAATGAGGTGTTACAATTGGTTCAAATGAGAATTAATATTACAACACATACAGCCAATAAGCAATGCAGAAATGAATTTACAAGAATATGACAAAGAGGTAAATCTTTAGTGCAATAATAAAATGTGTTCTAGAGGACACAAATAATTTGCATTTTTATATTCCAGAATTATTTGCATTAAATCAGCTTTCTACAACTTACAGAGTTGTAAAATAACTCAAAGACAATAAAAGGCATAGAGATTCCATAGAATATGGCACACAAGATTTGCTAGATAATTCCAAGTTTTCAATTGAATATATCCAGTATCTTTTTCATTCTATTAACAAATCTGTCAGGAGTTCGCATTGTGGCTCAGTGTGTTAAGAACACAGTATAGTGTCCATGAGGATGCAGGTTCAATCCCTGGCCTTGTTTAATGGATTAAGGATCTGTCTCTGGCATAGACACAACCTGCCAGGAAGGTCACAGATATGGCTGGATCTGATCTTGTTTTGGCATACCTAGCCTGGGAATTTCTATATGCTGCAGATGTGGCCACAAAAACAAATAACAACAGTAAAACCCTATTGATTTTATTTATTTTTTAATTTTTATTGATATAATTTTATATATTAGTGATATTGATTGTCTCATAATTTGTTTAGCATTTTTACATGTATATACTTAAGGAAATTGGGTTATTATCTGTGGGATGCCTTGTTCATATATTTTTGATCAAATATATTCAAGACAAAGTTATATGACAGGGTGCCAGTTGTGGATATTTGGAGGATGTATTAGAGGACAGTATTTCAATATCTTACTCGTTTAGGAAAAATTTCTCTTTGGTACTATTATAGAAATATGTGATTTTCACCAAGTTATCACGTAATTTCTATCTTAAAGACCCTTATTTATGTGGCTGGTGTCCCTGTTTGCACTTCCATTTAAAGATTAGAACTAAATTTATAGTCAACCTCTAGCTTATATTATAAAGGGAATTTTACTTCATGCATTTTACTCATCTATTCTTTGTTATATTTTCTCCCTATAATTAATGTTTGTTTTGTCTAAATGAATTATATATATATACTTTTGGAAATCAATTTGACCAACTTTTAAAAAAGCTGAAGTGACTATTATTTTTTCATTAATTTAGAACACAAGTTTAACTAAATCATCAAGTTATTTGACTAAGCAGAATCATGGATTCAGTCAAAATTATAGAACTGGTTATGTGTGAAAAATGTCAAATTCCTGAAATTAATAGAATGATGGGAGCAGTTGAATTCAATTCTTCTTTTAGGCTAAAAACAGATGATAATTCAACATATATAGGGCACTCTGAACATGACCCTCTATTAAGCACAAACAAAACTTGTTGAAAATTTTCCAAGAAAGCTGTGATATTAAAAATTCTTTATTTTCATTTTTTTCTCATAATTTTCTCCTTAGTTCTTCCTCCCTGTAAGTGAAAAAAAAAAAAAAGAAAAAGAAAACAGGATTTAAATTAGCTTTAGCAACAGATTCACCTAGGAGAATAACTTAATATGAATATCATTATTAAAATACCACTACTTCAAATGGATTTTTAGATTAATATATCTGAAGAGATATGAAGTTATCTGATTTATAACTATGCATGATTAAATCTGAAATGTCAGTTATTATCTCCTCAGCCTAATACTTGTATTAGCATATAATTTAATGCATCTTTGAGAAAAAAAGTTTGAAAAGCCAAATGGGTATAAATTTTCCATCTCCTTGTTATAATTGGGAATGTAGTGTCAAGAATAGCTATGAATATGGCACCCTCATATTGACTTAATTCCAAGTAAGAAGGGACAGTGGTAATAAGAGTAATATGCATCTTCAGAAGTCATTCCTTGTTCATGACTATTCTCTGTTATAGTCTAATTGACTTACTGTATTATGACCTACTACTCATTCTTTTGCTTTTAAATTGTGAATGTATGAAATTAAACCAAGGGAATTTATCAACTAAACTTTCACTTCCTTCAGTGTATCATTCAATGTTAACAACATGATACAAGTGGATAGAAACAATCGAAAGTTCAATTCTTTCTCACAAAATCCTATAATTGTAAATCTTAAACTCATTAGTAAGAGCACAGTTGATCTTTTAAAATTAATTTACCAATGTTTATTTTGATATAAATAAGCAAGGAAATCGTGGAGGCTCTATGAACATGAACCAAAAGACTTCATTTGAAAAGATGATAACTGATATGAAAATATGCCTTTGTATGTATAGAATCTTGTGAAATAAATGTATTATTGAACGTAAAATTGTTTACCAAACTCCTTAATATGAGGATGGAGAAAGGGTGGGTGATAGGTAAAGAAAAGTCTTCAACTCCAGCTCTATTTCTTACTATGTGAACCTGACTCTGAATTACTTCATTCTACCTGTCTGTTAAGTAAAGGTATCTACATAAAAACAATTGTTGTGAATATTAAATAAGAAGATGGGTATAAAAATTCCTGGTATAGTAGCAATACAAAACAGATGGTCAAAAATTTTTTACATGTATTAAAATGTAGTAAACTTATAACTTATTTATAACTATGCATTATTAGATCTGAAATGTCAGTTATTATCTCCTTAAATTTTACATGTTAAAAGATAGTAACACTTAAAAAGTAGTAAACAAATAATGAATGGTTGTTAATCAAATCTGAATTAAAGTTGAATGTCAGTGATGAGATTAAAATTTAATTGAATATTCAGGTTGAAATCACATAGAAAACATTGTTTCAACAATCAGTTCATGTAACTTGGTTAAAAAAAAAAATGGTGTTCCAAATAGTCATTTGAAGTTTTGGTTTATGTGTTTATATATGTTTGATTTTGTTGTTGTTGTTGATGATTTTACTGAATTCTCTGTTTACTTGAATAAATTGAACAGATAGATGAATTGGGCAATAAATTCAGGCATATCAATTGTATCTGTTAATTAAGTCATTATTTTTATATGAAATGTAGAATAAGAACTACGTTTTTAAGATATAGGGATAACATTAACAGAGTGAATTAAGCTATATTTGTAGAGTGCAATGAGTTTTGCATAAAGATTTTTTTTAAAACAGGATAATATAAGCCCACTCTGCTGGAGAATGCCACATCATAAACGCAGTCAGGCTTATTTTAGAAGAAGAAGAACACAACAAACTATACTTAAAATAATAAGAGTTTAACACAATATTCTTGGAAATAAACAGTTTATGAATTGCAATATTTCCTATGTTTGACATGTTTATGTGGTATTCCAAATTTCTGGTGCTTTTAATGAAATGGAACTAAGGAGTTTGAATCAGTGCTAAAATACAGATTTAATGATTGTAGCATTTGCATTATTTTTTTCATAATCCTTTTACTTGGTGAATACAAATATTGTAGATACAAAATTTCTTTGCATGCTACCAGTTCCTTTTCAGCAATATCATCTCATCATGTAACACAGAAAGAGAAATATTGTTACAGTAAGAGTATCTCACTTTTGATCACAAGCTGAATTTCTTATTACCTCTGTATTCATTTGTAATTTTTTGAACCAATGACTTTTCTGATTTAAGCATTTGTATAGTGTTGATATGTCTGTCCTTTGCTCAATGCTGTATATTATTTTCATCATATTTAACTTGAAATGAAGTTAGAACATATTTTAAAGTCTTGATATTTATGAGTGTTTTGGTGACTGTTAGATCTTTTATGACTCAAATTCCTTTGTTCTAATTCTTCCTACTTAGACAACCTTAAATTTTGATTAAATGCACTGTTTCTTTTTTTTTTTTTGGTCATTGTTTTGCCCATCACCTTGCTCCCAAAGGCTGCTATATGCTGTTCAGATGTTACAAAATCTGACCCATGCTATATATCCAACTATATTGATCATATCATCCCAGAATCCCCTTTTCCCTTCAATTAGCCACATGTGGAGTCCCTGTTGTGGTGCAGTGGAATATAATCTGACTAGGAACCATGAGGTTATGGGTTCAACCCCTGGCGTTGCTCAGTGGGTGAAGGATCTGGCATTGCCATGAGGTGTGGTGTAGGTTGCAGGTGCGGCTCAGATCTGAGCTTGCTGTGGCTCTGGCATGGGCTGGAGGCTACAGCTCTGATTCAACCCCTAGCCTGGGAACCTCCATATGCAAAAGGTGCAGCCCTTAAAAGATAAAAAAGACAAGAAAATCAATTCACTACATGCCTGCTGTGTTATTTACTTATTGTACATTGCACTGTCTGTGAAACATGACATCTTCAGTTAAGTAAACACGACCTATTACTTAGAAGGACCTTATAGGGCCCTCCTGGGAACAAAAGTCTTTCTGTGTCCCCAATTTCTTGTTTTTGGGAAATAGGCTTAATTCACCCTTCTCCATCTTGCATGAGTTTGAAAGGACAGATTCAAACATTTGCTGATAAGGGAAGGAGGGGAATGTAAAAACTAGGAAGCAGCAGTCAAGAAACAACAGTGCAGGCCTAAGGCAATGGCCTGGCTCCTCCTCAAAGAAAATACTTAACCACATCCTTGAGTTCTTCTGCAGGAACTGAGGCATTCCTCCCAGATGACTTCAGGCTGAACACAATATTCCTGATACAAAACTCTGTTACATTATCACCCAACGATCACAAGAAAGATATGAACACTGCAACCCTCATCCCAAATTTTGCCTATATAAACAACATTCCCCAAAGATTGAGGAATTCAGGATTTTGGAATGTGATCCACTCATTATCATTGCTTGGTCTTGTAATATATATTTCATTTTTTATTGCTCAATGAATTTATTACATTTATACTTGTACAATGATCATCACAATCCAATTTTATAGGATTTCCATCCCACAACCCCAGCACATCCCCCCACCCCCCAGACTGTCTTCTTTGGAAACCATAAGTTTTTCAAAGTCTGTGCATCAGTATTTGTTCTGCAAAGAAGTTCACTCAGTCCTTTTTTCAGATTCCACATGTCAGTGAAAGCATTTGATGTTGGTGTCTCATTGTATGGATGACTTCACTTAGGATGATAATTTCTAGGTCCATCCATGTTGCTAAGAATGCTGGTATTTCATTCATTTTAATGGCTGAGTAATATTCCATTGTGTATATGTACCACATCTTCTAGATGCACTCCTCTGTCGATGGCCATTTAGGTGTTTCCACATCTTTGCTATTGAAAAGTGTGCTGCAATGAACACTGGAGTACCTGAGTATTTTTAGTAATGGTTTTCTCTGGACAGATGCCCAGGACTGGGATTGCTGTATGAAATGGTAGTTCTATTTTGAGTTTTCTGAGGAATCGCCATACTGTTTTCCACAGTAGTTGCACCAATTTACATATTAAGATGGCAGAATAGTATGACTGGAGCTCAACTTCTCTTCTAAAAACAACAAAATTTACAACCAAATACCAAGAAATCTTCAACCAAATGCACAAGAAACTTTCAAAAAGATATCCTACTCCAGAAGATAAAGAGGAGGCCACATCAAGAGGGTAGGATGAGCAATTATGTGATATAAGCAACCCCATATCTCCCTGGTGAGAAACCCCACAGACTGGAAAGTCACTGTATCACAGACACACACCTACAGGAGTGAGAGTTCTGAGCCCTACATCAAACCTCCAGGTGGGGGATCTGGGACTGCGAGAAAGAGCCCCTGGAGCATCTGGCATTGAAGGCCAGTGGGGCTTGTCCACAGAAGCTCCATGGGACTGGGGGAAGTGGAGACCCCATTCTTAAAAGGTGTAAACAGACTTTCACATTCACTGGGTCCCAGGGCAAAGCAGGGTCTCCATGGGAATCTGGGTTGGACCTGTCTGTGGTATTTGGAGGACTTCCTGGGAAAACAGGGGTGAATGTGGCTTGTTGTGGGGGAAGGACGTTGGCAACAAAGCTCTTGGGACTCTTCATCATTGTAACTTTCCCTGGAGGTGGTCTTTTTGGGAAAATCTGGCCTCACCCATCAGCATTGAGAATCCCCAGGCCAAACAACAAGCCAGGTGGGATCACAGCCCTGCCCATCAGTAAACATGCTGCCTAAAGACCCCCCAGGCACACAACCACATCTCAATTCACCCAGAGACAAAGCCCCATTCACCAGAGGGATATGAATCAGCTCTATCCTCCAGTGGTCAGACATCAGCCCCTCCCATCAGGAAGCATACAGCAAGCCCCTATACCAACTTCAGCCACAAAGTGGGCAGACACCAGAAGTAAGAGAGGCTCCAACTCTATTATCTGTAAAAAGGTCACCACACCAAAAACCTATAAAAATGAGAACTACAACTCAGATGAGGGAGAAAGAATAAAACCAGAAAAACAGCTAAGTGATCAGAAGAGTCTCAGCCTCCAGGAAAAAGACCTTAGACTGTTGATGCTGAAAATGATATAAGACATTGGCAATAAACTGGAGGCAAAGATGGATAATTTTGAGCAAACATTGAGCAAAGAGATACATGATATAAAACTTAAGGAAGAAGAGATGCAAATTCAATAACTGAAATAAAAAATTCACTAGAAGCAGCTAACAGAAGAATACAGGAGGCAGAAGAATGAATAAGAAAGGTGGAGAACAGACTAGTGGAAATCACTGATGCTGAACAGAAAAGAGAAAAAATATTAAAAACAAATGAAGAGAGTCTTAGAGAACACTGGGACAATGTTAAACCCACCAACATCTGTATTACAAGGGTGCCAGAAGGAGAAGAGAGAAGGAGACAGAAAAAATATTCCAAGAGATAGATAATAGCCAAAAACTTCCCTAAAATGGGAAAGGAACCAGTCATTCAAATCTGGGAAGTGCAATGAGTACATATAAAATAAACCCAAGGAGGAACACCCTAAGATGCATAATAATCAAAACTAAAGACAAAGAGAAAATATTGAAAGCAGCTAGGGAAAAGGAACAAATAACATACAAGGGAACCCTGATACAGTTACAGGCAGATTTTTCAGCAAAAACGCTGCAGGCCAGAAGGGAGTGGCATGATATACTTCACGTGATGAAGGAAAAAATCCTCCAACCAAGATTACTTTACCCAGCAAGACTCTCATTCAGATTTGAAGGAGAAATCAAAAGCTTTACAGATAAGCAAAAGCTAAGAGAATTCAGCAACACTAAACCAACTTTACAACAAATACTAAAGGAACTTCTCTAGACAGAAAAGAAGAGGCCACAACAGGAAACAAAAATACCACAAATGACAAGGCTCACCAGTAAGGGTATATATACAGTAAAGTTACAAAATCATCCATGCACAATTATGCCACCAAAATCAGAAATCGTGAGAAGAGGAAGGTACAAATGCAGGACATCGGAGATGCATTTGCAATTAAGAGAACAACAACTTAAAACAATTTCACATATATATAGACTCATATCAAAACTTCACAATAAAAGCAAACCAAAAATCTACAATTGATACGCAAACAAATAAGAAAAATCAACTCAAATATAACACTAAAGATAGTCATCAAACCAGAAGAGAGAACAAAAGAAGAGAAGAAAAGAAAGGGCAATAAAAACAAATCCAAAGCAATTAATAAAATGGCAATAAGAACATACATATCAATAATTACCTGAAATGTAATGGATTAAACACCACGACCAGATGGCTTCACAGGCGAATTCTATCAAACATTTAGAGAAGAGCTAACACCTATCCTTCTGAAACTATTCCAAAAAAATCATAGAGGTAGTGACACTCCCAAACTCATTCTATGAGGCCACCATCACCCTAATATCAAAACCAGACAAAGATACCACAAAAAAGGAAAACTACAGGCCAATTTCACTGTTGAACATAGATGCAAAAATCCTCCACAAAATACTAGCAAACTGCATCCAACAATACAATAAGAGGATTGTACATCATGATCAATTGAGATTTATCCCAGTGATGCAATGGTTCTTCAATATCCACTAATCAGTCAGTGTGATACACCACATTTACAAACCGAAGAATAAAAATATGATCCTATCAATAGATGCAGAATAAGCCTTTGACAAAATTCAACACCCATATTTTTCTTTATTCTAAACTCACTGTGTGTGAGGCACAGGAACTTGTGTTTAGTAATACTACTGCTCAGATCAATATCTCCAAATTCAACCTTAATTTCAAGACCAAACATTAGATACTAAGACCTCCAGAAAACCATATTTAATGAGTGTGTTATCCAGGTTGACTCATTTCTAAATATTTACATATTTAAATAATAATTTACATATTTGAGTCTAATTGTTTGTGTGAATCCTATCCTCAAATTTCTTAACTGAAAAGAATCACATTTCATCATTTTAAAATTTTTCTCACAGTACAAGTGTCATGTGTAGTAAAAATAAGCAAATGTAGAATTATAATGTTCCTAATGGATCAACTTGCCTGGTTTTGATCATTCTGAGCATTAGTATTTTGATGGTGTAAATTTGTTAATATGTGGCCAATTCATTCTTGTTGAAAATTTAATCCATATTTATATCATACTTTATTTTTTCAAATAAATTTAATGTATCATATCACAATTTTCTTACTTTAACATATTAATCAGATATTTCAATAATAAAGATAGCTGTTTTTTTAAAAATTCATGGAACCTGAAAATGATAATTAATATATCAAATACTTGAATAATGTTTAATGTAAATATAATTTTCATATTTAAATAAATAAATTATATTTTATTTTATAAAAAATAACACAGCTAATTATATAAAACTTTTATATTAACCACAATAATGATTATTTATTTTAGATGACTACTTAGTGTACATACACTCTGCTAGTTAACTTATATTATAGGTTGTCCTCATAATAGGCTTGAAAGGTAGTATTATTATCACTATTTTATGTATTAAAAATGTATGCTCAGACAACCTAGTTTATGTTACGTCACACAGTTATTATATGACCAATTAAAATTTCAAGCCCAGACATCAACAGTCCCAAAGAAGGCCCTGGGTTAAGCTCCATCTCTATATCTCCATTTAAAGTTGTTATGCTTATCAAGAAAATGTAGACATTATTTTTTTGTAGACAGATTTTGAATTTCAATCCAGTTTTACTTCCATTATATTTCAATTGTCTTCAAAAGCTATGCTATTTTATTTTAAACTCTTTTATTATATATCATGATTATGGTATATAAAAATATCAACTTTTTGATGGAAATAACTTCAAACATACATGAACATTATCCAGTTAATTCTTCAGACATCATTGGATAATAATTTTGGAACTAATTATTATAGATCAAACTTCACAAAATAGATTTTCTTTTTACATCAACAAAACTGAAATTCTAATCCATTATCTTCCATTCTGTGAAACCACTTAAGTATATAGAAAGTCTTAAAAAATAATCAGCTTTGATAAAGTGATCAAATAATGAATTTAGCCTCATCCTAATGTTTTACCTGTAAACTGAGTGCAGACCTAATAAAAAAGCTGATATAATTCCAACATATTTTCTCTTCCTCCAGCTCTTTGTTATTCTGGTTTTGAACCTGCTTAACAATCCCTGCTTTATATGTCCTTGAACATACATGCCTCCTACAAATATGCCTTTAATGTGAAAAATTTATGAACTTTTAAAAATGTTACAGGTGATATTGCTCTACCATTTACAAGTCAGTGAGAAAAGAGATAATGCTGGAACTGCTCTAGAATAAAGGACAACATTGAAGATCTCATTCCTGTGCTAATCATCTCTTTTTAGTCTTCTGTTTGGTCTGTAGCTGAATGAAAGATACAGTACTTGATAAGGAATAAAATAATATTTGAGAATTGGAAGAGGGTTTTGAAAGTCATCTATTTTAACTTCACAGCCAAAGTCTGAACGTTTTGACACATTCATTAAGTTAAAGGAAATGAAACTGACATTCCCACCTGGGAGAATGGCTTGAACTAAAGCAAAACCAGGAGAATATTCAAACATCTTCAGAGATATTGAACCAAGCAGAATACCACAGGGACCTCCCAGGTACAAAGTCCCACTTTGACTCCCATCTCTATTTTGTTAAAAAAAAAAAAGTAATCTCCTAGTTCTTACCAGAGTTAACAAAGAGTAGATGCAATAAGTTACTAATGAGAGTGTACAGGAAATGTTTAAACAAAGGAAAATTGAGATATAATGGTTCAGTGACAAAATACAGAGTACTAGTCTTCCCTCAAGTGATACACATAATTATCTGATGGATGTCTTGGAGATGTTCTACAGAAACTAGAATATCCTATTTTCTGTAGTTATCTTCCACCTTGGTGGAGGATAGTGACTACATGCTGACCCCAGCCTGGTAGAAACTAGAAATCTGATGAAGATTCTTGAAACATTAACACATTACCTCCTCACAAAAAAATCAGAATAAGTCATGCCCCTAAACATTGCCTTTAAATATCCTTCACTGAAAGTCATTGGGGACTTCAGGTCTTATGAGCATGAGCCACCAATACTCCTGTTGGAACCTGTGATAAGCACAGTATGTTCCTTCACCACACCTGATGTCAATAAATTGGCTTTGAAGAAGAGTGACCTAAGTTCTGCTCAGAAGAAGACTACAATTGGAAAAGTTTATTTGAAATTTAAGAGTCAAATTAAGAGAAAAATCCATCATAGAAGCTGAAACTGGAAAGCTAGCTTGGGGTTACAATGTCCAAAAAGGAAGCAATTGAAATAATTTAGAATTTATGTCTTAAGATTTGGGGCTTCATATTGGAGTTAGTTGGAAAACACTAAATGTTCTAGCATTCTCATTGTGGCTCAAAGTCCACTAATTAGTAACTAATCTGACTAGTATCAGTGAGGATGTGGGTTCAATCTCTGGTCTCGGTCAGTCGGTAAAGGATCCAGTGTTGCCATGAGCTGTGCTGTAGGTTGCAGATGTGGCTTGGATGCTGCTGTATTCCTGTGCCTTTGGTGTAGGCTGGCAGCTGCAGCTCTGATTCAACCCATATCCTGGAAACTTCCATATTCCAAAGGTGAAGCCCTAAAAGAAAAAAAAATGTTTCATGTTCAGCAGTTACTATGAATGGTTTTCCTCTTAATGTTCCTGTTTTCTTCTTAAAGAAACCCAAGGAATTTCTCAGGAATAAAGAGATTTAATGTCATAGGTGGGTCTTTTTAAGAGGGAAGCATTTATTTAGAAATAGTCAATGAGATTCCTTTCTTGATATTAATGGACTGGTCATTACAAAGAATACACTTTCTTTTTCCAGGTAGGTGAATATATAAGGCCTAATAGTTCTCTTTCATTTTGTTATTTTGTGATCGTGATTACACTAATTAGGGGAAGACATTGTATAATGAAGCTCATCAGGAAAAAAAAATTGTTTCTTTAATAAGTTTTTAACTGTAATTTGTGTTGCTGATATGAACAGCAACTATCCAGCTAAGTAATGAGCCACTATAATCATGTCTTTCTAGGATTATTTTGCAAGTGATCTAGAGGAGTTATCCTACAAATGCAAGAAATTATTTCTTTTCTATAGTTCATTTTGACAGGAGTATTTGTAAAAATTCACCATATTGAATCAAATCATTTAGGACTGTGAATGCCAAACTCCTTAAATATTACCTTATAACTCTTTAATTGTCTGCTTATTTTTTAAACACTTATTTTATTAAACACAGATTTATGCAAAACAGTTTTAAAGACCAGTGGTAATAAGTTGTGCAATGTAGTAATGGTGAGATGAAAAAAGTTGATATTTATTGCAGTAGGTGAGATAAACAGGATTTCATTTAGAACTATCACAATAACTAAGTAAATGATTAAATATGGCTTCAGAAACTATCTAGGTTCATGGCTCAAAATGAAGTCTTGTTTGATCAAAATCATAATAACATGATTGGGTAACCCACTGTTGTTGGGGATGAAGAAAGTTTTCTCTACTCTTCAACATCTTTCTGGTTGGCCTGAAAATTAAACTAATGTAAGACAGATTACCAAGAGAAAAAAAAATTAGGTTTAACAATATGTATATATGAGAAAGCCCCAGGAAAACTGAGAAACCAATGTGGCCAAAGCCCTCACTCTAAATACTCTCCTCAGCTAAAAACAAAACAGAACAAAAAGTTATTAAAAGAAGGGAATATCTTTGATGAATATAGATGCAATAATTCTCAACAATATTTTGGCCAACCAAATCCAAAACAATATAAAACAGATCATAAACCACTACCAGGTGGGATTCATCACAGGTACAGGGATGGTTCAACATAAATAAATCAATCAACATCAAACACCACATTAAAAAACAAAAAGTAAAAAACCAAAATTATATGATCATCTCAATAGATGCAGAGAAAACATTTGACAAAGTCCAACATCCATTCATGATAAAAACTCTTACCAAAGTGTGTATAGAGGGACCACACCTTAACATAATAAAAGCCAGTTATGACAAACTCAGAGCAAATATAATACTCAATGGAGAAAAGCTGAAAGCCTGCTCACTCAAATCTGGAAGACAAGGATGCCCAGTCTCACAACATAGTCCTGGAATTCCTAGCCATAGCAATGAGACAAGCAAATAAAAGGCCTCCAAATAGGGAGAGAAGATGTAAAATCGTCACTATATGCAGGTGATATGATACCATATCTAGAAAACCTGAAGGATTCAACCCAAAAACTACTTGAACTGATTAACAAATTCAGCAAAGTAACAGGATATAAGATTTACATTCAGAACCCAGTCACATTTCTGTATACTAACAATGTAATATTAGAAAAGGAATAAAAATATGACACCTTTTCAAATTGCACCCCAAAAAATCATGGGATGGATTCAGTACTTGGGGTTAATAGATGCAGACGATTGCTTTGGAATGGATTAGCAATGAGATCCAGCTGTGTAATACTGGAAACTATATCTGGTCACTTGTGATGGAACATGATAATGTGAGAAAAAGAATGTATACATGTATGTGTAACTAGATCACCATGCTTACAGTAGAAGAAAAATAATGTATTGGGGAAATAAAAAATAAACAAATAATTAATTAATAAAATTAGGGAGAGCAAGCTATGTTTACCAGAAAAGAAAAGAAAGAAAAAGAGAAAAAAAGAGAAACACAGTAAGTACTAGTGACTCTTAAATAGATTTTAGTCATTGATTTTTCCATTGATAAGATTTTACAAAAATTTGTGCATCTTCTTTTTCCAGATACAGAAGAGATCCCCTACAAATGTAAATACTTCTCATAAAAGGTCAATTCTCACTTGGTTGTCAGAGACATTCCCTTGTCTGGTATGTCTCAAAATAAATAAATAAATAAATAAATAAATAAATAAATAAATAACACTTAAAATAAATAATATTCTGGAGACATTTTGGGGTGGATATTTCTTCTCACTTACAGAGTAATGGAGAAAAAATAGCACAGGCATTTAGGAAATTTGAATTAAAGTAGTATAAGTCTATCTCTACTTAAATAATTTTGGTCAAATCTTTTAATATTATCCCTACTTTTTATTTCAATAAATAATTTGATAGGTTTTTCTTTAAATTTTTTTCAGTGATAAAATTTTATGATTCAAATTTGATTTTTTCAAAACACAATATAGTCTGAATTTTTAAATTGAATTTAATATTTTAATGTCTATTTTCACTACAATCATATAATACAATACACTTTTATGACCTTTACATTTTTTTACAGATTCTATTTCAACTGCATTGTAAGATATTTTAAAATGAATTTAAATCTAATAGAAATTTTCCTAATGTAAATACATTCTAAATGAAGATTTTTTTCTTACTGTAGCAATATTGATATATAAATTTTGGGAAGCCAGATCTTTACTGTAATCCTTGAGATACTAGCTTTTCTTGTAATATCAATATCACTTTAAAATTAGTAATAGGTACTGACAGAGAACTAGTATAAATAAAACAGTAGAACTGTGGTTTGATTATTGCTTAGAGTCATTCACAATTACTTCTTAAGTCCAGCATTTGGTGAATTTGCACACTCAGTGATGATTTACATTGTCAGCTTAAAAAACATGCATAACCTAGAAATTGAGAGTTAAGTTTTATTTGGGGCAAAATGAGTATTATCACCCAGGAGGTAGCATTTCAGAAATCTCTGCAATGACACCCCAAAGAATTAAGGTATATGTCTGATTTTGGTGAAAGGGGGAGGTGCTTGCAAACAAGCAAATATTTTTACATATTACTGCTAGTCATGAGAATCAGATGACACCATAAAGGATTATAGTGCTTTTCTAGATATGAGGAGATGTGATAATTGGGCTCATAAAATCTCCTGAAAATATAAAACTATTTGAAGATGTTATAGTTCTAAATTCACCAAATGCTGGACTTAAGAAGTAATTGTGAAAAAAATCTGAGCAGGGAGTGCCTCACCCCTGATCGCCACACTGAGCTCCTTTCAGGGTTGGCAGCTGCAGGGACTCATGATTCAGTCCATGCAGAAGCAGATGACAAGTGCCAAACTCCAGGTCAAAATATGAGCAAGTTATGTCTTACCATTCTTATAGGTATTTACAAAATAAGACAAAAGTGTTTTTTTTTTTTTTTTTTAGGAGGGAACACCACTAAATGTAAAATCTTCATATTCAATTTAATCAAAAATTTAATCTGTAACCCCATTTTCCTCTTAGTAAGCAAAAAGATAAATTCTATGCTTTTCTTTTAAGCCAATTTTTAATTCAAATTATGCATACTGTTTATTTAAAAATAGTTTTTAAATCATGACACATAATGAAAGAAGATATAAAACTAACCTTTCTCTGTAGAGAGGAAACAATTAGCTCTTAGCAATAGTATGGGGCAGGAGTGGGGTTATGGATGGCAAATCTTTACACAAAATTATATTTTTATATGCATTTTTTACTTGAGTTTATATCTATTTCTTATTAAGGATGTAATTTTCCATATTCTCTTGATGTTATTTAACAGAATGCAGACCTCAAATCCTGTTAAATAGCCAGCATCTGTGATAGAGAACTTTGTACTAACATTTTACTTCTTCCAAGCAGTAACTCAAGCCTTTTCAGTTATATCATACAAATGAGTCAGTGAATGGATGTGAATGGATCCAGTGAAAAGTCAGTGAATGGATGCTAAATGACTTTGCTTTTATACCATTAGGCAAAATATTCTTGAAAAATGCCCTGAAAAACCTTCCAGATATTCCTTAATCCTTTGTTCATATTTATTCCAACATTCTGAGAATTCTGGCTATCTGGTCAACTAACTCATTAGAGTCTTCTGGGAAATTCCTAACACATCATCCACTCACACCAAAAGAACCAGCCTTAAGTCTTTTTCATTTCTCTGTATGCTAGAGTAATCAAAAATTTTACCTTAATATTTTTAGCATTGATTATTACCTACACCAATAACTACTGAAGATTCTTAGCAAATTCACATTTATTTTATTTCAGATGAGAGATATATATACTCACTTTGCATTAAAATAAGCTTGTCTCCAGTTTTTGTGCTTCTAAGGGACAGTAGTTGCAAAATGGCAAGTGCATAAGAACTAGAAATGTTTTTATTTTTTATTCTGACTCAGTATCTATGATAGAGTTTTCAGATACTATATTTTAAAATTTCAGCAGTGTTCTCAGGATACAAACACTTGAATAAGGCTGTTTGAAACATATAAAAATGCATGCAGTGACATTCTGAAAGGAAACAAAAGTCTAAGGACTGCCTTTTTTCAAGGAAAGTCTGAAAGAAGGAATTACCCACCCAGAATAAAGTGCTCTTTAAAAATGTTTAAAGTTGGAGTTCTCATCATGGTTCAGTGGTTAACAAATCCAACTAGGAACCACGAGGTTGTGGGTTCGATCCCTGGCCTTGCTCAGTGGGCTAAGGATCCAGCATTGCCGTGAGCTGTGGTGTAGGTCACAGACGCGGCTTGGATCCCATGTTGCTGTGACTCTGGCATAAGCCCGTGGCTATATCTCCGATTTGACCCCTACCCTGGGAACCTCCATATGCCGCGGGAGTGGCCCAAGAAATCCCCCCCCCCAAAAAAAGTTTAAAGTAACACATACATAAATTGAAAAATTCAGAAACACATAACTTAATATACATGTACCATGGGGATAATGAAAACAACATAGAAATGTAAAAGTATCTGAATCACTACAACCAATTCAAGAGGTATTTTAAAGCCATACACCACCCTCTAGAAACACATCAGATTAATCATCCTTCAAAATTACTGTGATAAAAAGTATTTCCTTCAAATAAAAATATTTTTCCTACATGATGAGTCTATAAATCTGTTTACAACTAACTGTCCTGGACTTTATCATTATTGCTTTTTATGTCTTCCATTACTAGAATAATACTGAAATTTTTGTAAATATTGTATTTGCAAACTCAATAGTCGTTTACTTATTAAAGTGAAGTAAATTTGGGTTAATTACTCTGCAAAAAGTTAATCTAGAATATTTAAAATGTGCAATCCACAGACCCCTGAGACCTAGAATATCAAAACTACTTTTATAGTAATAATAAGCAGTTATTAGCTTCTTTTACAGTGAAGCTTCTTGCCCTTTAGCACAAATAAAAGCAGTGACATTAAACAAAATTAGTTGTTATTTGTATTCTCCAAGACCATAGAGTAAAAAAAGAAAAAAAAAAAAGAAAGAAACTCAATCTCACTTAAAACCGGCTTTGATGAATCTGAAGACATTATGGACTTCACTGAATTTTTAACATTTTGTCAACAAGATAGGAAGCCTACATAACGTAATTCTGTGGCACATAGAAACATCATAGTAGTTGCAAATTATCTATACATAAAGATTTTTCTTATGAACTAGTAATGGTGTTAATAAATGTGATGTTTTTGAAATTTATAATCAATGTTAATCTTTGGAAGAGCAATGTTTCTCAGAGAACCAATATTTTGCAAATAATCGGTACATGATATTTTACAAAATCAAGCATGAATAAAAATTCTGTTCAAAATGCAAGATAGACATATAGATTTAAAAATAAGGTATAAGCCATTTACTCATATGGTTTCAGATTGGTAAAATAGCAAAGAAGACTCTCCCTAATTATCTGGAAAGTTTATTCAAATATCTGTTTCTTTTCAAATTGTGTTAAGTCTAAATTGTTTTCATAAGCTGCAATCAAACAATATATTAAAGTAATATACTATAACATATTAAATGAAAAAAAGATACCTGAATCCAACAGTCTTAATTTGTCTAAACATTAGTTAAATTTGGATAAATGTAACATAATGAAATGTTTCTCCCACATTTTTTTTCTGGAAAATATATTTTAACAAAAACACATTTATGTTAAAAGCAGTGATTTATCTTTTTTTTTTTTTGGTCTTTTTGCCATTTCTTGGGCTGCTCCCATTGCATATGGAGGTTCCCAGGCTAGGGGTCAAATTGGAGCTGTAGCCGCCAGCCTACACCATAGCCACAGCAATGCAGGATCTAAGCCACGTCTGCAACCTACACCACAGCTCATGGCAATGCCAGATCCTTAACCCACTGAGTAAGGTCAGGGATCGAACCCACAACCTCATGGTTCCTAGTTGGATTTGTTAACCACTGAGCCACGACGGCAGCGCCTGATTTATCATTTTTAAATTAAGTCAATTAATAAACAATAAAAACAGTTTCAATTTCTAATATGGTAAATATCAACAGATGAAACTCAAGGTAGGAGCCCTTGACTTAGAACCTTGGTCTTTAATCTCAGATTTTGATATATAAAGAAAGTTCGTTGGTTTTTTGGTTATTTTTTTATTTGATTTTCCATTTGCTTTCTTTAAATTTATTATAGTTGATATACAATAATCTGTCAATTTCTTCTGCACAGAAAAGTGCCCCAATCATACATATGCATATATATTTTTTCTCACATTATCCCTCATAAAGTTACATCAAAAGTGACTCATATAATTCCCTGCACTATGGAGCACATCATTTTTTATCCACTCCAAATGCAATAGTTTGCCTCTACTAACCCCAAACTTGCATCCCAGCCCACACTTTCTCCCTCCCCCGGTCAAAAGTTTGTTCTCCATGTTCCTAAGGATTCTTTTTTTCTGTAGGTAGGTTCATTTTTGTCATATATTAGATTCTAGATATATAGCATTTGTCTTTTTCTGACATATTTCACTTAGTATGAAAGTTTCTAGGTGTATCCATATTGCTGCAAATGGCATTAATTTGTTCTTTTATGGATGAGTAGTATTCCATTGGGCATATATACCACATCTTCTTAATCCATTCATCTGTCAATGGACATTCATGTTGTTCTCATATCTTGGCTGTTGTGTACAGTGTTGCTATGAATATAAGGGCATATGTATTTTTTTCAATGAAAGTTTTGTCCAGATATATGCCCAGGAGTGTGATTGCTGGGTCATGTGGTAGTTCTATTCTTAGTTGTCTGAGATACCTCCATACTGTTTTCCATAGTGTTTTTACCATTTTACATTCCCACCAACAATGAAATAAGGACCATATTCTCCAGCATTTGTTATTTCTGTTTTTTATAGCTCAATGATTTTTATTACATTTAGAGTTGTACAACAGTCATCATTTATAGCCCAAAACCACAGCCCATCCTCAAACTGTCTTTTCAGGAAAGTATAAGTTTTTCAAAGTCTGTGAGTCAGTATCTGCTCTGCTAAGAAGTTCATTGTGTTCTTTTTTCAGATTCCACAAGTACGGGATAGCATATGATGTTGGTGTCTCACTGTCTGACTAACTTCATTTGGCGTGATAATTTCTACATCCGTCCATGTTGGTGCAAATGTCGTTATTTCTTTCCTTTTAATGACCGAGTAATATTCCAACAAGTATATGTACATCTTCTTTATCCACTCCTCTGTCAATGGACATTTAGGTTGTTTCCATGTCCTGGTTATTGTATATAGTATTGCAATCAACTTTGGAGTGCAAGTATCTTTTCGAGTCATGGTTTTCTCTGGAGAGATGCCCAGGAGTGGGATTGCTGGATCAAATGGTAATTCTATTGTTAGTTTTCTGAGGAATCTCCATACTGTTTTCCCTAGTGGGTGCACCAATTTACATTCCCACCAACAGTGTAATAGGGTTCTCTTTTCTCCACACCCCTCTCCAACATTTATTGTTTGTAGACTTTTTGATGATGGCCATTCTGGCTGGTGTACGGTGGTACTGCACAGTGGTTTTAATGTGCATTTCTGTAATAATTGGTCATGCTAAACTTCTTTGCATGTTTTTTGTTTTGTTTTGTTTTGTTTTTGTTTTTGTTTTTGTTTTTTTTTTTGCTGTCTGTATGTCTCCTTTGGAGAATGGTCTCTTTGTATCTTCTGCTCATTTTTTGATGGGGTTGTTTTTTTTTATGCTATTGAGCTGCAGAAGGTGTTTATAAATTTTGGAGATTAATCCTTTGTCAGTCACTTCATTTGCAAATATTTTCTCCTATTCTGCATGTTTTGCTGTGCAGAATCTTTCAACTTAAATTTGGTCCCATTTGTTTATTTTTGTTTTTATTGTCATTATTCTGGAAGGTGGATCTGAGAAGGTATTTCTGTGGTTTATGTCAGAAAGTGTTCAGCCTATGTTTTCCTCTAAGAGTATTATAGGATCTGGTCTTATATTTAGGTATTTAATCTATTTTGAGTTTATTTTTGTATATGGTGTTAGGAAGTGTTTTAATTTCATTCTTTTACATGTGGCTGTCCAGTTATCCCAGAACCAATTATTGAAGGAACTGTCTTTTCTCCATTGTATATTCTTTATTCTTTTGTCATAGATTAGTTGACAGTAGGTGGATGGTTTTAATTCTGACTTTGTATCCTGTTCCACTGGACTATATTTTTTGTCTTTGTGCCTGTAACATGGTTTTGATGACTGTAGATTTGTAGTATGGTCTGAAATCAGGGAGCGTGATTCCTCCAGCTCCATTTTTCTCTCTCAGGATGGCTTTGGCTATTCTGTGTCCCTTATGCTTCCAAACTCTAAAATATTTTTTCTGGTTCTTTGAAAAATGCCCTTGGTAGCTTGATAGAGATTGCATTGAATCTGTAGATTGCCTCATGTAGCATTGTCATTGTGACAAAATTGATTCTTCCAACCTAAGAGTAAAGTATGTCTTTCTGTTTGTGTCAACTTTGATTTATTTCATCAGCATCTTATAGTTTTCAGAGAATAGGTCTTTTGTTTCTTTAGGTAGGTTTATTCCTAGATATTTTATTCTTTTTGATGTGATGGAAAATGTGATTGATTAGCTAATTTCTCTTTTGGGTGTTTTGTTGTTACTATGTAGAAATTCAGTCAATTTCTGTGTATTAATTTTATATCCTGCAACTTTGCCAAATTCATTGGTGAGCTCTAACATTTTTCTGATAGAGTCTTTAGGATTTTCTACGTATAGTATCATGTCATCATCACAATGACAATTTTACTTTTTCCTTTCTGATATATATTCCGTTTATTTCTCTTCTTCTCTGATTGCCAGGGCTAGGTCTTCCAAAACTATGTTGAATAGTAGTGGTGAAAGTGAACATACTTGTCTTGTTCCGTATCTCAGCAGGAATTCTTTCAGCTTTTCACCATTGAGAATTATGTCAGCTGTGTTTTTTTTTTTCTTCATATATTACCTTTATTATGTTGAGGTAGGTTTCTTCTATGCCAACCTTATGGAGGGTTTTTATCAGAAATTGGTAATGGATTTTGTCAAAATTTTTTTGCATCTATTGAGAGGGTCATATATTTTTTTATTATTCAGTTTGTTATTGTGGTGTATCACAGTGATTGATTTGTGGATATTGAAGAATTCTTCCTTCCCTGGGTTAAATCCCACCTGATTATGATGTATAATCCTTTTAATGTATTGTTGGGTTTCATTTTCTTGTATTTGGCTAAGAATTTTTGCATCTATATTCATCAGTGATATTGGCCTTTAATTTTTTGAGGGTAGCATTTCTTGTTTATTGACTTGTTAATGAGGGCCATTCTGACCAGAGTGAGGTGCTACCTCATTGTAGTTTTTATTTGTATTTCTCTAGTAATTAGGGATCTTGAGCATTTCTTCATGCGCCTTTTGGACATCTGTATATTATATTTGGAGAAATGTCTATACAGGTCTTCTGCCCAGTTTTCAATTACTTTCTCCCATTCTGTAGGTTTCCTTTTTTTAATGCAAAATTTGTAAGTTTGATTAGTTTCCACTGGTTTATTTTTGTTTCTGTTTCTGTTGCCTTGGGAGAATGACCTAAGAAAACATTTGTACAGTTGATGTCAGAGAATGCTTTGCCTATGTTATCTTCCAGGAGTTTTATTGTATCTTGTCTTATGCTCAAGTCTCTAAGCAATTGTGAGTTTATTTTTGTTCATTATTTGAGGATATGTTCTAGTTTCATTGATTTACATGCAGCTGTCCACTTTTCCTGATACCACTTACTGAAGAGATTGTCTTTTTCCTATTTTATATTCTTGCCTTATTTGTCAAAGATAAATTAACCATAGGTGTCTAAGATTATTTCTGTGTTCTCTATTCAGTTCCATTGGACTGTATGTCTGTTTTGGTACTGGTACCATACAGTCTTAATTACTCTACCTTTGTAATATCGCCTGAAATCTGGGAGAGTTATGCCTTCTGCTAGTTTTTTTCCCCCTCAGGGTTGCTTTGGCAATTCTGGATCTTTTATATTTCCATACAAATCTTTAGATTGTTTGTTATATTTCTGTGAAAAATAAAAAAGTCATGGATAACTTGATATGATTGCACTAAATCTGTAGTTTGCTTTGGCTTTGGGTAGTATGACCATTTTAACAATATTAACTATTCTAATACAGGAGCATGAAATATCTTTCCATTACTTTGAATCCTCTTTAATTTCCTTGATTAATGTTTTATAGTTCTCAGTATATAATTCTATTACATATTTAGTCAGATTTATTCCTAGGTGTTTAATTTTTTTGTGTTGTGATTTTAAGATGTGTTATATGTTTGTATTCTTTTTCTAATATTTAATTGTTAGTATACAGAAATACAAGCAATTTCTGAATGTTGATCTTGTTTCCTGCCATTTTTCTGAATGCATTGATCAGTTTGAGTAGTTTTCATGTAGAGTTCTTAGGGTTTTGTATGTATAGTATCATGTCTCTGCATAGAGTGAAAATTTTATCTCTTCCCTTCCATTTTAGAAATATTATATTTCTTTTGTTTTTCTGATTGCTGTGGCAAAGAGTTCCAATATTGTTGACTAAAAGTGGTGAGAGTGGGCATCAATATGATTTTTATAAGAGAGTCACCTTAGGGCAAAGACACATTGAAAGTGGATGGAAAAAATATTTCATGCAAATGGAAAAACACAGGAAAGCAGGAGTCACAATACTCATATCAGACAAAATAGTCTTTAAAACAAAGGCCATAAAGAAATACAAAAAAGGCACTATTTAATGATAAATGTATCTATTCAAGCAGAGGATTTTACAATTGTCCATATTTATGCCCCAATATAGGAGCAACCAGACACATACAACCAATACTAACAGACAAAAAAGAAGAAAATGATAGAAATACAGTAACAGTAGGAGACTTAATACCCCACTCACATCAAGAAACATACCCTTTAGAGAGAAAATGATTAAGGCAAAAGAGATCCAAAATGACACAATAGAAAACTTAGGCTTAATTGATATATTCAGGGTATTGAATCCAAAAAAAATCATAATATACATTCTTTTCAAGTACACATGGAATAGTCTCAAGGATTGACCATCTACTGGTGTACAAAACTAATGCCACAAAATTTAAGAGTAGAGCAATTATTTCAAGTGTCTTCTATGACCACAATGTCATGAAACTAGCAATCAATCACAGGGGAAAAACTAGAAAAATCTCCCTACATGTAGATTAAACAACACGCTACTGAAAAAAAAAATAAAAATAAAAATAGAACAATGGGTCAATGAGGAAATCCAAAGGGAAATTAAAGTTTAGCTCAAGACAAATGATGAGAAAAACAGAACCATTCAAATCTATGATATGCCACAAAAGCAGTTCTTAGTGGGAAGTACATAACAATGAAGGCCTTCCTCAGAAAAGAAGAAAAGTCTCAAATCAAAAACTTCCTTACTACTTAAAAGAGTTAGAAAAAGAATAACAAAAAAAACCCTAAAGCCAGTAGAAGGAAATAATTCATAAAAGTCTGAGAATTTTATTTCAATAAAATAGAAATTCAAATGACAATAGGAAAAAAATCAATAAAACCAAGAGCTGGTTCTTTGAAGGGGTAAACAAAATTGACACACCTCTGACCAGACCCACCAAGAAGAGGAGAAAAAAAACCCAGATTACAAAATAACAAATAAAAAAGGAGAAATATCAATGGATACAGCAAAAATACAAAAAAAAATCATGAAAGAATACTATGGAAAATTATATGCCAACAAATTTGAGAACCTGGAAGAAA
Organism: Phacochoerus africanus; assembly: GCF_016906955.1. Taxonomy (NCBI): domain Eukaryota; kingdom Metazoa; phylum Chordata; class Mammalia; order Artiodactyla; family Suidae; genus Phacochoerus; species Phacochoerus africanus. The sequence goes on along the minus strand of NC_062551.1, from coordinate 126,564,719 downwards.
TGGACAACTTTCTAGAAACTTAAAGCCTGCCAAACTTAATCAAGAAGAAAAAGATCAACTGAACATACTGATCACTATATATGAAGTTAAGTATATAATAAAAACATTCCCTACAAAGAAAAGTCCAGGACCATATGGCTTCACAGGAAAATTTTACAAAACATACATGAAAAACAAATACACATCTTTCTTCAACTTTTCCAAAAGATTGAAGAACACTCCCAATGTCATTTGTTGAAGCCACCATCACCCTAGTACAAAAACCATACAAAGATACTACCTAAAAATAAAATTATAGGTTAATATATTTGATGACTATAGACAGAAAAATTCTCAATAACATTTTAGCCAACCGAATCCAAAAATATATAAAAAATGGCATACACCACAACCAAGTGGGATTCATCCCAATTTCACAAGGGTAGTTCAACATATGTAAATCAATGTCATACACCAATTTAACAAAAGAAAATTTAGAAAAGCACATAATCATCTCAATAGTTGCAGAAAAATCATTCTACGAAATCCAACACCCACTCATGATAAAAACACTTACCAAAACAGATATAGAGGGATTATAAGTTAACATAATAAAAGCCATTTATGATAAGCCAATATCCAATATAATATTTAATGGAGAAGAGCTGAAAACTTTTCCACTAAAATCTGGAACAAGATAAAGATGGCCATTTGCTTTTTAAAAAAATATATGTGCTGGTGAAAATTATCTTGATTATCTTGAAGCATCTCCATTAAAAACCTATATTCTCCTTTTCGTTATTCTCAAGTTGTCCAAAATCATGCACATTCTACATCATATCTTCTTTTTTTGTCAGAGTATATATAGGAAACAGAAAGTGACAGAGTCCTTGTCATCCCTGCCTTTAAATTAAAATAGGTATTTGAAATTATCAGCCTTGATCATCTGGTAATGGTAAAGAACCTCAAGAGAGTTGAGGCAGTTGACCCCGTCACAGTGGGCAGTGGTAATGGATTTTGAGGACTAACGCCATGAATTAATCATTTATATCTTGTTAGATATAGATTAAACCTGGGGATACAGTGAAGATGCTTATATTTAATTTCCTAAGAATATAAACTTTAATCTATGCTTGGATCAATGTGATTTCTTATCCAGATTATATTGGCTATGTATACTGTTATTCTGGAAATGCTGATGTGTTCATTAATATTCCTTTGGGAAATCTTGACTTTAAATATTTATTGTCATTTTTTTTTGTATATAGCCCACCATCTGTGACTCTACTCTTTAATTTTACAATGATTCTTTGGTTAGAAGCAGCTTGATTCACTGGCTTGTCAGAGTACCTAAATTCCTCTGGTTCACATTTTTCATTTTGACCTGAATATAAGAGTTCTCTGGTGGTCTGGTTGTAAAGATTTGGCATTGTAATTGCTGTGGCTGGTATTCAATCCCAGGCATGGGAACTTCTGCGTGATATAAGCACAAAACATAATAATAATAAAAATAAAATAAATTGGAATATAACAAAATTGTGACATTGACCAACTGCTATTTTAAAATCAGTATGACACCTTAAAAATTACCTGTATTCTGTACTATTCTGGATTGAGTCCTATGCCTGCTAGTAGTTAAAGATTTTATTTATTAAAATGGAAATGTCTATTGAAAAGTGATTAAATTATATACCTTACTGAAACAAATTTTACGGTAAATGTTTCCATTTTTATCAAAACAATATTGTTTGTAAAACGCTTTATGGAATTATTAATAAACACCTCCAGCAGCAAATAACATTAGGTTTAAATGAAACAAAATATGCATTAAAACATGCTATTTTGTGTCTTATTGCTTAAATTAGGTGGAATTGACAAGGCAACCCATTTATACAACAATACCGCTATGGCAAAATGAGGGCATACTAAATGCCAAATTTCCATTTACAGAAAGTTAGGAAATATGCCCAGAAATACAGTTCACAATATGTGCACTTGACTGCAAACAGACTCACACTGATGTACATTATTCAGTAAAAAACAATACTAGATTGAGATCAAAGCAGGCCAGATACCAGTTATTTTCAATGGACTCTTAAAACTGAAAACAGTGATGTTCCCCATCTGAGCAACAAAGTCACATAATACATGAGCACAAATATATTTTTAACTTTTCAGCTCTATATTCCCAGTGCATGAAAAAAAACATTGATCCTATTGTTTCAAGTGAGATTATCAGCTCTGATCTGCATTATGGGATGTGACCTATGTTCTTAATTTCATTAATTTATTTAGTTTTCTTCAGTCTGTTATTAAGTAACAATTTGATAGTGGCTGAGTGGTGGCTAATTTTTTACTGTAAATTCTAGAATGTTATAATTCACTAGATAAGAGCATTACTGAGGGTAAGTTTGCTAGTTCCTATGACAACAAACAACAAAAATCTCAGTGGCTTATCAACATAAGGCTTGATTTCAGTTCATATCATGATCTGATATAGGTTGAATAACTCTGCTGGGTGGGTTTTTTCCAAGGAGTGACTCATTGTTCTAGGTTCCTTCCATCTTGTGAAACGACTTTCAACACAGGGTGTCTAAACTTGCCATAAAAATAAGAAAATATGTGATTAAAATGGGGTGTTATGGTAGATGCATGGTAGTTTTCATCATGTTTATGTGAGTCTTCCTTGCCCAGTTGCCTATGCACTAAAGAAACAAGTTTTATACCTCTTGTTACAACCCATATACAATGACAGAAACAGGAACTGTTCTATTGGAATAATAAAATAGAACTTACCATTCAGAAAATTAAAAAGATGGGACACACAGCATTTTCCACTCCTTAACTAATTCTGAGATTCTGTTTGACAGTTATTTTAAAGAGCCCCTCTTCCCACTAGGGGTCCAGGAGGACTACTTAAGGCCTTTTTCTTCTCTTGATCCATTGGTACCTATAGTACCTGACCTTAATTTCTCATTTTAGCATTGAGGAATATGCTTTCTTCAGGACTTATATATACCCAAAAGCTGATTTTGTCCATGATAAGTTGAAATCTAAAGAGTTGTTTTAGTTCTTAAGTATTCTGCCATATTTAAACTAAACCACATGATTTATTTGGCAATGACATTTCCTGAAAAAAAAAAAGCTATTAAACTTCTGACCAATGTGCTTCAGTGATCAATCTCAAAATTCTTTGCAAGATAAAACCTTTAGGAGTTCCCATCATGGCTCAGTGATTAATGAATCTGACTAGGAACCATGAGGTTGTGAGTTCGATCCCTGGCCTTGCTCAGTGGGTTAAGGATCTGGCATTGCCCTGAGCTATGGTGTAGGTCACAGATGTGACTTGGATCCTGCATTGCTGTGGCTCTGGCAAAGGCTGGCAGCTACAGCTCTGATTAGACCCCTAGCCTGGGAACATCCACATGCCATGGGTGCAGCCCTAGAAAAGTCACAAACAAAACAAAACAACTTTAAATAACTTTAAATATGATTTATTTATTTGCTTTCTCATGCTGTTTTTTTTTCTTTCTCTGATTAGTGGAGCCACCTTAGAGATAATGGAAATAAGTGAAATGGCTGAACACTAACCTGGTCTTTGTCTGAATCACTTTACTTATTTGAAAAGTTTTATGGCCATTACTGTGTAAAGTCTTTCCAAAATCCTATCCCTATCTATTAAGGGTCTAGGCCTGCACTGCTTAATATTGTAGTTACCTGATATATGTGGCACCTCAGCAGTTAAATATAACTAGTCCAAACCGAGATGTAATATAAATATATATTTTAAAGCTTTAAAATGAACAATGAACAAAAGGTATAAACATTTAATCAATATTTCATATTGACTATATGTTGAAATAATATTGTATATATGTATGTGTATATATATATATTTGATTTCAAAATATAGTATTCAAATGATTCACCAGGTTCCCTTTCCTTTTTTAATATTGCTGTTAGAAAAACTTAAGTTGCCTCTGTTACACATATTTCTATTTGAAAACCCTTGCCCATTTTCTGAATTCTCTCTTCCCTTTCAGATATATATATATTTTTGTATTTCCTAGGGCCACTCCCACAGCATATGGAGGTTCCCAGGCTAGGGGTCTAATTGGAGCTGCAGCTGCTGGCCTATGCCAGAGCCACAGCAATGTGGGATCTGAGCCACGTCTGTGACGTACACCACAATTTCGGCAATGCTGGATCCTTAACCCACTGAGCAAGGCCAGGGATTGAACCCACATCCTCATGGTTCCTAGTTAGATTCATCAACCACCAAGCCACTATGGGAACTCCTCTTCCTTTTCACATCTTTTTGATAACTAGTCAATTATTTTCTCAGCTTATCTCTATCTTATAATTCCTTGCCAAGCACAGATAATAAATATAGCACATAACATTAACATCCCATTTTCTCAAACCTAGCTTGAATCCACTATCTCATTAGGCAAATAAGTTGTCTTCTAGAATAATTACCAAATTTACTAAAATTATTTCACAACTATATATCACTGATTTTCATTTTTTAGCATCTCATGCCAGTTTTTAGCTTACATACCACACCAATTTTATGAGATTTAACTTTGGGTTAAAGCAACACCCTAATTCAAGCATAAATTACTTAGTAAATTGAGTTAGAACAGACTCTACTGCAGCAAAATGGAAATTTGAATTCTTAGTGACTTAACACAGACTACACATAATAGAATCTGATGCAGTTTGGATAGCCCCTCTCCAGTGTTTGACTTGGGAGTGTAGGTTTCTCATAGGCTTATGGATTTCTGTTGTAGTTAGAGAAAAAAAAGTTGACAATGACACTGACATTATATAAGGCCTGGGAAGTAGCTTACATTAATTTGACCACATTAAATTTGCCAGTTTACATTTAAAGAGACCATGTTAAGTACAAGGAAATCAGGAAAATGGAGTTTTCCTATGTGTACAAAAAAGAGGAAAAATAACTGGGCAACATTTTTCCTGTCTATTCCACAATAAAATACCATATAAGTGGTATAGAATAAAGGGTATATGAGTACTCTACAGAGCTTGGTCTGTGTGTCATGTATTCATGATATTCAATGTGAATGGGACAAATATATGTTGATATTTGAGTCCCTCAGGGGAGGTTGGTGGGGTCATAAATTACCTGAGCCCCAGGGTAAATCATAAAATGAAGATTGAAGAAACTTGGGATGGCTAGCATACTGCCCATAAAATTATAGGCACTCTTCAATGCTTACTAGTGGGGTGAGATGAAGCCTATATTTAAATAATGAGTGAAGTTCCAGGGAAGCTGAAATTAGACTTACTCATGACCATTTCTACAGGAGACTATTTGATGGAAAGTAGTAACATAAAATATCAAGTAGAACAAATTCTTTGGTAGGCATTGGCATCATCTAAACATTTTGAGTTGCCTTCTGAAGTGTTGAGACTGTTATTATCAAGAGCCTACACACCTCTGGAAAAAAATTCTGTCAGAGTTCTTTCTGAGAAATTCTCTGGGTACATGAGTTGGTCTATGATTTTCACTCCAAATCTAAAAAATTGATCTGTTCATGCATGTGCAGTAAAGCCAATCTACTGACACTATGTTGTGGTGAAGGAAAGTGCAGTGTGTATTGTAAGGTTAGGCAAGGAGTACAGGCAGCTAAAGCTCAGAAGTCTTGAAGTGCCTGAGTATTTCAGGGAAGGATTTTTAAAAGCAAGGTTAAAGAGTAGCAGGTTGCATAGTCAGCTTGTGCAATTCTCTGATTGATTGATGGTAAAGTAACAAGGTGATTTTAAATGTTGATATCATTAATCACCATGCTCCAGCTGCCTGTGGGCTCTGTAGTTACCTTTATCCACCTGGTGTTTTTTTTAATACATGGAAAACAATGCAGGAATATGCATTAGACATTGTTATTTATGTCCTTCAGGGAGGAATTAAAGATTCTGTGAGTGCTATATGGCCAATTTATTTTTTTTAAATTGTAACCAGTTCCCCTTACACAACTGATATTTTGTTTTTATTAGTACATGTTCACAATCTTTCAATTAATAATTCTTAACCTAGTTTTATGTGACAATATCTTAGGAGATAAAAAAATATATTATTTCATTTAGCATAATAATAGCATAATTCACTGAAGGTTCATCCTTGTATGAAAAGTCAGGGTTTCTTTTTTTGTGTTTTAATAGTATTTCTTTGTATGTATAAATAATATCTTCATTATCCATTCATCCAACAACAGACATAATTTATTTTCATATCTTAGGTATTGTGAATAATGTTGTAATGAACATGGTAGTACAGATATCACTTCAAGACCCCAATTTCATTTTTTATGTATATACTGAAGAGTAAGAAAATCAGATTATATGGTAGTTCTGGTTTTTTTTTTGTCTTTTTGCCATTTCTTGGGCCGCTCCCATGGCATATGGAGGTTCCCAGGCTAGGGGTCCAATTGGAGCTGTAGCCGCCGGCCTACACCAGAGCCACAGCAATGCAGGTTCCGAGCCACATCTGCGACCTACACCACAGCTCATGGCAACACCGGATCCTTAACCCACTGAGCAAGGGCAGGGATCGACCCACAACCTCATTGTTCCTAGTCAGATTCGTTAACCACTGTGCCATGACAGGAACTCCTATTTTTATTTTTTTAAGAAAATTCCATACTGTTTTCCATGGTGGCTGCACCAAATAACATTGCCACAAACAGTGCATGAGGATTGCCTTTTCTCCATATCCTTGCCAATGCTTGTTATCATGTGTCTTTTTGATGATAAAGATTCTCATGTTCTCTGACATAAACCACAGAAATACCTTCTCAGATCCACCTCCCAGAATAATGACAATAAAAACAAAAATAAACAAATGGGACCAAATAACTTAATTTCTGCACAGCAAAGGAAACCCTAAACAAAACAAAAAGACACAACGCAGAGTGAGAGAATATATTTGTCAATGAAGTGACTGACAAAGGATTAATCTCCAAAATTTATAAACACCTTCTGCAGCTCAATAGCATAAAAAAAAACAACCCCATCAAAAAATGAGCAGAAGATACAAAGAGACCATTCTCCAAAGGAGACATACAGACAGCAAAAAAAAAAACAAAAACAAAAACAAAAACAAAACAAAACAAAAAAACATGCAAAGAAGTTTAGCATGACCAATTATTACAGAAATGCACATTAAAACCACTGTGCAGTACCACCGTACACCAGCCAGAATGGCCATCATCAAAAAGTCTACAAACAATAAATGTTGGAGAGGGGTGTGGAGAAAAGAGAACCCTATTACACTGTTGGTGGGAATGTAAATTGGTGCACCCACTAGGGAAAACAGTATGGAGATTCCTCAGAAAACTAACAATAGAATTACCATTTGATCCAGCAATCCCACTCCTGGGCATCTCTCCAGAGAAAACCATGACTCGAAAAGATACTTGCACTCCAAAGTTGATTGCAATACTATATACAATAACCAGGACATGGAAACAACCTAAATGTCCATTGACAGAGGAGTGGATAAAGAAGATGTACATATACTTGTTGGAATATTACTCGGTCATTAAAAGGAAAGAAATAACGACATTTGCACCAACATGGACGGATGTAGAAATTATCACGCCAAATGAAGTTAGTCAGACAGTGAGACACCAACATCATATGCTATCCCGTACTTGTGGAATCTGAAAAAAGAACACAATGAACTTCTTAGCAGAGCAGATACTGACTCACAGACTTTGAAAAAATTATAGGATGGAAATCCTTTAAAATCCTATAAAATTGGCTTGTGATGATCATTGTACAACTGTAAATGTAATAAATTCATTGAGTAATAAAAAATAAATCTAAAAACAAAGAAATAAATACCAATGGTTTCCCAATCAGACAATTTGAGGAGTAGGGGTATGGGCTGGGGATGGAAATGCTCTAAAATTGGGTTGTGATGATTGACGTACAACTATAATTGTAATAAAATTCATTGAGTAATTAAAAAATTATCACATGATTTGAGGTAATATCTCATTGTGGTTTTTATGTGCATCTTTGATCACTAGTGATGGTAAACATCTTAAGTAACTGATGGCCACTTGTTGGTTTTCTTTCAAACTATGACTATTTGTCATCTGCTCAATTTTTTAAAAATATTTTTAAGTGTGGTTGATTTACAATGTGCCAAATTCTGCTGTACAGGAAAGTGACTCAGTCCTACATATATATATGTATGTATGAGTGTGTACATATATATATATGTGTGTGTGTCTCTCTCTCTCTATATATATACACACACACACATTTTTTCCTCATATTCTATTCCATCATGTTTTATCCCAAGAGATTGGATATAACATCTTGTGCTATACAGTGGGACCTCACTGCTTTTCCATTATAAATGTAATAGTTTGGAGTCAAGAAGGCGGAAGAGTAGGGGGACACACTCGCCCTCTCCCAAAAACAACAACAAAAGCACATCTACAGGATAAATAACTCGCACAGAACAGCAACCAACTGCTGGGAGAAGAACCTAAACTCCAATAATGGCAAGAAGTTTGTGACATTACTAGGTAAAACAAGAGAAAAGAGGAGAGTGAGAGAAGGTGAATCCAAGTGAGACGGGTGCTCCCAAAAGGGAACTGAGGAGGAGAAAGGGATCCTACACCCTGGAAAGTCACCTACTCAGGGGAAAGATCAACCGAAACAGAGGAATCTCCAGATGCAGAGAAGAGTGTAGCAGTAAGTTGGAGTTCTGAAAAGCAGATCGAGAACCGAATGGACCATCTGAACTACACGCACAGTCACCAAAAATTGAGACGCCTGGGTGGGGGCTGGACACCAAGACCTCAGTTCCAGAGGTTAGTCCCCTGGAAAGGGCTGGGGGGGGTGGGGTGGAGCGGAGACTGCTTGGGAGGTATAGAAACCACTCTGTCAAGTTTGATGGGGCAGGGACTGCCTGGGAGACCAGAAAATAAAGCTGTCGCAGAGGAAGGGAGCAATACTCTAGGGGCAGGGAAGTGGAAAGCCACATCAGAGGGAACCTGGGAGAAGAGCCTGGTCTGTGCCCATGCTAGGGAGGGGAGAGAAGAAGGGGTGGGTCCCCATAGAATACTCCCCATGCCACAGCAAGCTTACTGCCCACTAGCTAGCAGAAAGCTCTGCTTCCCAGTGCATTCCTTCCCCCCACCCCCACCATCCCCTACGCACTTGCTGGACTTGGGGCTGCCTGCCATCCGGGAGGGATGGCCTCAACAATTGCCTGAAGCCTACCACCACAGGGGGTGTCCCTACACAGGCCTGATTGCCCTTTGGAGGGGCTACAGCCCGCAGAGCAGCATCAAACACTACCAGCCTCTGAGAAAAGGCCTGCAGCCCATAAAAGCTAGAACAAGCCTAGCCAGCCATTAAAAGATCTGCCTAATTCTCGGATTGTCTTTCTGAGTTGGGCTGCCCTGGGGAAGAGCCTCTTGGGATTTCAGCAGCCCAGCTATTCACCAAAGCCCTCAGGGGGTGCCGCACTCTTGCAGAACAGCTGCAAAGGACTGCCAGCTCTCTGCAGGACCCCCTGCAGCCCAGAAAAGCTACAACAAGTTTGTCCAGAATGTGAAAATATCTGCCTAAAGTCTCAGGCCATCCTTCTGAGTTGGGCTGCCCTAGGGAAGAGCCTCTTGGGTTCTCAGTGACCCAGATACCTGCTCCAGCCCTCAGGGGGTGCTGCACTCCTGAGGAATACCTGCCCAGCACCGCCAACTCCCTGCAAGAACCCCACAGCCTAAAAACACCAGAGCAAGCTCTGCCCAATCAAGTGAAATCTGCTACCATCGTGGTGTGGACCTCCCAGTCCTGTCTGCCCTCAGGAAGTCCTCCTTTGCTTCAAAGAGACCCTGTCAGCCCCACCAACACTCCAGAAAAGCCACACTGCCTCAAAAAAGACTGACCAACAACGCCAGCCCTTGGGAAACATTCCATGGCAGTGACAAGGCAAACACTGCCCAGTCACAGAGAGCACAACTCCACCAGGAAAAAGAAAACAACAAGCAAGATGAAGAAGCTGAGAAACCACCCCCAGTCAAACTAACAGGAGAACTCACCTAAAACACTCAACAGTGAAACAGATCTCTGCAGTCTGACAGACCTGGAGTTCAAAAGAGAAATAGTGAAAATACTGAAGGAATTAGGAGAAGATATGACAGCAATGCAGATACCCTCAGAAAGGAACTAGAAAATATAAGGAGCCAAGAAAAACTAGAACACTCATTTGCAGAGATACAAATTGAACTACGGGCAGTAAAAACCAGAATGAATGATGCAGAAGAACGAATCAGTGGTATAGAAGATAGAATAATGGAAATCACCCAATCAGGTCAGCAGGCAGAAAACCGAATCAAAAAGCAGGAAAGCAATATAAGAGACCTATGGGCCAAACTACGCATAATAGGAATTCCAGAAGGAGTAGAAAAAGATAAGGGAATGGAAAATATATTTGAAGAAATTATCACTGGAAACTTCCTAAATCTAAAGGATACTGGGTTCAAGATACAGGAAGCACAGAGGGCCCCAAAAAAGTTGAACCCAAATAGACCCACACCAAGACACATTGTAATAAAAATGGCAAAAGTTAGTGATAAAGAGAGGATCCTAAAGGCAGCAAAAGAAAAGCAGAATGGTACCTACAAAGTAACCCCCATAAGGTTATCAGCTTATTTCTCTACAGAAACACTACAGGCCAGGAGGGAATGGCAAGAGATATTTAAAGTGCTAAAAGGAAAAAAATATGCAACCTAGAATACTCTATCCAGCAAGAATATCATTTAAAATAGAAGGGGAAATAAAATTTTTTTTCTAACAAACAAAAACTAAAAGAATACTGCAACACAAAACCCAGGCTAAAATAAATACTGAGAGGGCTTCTCTAAACCAAAAAGAAAGGAAGGAAAGGGAATACAATAGAAAAGAAAAAAGAAGAAGAGGAAGAACTAGGACTGAGGAAACCACAATCAGAGAGCAGTCACTCAAATAAGCCAGTATACAGATTTGATCATGAACATGCTTCAAACAAAATAAAATTAAAAAGAAAAAAATAAAAAAAGAGTATCAAAATCATAAAATGTGGGCAAGTGATGTTAAGAAATAAATACACCCTTTTTTGTTTGTTTGTTTATCTTCTTAATTTTAGTATACTAATGAAGTGATTGAACCTACAGGACCATCAGGTTAAAATATGCAATTATAGGAAGGGGTTAGCATACTTAAAAAACAGGGCAACCACAAGCCAAAACCAAATATTGCATTTGCAAAAAATGAAAAAAAAAAACAAAAAATACTCAAGCAGATAATAACAGGAGCCCATAAAAACAAAAACAAAAAAACAAAAACAACAAAAAAAAAGGAAGACTGGAGAACCATAGAATCAAATGGAACATGAGGTTCAAAATGGCAATAAATAATCATCTATCACTTACCACCTTAAATGTCAATGGACTGAATGACCCAATCAAAAGACACAGACTGGCTGAGTGGATAAAAAGGCAAAAACCTTCAATATGCTGCCTACAAGAAACTCACCTTAGGACAAAGGATACATGTAAATTGAAAGCGAAAGGGTGGGGAAAAACATTTCACGCCAATAGACATGACAGAAAAGCAGGAGTCACAACACGCATATCAGACAAAATAGACTTTAAAACAAAAGACATAAAGAAAGACAAAGAAGGACACTACTTAATGATTAAGGGATCCATCCAAGGAGAGGATGTTACTATCGTCACCATATAAGCCCCAAATATAGGAGCACCCAGATACATACAACAAATAATAACAGACATAAAGGGAGATATTTTTGAGAATACAATCATAGTAGGAGACTTTAATACCCCCCTCACATCAATGGACAGATCCTCTAGACAGAAAACCAATAAAGCAACAGAGATCCTAAAGGAAACAATAGAAAAGTTAGACTTCATTGATATCTTCAGGACACTACATCCAAAAAAAGCAGAAGACACATTCTTCTCAAGTGCACATGGAACATTCTCAAGAATCGACCACATATTGGGACACAAAGCTAATCTCAACAAATTGAGGAGCATAGAAATTATCTCAAGTATCTTCTCTGACCACAATGCCATGAAATTAGAAACCAACCATGGGAAAAGGAAAGAGAAAAAACCTACTGCATGGAGACTAAACAACATGCTACTAAAAAAACAATGGGTCAATGAGGAAATCAAGAAGGAAATTAAAAACTACCTTGAAACAAATGATAATGAAGACACAAACTCTCAAAATCTATGGGATGCTGCGAAAGCAGTGCTCAGAGGGAGATTTATAGCAATACAGGCCTTTCTCAAAAAAGAAGAAAGATCCCGAATGGACAACTTAATCCTCCACCTAAAGGAATTAGTACAAGAAGAAAAAAAGTCCTAAAGTCAGCAGAAGGAAGGAAATGATAAAGATCAAAGAAGAAATCAATAAAATAGAGACTCAAAAAACAATAGAGAAAATTAATAAAACCAAGAGCTGGTTCTTTGAAAAGGTCAACAAAATTGACAAACCCCTGGCCAGACTCACTAAAAAGAGGAGACAAAGAACCCAAATAATCAAAATTAGGAATGAAAAAGGAGAAATCACAGCGGATACAGCAGAAATACAAAAAACCTTAAGAGAATACTATGAACAACTATACGGCAACACGTTTGACAATTTGGAAGAAATGGACAATTTTCTAGAATCTTACAGCCTTCCAAAACTGAATCAAAAAGAAACAGACCAACTGAACAGACCGATCACTAGAAATGAAATTGAAGAGGTCATAAAATCACTCCCTACAAATAAAAGTCCAGGACCAGATGGCTTCACAGGTGAATTTTATCAAACATATAAAGAGGAACTGGTGCCCATCCTCCTGAAACTCTTTCAAAAGGTTGAAGAAGAAGGAATACTCCCAAAGACATTCTAGGATGCCACCATCACCCTCATTCCAAAACCAGACAGAGATACCACCAAAAAAGAAAACTATCGCCCAATATCATTGATGAATATAGATGCAAAAATTCTCAACAAAATCTTAGCCAACCGAATCCAACAACATATCAAAAAAATCATAAACCATGACCAGGTAGGGTTCATCCCAGGTTCAGAAGGATGGTTCAACATACACAAATCAATCAACGTCATACACCACATTAACAAAAAAAAAAGTCAAAAATCATATGATACTCTCAATACATGCAGAAAAAGCATTTGACAAAGTCCAACATCCATTCATGATCAAGACCCTCGCCAAAGTGGGTATAGAGGGAATCTTCCTGAATATAATCAAAGCCATTTCTGATAAACCCACAGCAAATATAATCCTCAATGGGGAAAAACTGAAAGCCTTCTCACTCCAATCTGGAATAAGACCAGGATGCCCACTCTCACCACTGCTCTTCAACATAGTTTTGGAAGTCCTAGCCATAGCAATTAGGCAAACAAAAGAAATAAAAGGCATCCAAATAGGAGGAGAAGAGATAAAACTGTCACTGTATGCAGATGACATGATACTATATATACATAGAAAACCCTAAGGACTCAACCCAAAAACTCCTTGAACGGATTAATAAATTCAGCAAAGTAGCAGGATATAAGATTAACATTCAGAAGTCAGTGGCATTTCTGTATACCAGCAATGAAATATTAGAAAAGGAATACAAAAATATAATACCTTTTAAAATTGCACCTCACAAAATCAAATACCTCGGAATACACCTGACCAAAGAGGTAAAGGACCTATATGCCGAGAACTATAAAACTTTAATCAAAGAAATCAAAGAAGATGTGAAGAAATGGAAAGATATTCCATGTCCATGAATTGGAAAAATCAATATTGTAAAAATGGCCATACTACCCAAAGCAATCTATAGATTCAATGCAATCCCTATCAAATTACCCAGGACATTTTTCACAGAACTAGAACAAACAATCCAAACATTTATATGGAACCACAAAAGACCCAGAATCACCAAAGCAATCCTGTTAAACAAAAACCAAGCAGGAGGCATAACTCTCCCAGACTTCAAGAAATACTACAAAGCCACAGTCATCAAAGCAGTGTGGTACTGGTATCAAAACAGACAGACAGACCAATGGAACAGAATAGAGAACCCGGAAATAAACCCTGACACCTTGGGTCAGTTAATCTTTGACAAGGGAGGCAAGAGCATAAAATGGGAAAAAGAAAGTCTATTCAGCAAGCAGTGCTGGGAAACCTGGACAGCTGCATGCAAAGCAATGAGACTAGAACACACCCTCACACCATGCACAAAAATAAACTCAAAATGGCTGAAAGACTTAAATATTCAAAATAACCCCATCAAACTCCTAGAAGAAAACATAGGCAAAACACTCTCTGACATCAACATCAGGAATATTGTCTCAGGTCAGTCTCCCAAAGCAATAGAAATTAGAGCACAAATAAACCCATGGGACCTCATCAAACTGAAAAGCTTTTGCACAGCAAAGGAAACCCAAAAGAAACCAAAAAGACAACTTTCAGAATGGGAGAAAATAGTTTCAAATGATGCAACCGACAAGGGCTTAATCTCTAGAATATGTAAACAACTTACACAACCCAACAGCAAAAAAGCCAATCAATCAATGGAAAAATGGGCAAAAGACCTGAATAGACTCTTCTCCCGGGAAGAGGTACAGATGGCCAGCAAACACATGAAAAAATGCTCAACATCGCTGATTATAAGAGAAATGCAAATCAAAACTACCATGAGATACCACCTCACACCAGTCAGAATGGCCATCATTAATAAATCCACAAATAACAAGTGCTGGAGGGGCTGTGGAGAAAAGGGAACCCTCCTGCACTGTTGGTGGGAATGTCAACTGGTACAGCCACTATGGAGAACAGTTTGGAGATACCTTAGAAGTCTATACATAGAACTTCCATATGACCCCACAATCCCACTCTTGGGCATCTATCTGGACAAGACTCTACTTAAAAGAGACCCATGCACCCACATGTTCACTGCAGCACTATTCACAATAGCCAGGACATGGAAACAACCCAAATGTCCATTGACAGATGATTGGATTCGGAAGAAGTGGTATATATACACAATGGAATACTACTCAGCCATAAAAAAGAATGACATAATGCCATTTGCAGCAACATGGATGGAACTAGAGACTCTCATCCTGAGTGAGATGAGCCAGAAAGACAAAGACAAATACCATATGATATCACTTATAACTGGAATCGAATATCCAGCACAAATGAACATCTCCTTAGAAAAGAAAATTATGGACTTGGAGAAGAGACTTGTGGCTGCCTGATGGGAGGGGGAGGGAGTGGGAGGGATCGGGAGCTTGGGCTTATCAGATGCAACTTAGAATAGATTTACAAGCAGATCCTGTTGAGTAGCATTGAGAACTTTGTCTAGATACTCATGCTGCAACAGAACAAAGGTTGGGGAAAAAAAGTAATTGTAATGTATACATGTAAGGATAACTTGATCCCCTTGCTGTACAGTGGGAAAAAAAATAAAGAAAATAAATGTAATAGTTTGCATCTACTAACCCCACCTCTCAGTCCATTCCACTACCATACCTCTCCGAGACCTTTGCAATCACAAAACTGTTCTTTATGTCCATGAGTCTCTTTCTGTTTTGTATATAAGTTCATTTGTGCCATATTTTAGATTAAAATATAAGTGATATATGGTGCTTGTCTTTGTTTTTCTTACTTCACTTAGTATGAGAAACCAGTTGAATCCATATTGGGGCCAATGGTATTATTTTATTCTTTATATGGCTGAGTAGTATTCCATCATTTCATAATTGGATTGTTTGTTTTGATATCAAGTTGTATATGTTCTCTATATATTTTGGACATTAGCTTCTTATCATATATATGGATTGCAAATATTTTCTTCCATTCTATAAGCTGTATTTTTATTTTGATTTTTCTTTTTGCTGTGCAGAAGTTTTTTTAGTTTAACATAGTCCTAATTATTTTTGTTTGCTTCTGTTACATGTGATATTTGTGTCATATCCAGAAAATATTTGTTAAGAACAATGTCAAGATTTTCTCCATTGTTTTCTCAAATAAGTTTCATGATTTCTGATCTATATTTAAGTCTTTATTCTTGTGAAGCTTATTTTTGTAATTGGTCTAAAATAGAGGTTCAAGTTTATAATTCTGGGTATGATTATCCATTTTCCCAACACCTTTTCATAAAAAGACTATTCTGTCCCCATTGAGTATATTGGCTACCTAGTCAAGTAATAGTCAACTGTAATATGAGGATTTATATCTAGACTCTTATTTCTGTTCCATACTCTTTCAATTGCCATACTTCATGATATAGTTTGAAATCAAGAAGTGTGATCCTTCCAGCTATGTTCTTCTTTTTCAAGATTTCTTTGGTTATTTGGTATATTTTGCAGTTAATACAAATCTTAGGATTTTTTTCTAATTGTAAAAAAATGCTATTGGAATTTTTATAGGAATTACCAAAAATCTATATGTGGCTTTGAATAATATCAATATTTTAATAATATTAATTCTTCTAACTCACGAACATACAGTATTTTATCTTTATTTGTGTCTTCTTCAATTTCTTCCATCAAAATCTTATGGTTTTCAGTGAAAAAATTATGTCCTTAGTTCAATTTAATATTAAGTACTTTATTTGTGATATTGTAAATGGGATTGCTTTCCTTATTTCTTTCTTGGATAATTTTCTCTTTGTATATGGAAATGCAATCAATTTCTGCACATTAATTTCATTTCCTTACACTTACTGAATTGTTGATTACTTAACAACAGTTTTTTGATAAAGTCTTTAGGATTTTCTACATGTATGATCATGTCATCTCTAAACAGAGAAAATTTTACTTTTTCACATCTGTGTTGTATACATTATATTTTATTTTCTTCTCTAATTGCTTTGGTGATTACTTCCAGTTGTATGTTAAGTGAAAGTGGTGAGAACAGACACACTTCTGATCTTAGAGACAAAGCTTTCAATCTTTCACTGCTGAGTGTGACATATGTGGCTTTCATTAAGTTTCAGTACATTCACATATACTTACTTTTTTGAGAATTTTTATCATGAATGGATGTTGTTTTTTGTCAAAGGCATTTTCTGCAATTATCGAGATATTATAATTTTTATATTTTATTTTATTAATAAGGGGTACCATATTTATTGACTTGCATATATCAAACCAAATTTTTGCATTGTAGGAATAAATCCCTCTTGACCATGGTATGCAATCTTTTTAATATGCTGTTGAAAACTTTGTTAATGTATTGATAATTTTTGCATCAATATTCATCATGGATATTTACCTGAAATTTTCTTTTCTTAGAGTGCCCTTATATTGGTATAAACAGAGGATAATGCTAACTTTGGTTACTGCTGGCCTTATAAAACAAGCTTTGGAGTGTTCTCTCCTCAATTTTTTGGGAGGAGTTTGAGATTAGCTTTAATTTTTCATTAAATATTTGATAGAATTCACTAATAAAACCATCTGTTCCTGAACTTCTATTTGTTGGGAAGTTTTTTATTATTATAAATTTTTCCATTATATTTGATTTACAGTGTTCTGTCAATTTTTACAGTATAGCAAAGTGACCCAGTCATATCTACATTTTTATCTCACATTATCCTCATCATGTTACAAGTGACTAGATAAATTCCCCTGTGCTATGCAGCAAGAACTCATTGCTTATTGACTCCAAATTCAATAGTTTGCATCTATTAACCTCAAACACCCAATACACCCCACTCTCTCCCCCTCCCCTTTGACTACCACAAGTCTGTTCTCCAAGTCCATGAGTTTCTTTTCTGTGGAAAGTTTTATTTGTCCCATATATAAGATTCCAGATATAAGTGATATCATAAGTTATTTTCTATTCTCTTTCTGATTCATTTCACTTAGTATGAGAGTCTCCAGCTCCATCTATGTTGCTGCAAATAGAATTATTTTATTCTTTTTTATGGCTAAGTAGTATTCCATTATGTATATATACACCAAATATTCTTAATCCATTCATCTTTTGATGGACATTTAGGTTGTTTCCATATTTTGGTTACTATGTATAATGCTGCATTGACCATATGAGTGCATGTATCTATTTCAATGAAAGTTTTCTCCATATATATGCCCAAGAATGAGATTGCTTGGTTATATGATGGTCCTATATTTAGCTTTCTGATGTACATCCATACTGTTCTCCATGGTGGTTTTGCCAATTTACATTCTGACAAACAGCATAGGAGGGTACCCTTTTCTCCACACCCTCTCCAACATTTGTTAGTTACTGACTTGTTAATGTTGGCCATTCTGACCAGTGTGTGGTGATACCTCATAGTAGTTTTGATTTTCATTTCTCTAAATATTAGTGATGTTGATCATTTTTTCATGTGCTTTTTGGCCATCTGTATATCTTCTTTGGAGAGATGTCTAATCAGGTCTTTTGCCTATTTTTAAATTGGGTTGTAGGGTTTTTTTTTTTTTGGCTGTTGAGGTATAAGTTGTTTTTATATTTTAGAGATTAAGCCCTTGTCAGTTGTATCATTTGAAGCTATTTTCTCCCATTCCATATATTGTCTTTATTTTACAGTTTCCTTTCCTGTGCAAAAGCTTGTCAATTTGATTAGGTACCACTGATAAGCTATTCAAACTGATTGATGAATTCAGCAAAGTATCAGGATACAAGATTAACTTTCAGAAATTGGTTGAATTTCTGTATACTAACAATGAAATATTAGAAAGGAAATAAAATATACCTTTTTTAAGATTTTTTTCTTTATAGTTTGTTAACAGTGTTCTATCAATTTTCTACAGTATAGCAAAGAAAATCAGTCACACATACATATATATATCATTTTTCTCACATTATTCTTCATCATGTTCCATCATAAGGGACTAGATATAGATCCCTGTGCTGTACAGCAAGATCTCATGGCTTATCCATTAAATGGCAAGAATTTGCATCTGTCAACCCCAGATTCCCAGTCCAACCCATGCCTTCCCCTCCCCCTTGGCAACCACAAGTCTGTTCTCCAAGTCCATAAGTTTGTTTTGTGTGGAAAGCTTCACTTGTGCCATATATTAGATTTTAGATATAAGTGATATCATATGGTATTTTTCTTTCTCTTTATGACTTACTTCACTTAGTATGAGAGTCTGCAGTTCCATCCTTGCTGCTGCAAATGACATTATTTTTGTTCTTTTTTATGTCTGAGTAGTAAACCATTGTGCATATGTGCAACATCTTCTTAATCTATTCATCTGTCTATGGACATCTAGGTTGTTTCCATGTCTTGGCTATTGTAAATAGTGCTGGAATGAACATACTGCTTCATGTATCCTTTTCAAGGAAAGTTTTGTCCAGATATATAGAAAATAGTTCCAAATGATGCAACTGACAAGGGCTTAATCTCTAAAATATACAAACAACTTGTCAACTCAACAGCAGAAAAATCCATCAACCCAATGCAAAAATGGGAAAAAGACCTGAATAGACATTTCTCCAAAGAAGATATACAGATGGCCAACAAGCACATGAAAAAATTCTCAACATTGCTAATAATTAGAGAAATGCAAACCAAAATTACTATGAGGTACCACTTCACACCAGTCAGAATGGCCATCATTAAGTCCACAATAACAAATTCTGGAGAGGATGTGGAGATAAGGGAACCCTCCTACACTGTTGTTGGGAAGGTAAAATTGTCCAAACACTATTGAAAACCATATGGAGGTAACTCATAAAACTCAGTGTCAAAATACAATGCCTCTTAAAATAGCACTCCAAAAAATTAAATAACTAGGCATAAACCAGACCAAGGAGGTGAAAGATGCTGAGAACTATAAAACATTAATCAGGGAAATTGAAGAGATTTCATAGAAATGGAAAGATATTCCATGCCCCTTTGTTGGAAGAATTAATATCATAAAAATGGCCAACTACCCAAAGCAATCTACATATTCAACGCAATCCTTATCAAAGTACCCATGACATTTTCCACAGAAATAGAACTAACAATCCAAAAATTTATTTGGATTGATAAAAGACCCAGAATTTCCAAATCAATCCTGAGGAACAAAAACCAAGCAGGAGGCAAAACTCTCCCAGACTTCTGGCAATATTACAGAGCCACAGTAATCAAGACAGTGTGGTACTTCTATCAAAACAGACATACAGACCAAAGGAAAAGAATAGAGAACCCAGAAAAAAACCCAGCTACCTATGGTCAATTAATATTTGATAAAGAAAGCAAGAATGTAAAATGGGGAAAAGACAGTATTTTTAGCAAGTTTTTCTGGGAAAACTTGACAGTCACATGTAAATCAATGAAACTGGAGCACACTGTCACACCATGCACAAAAATAAACTTAAAATTCTTAAAGACTTGAACATGAGACAAGACACCATAAAATTCCTCGAAGAGAACATAGGCAAAATATTCTCTGACATCAACTGTTTAAATTTTTGATTCAATCTTATTATTAATTTTTTTGTTTTGTTATATTTTTTCCCTCATGGTTTAGTCTCAGTGGATTTTATGTTTCTAAGAATTTTTTTCTTTTAGGTTATCCAATTTGTTGGCATATTTTTTTTCATAATAATCTCATGTTTCATTGTATTTCTCTAGCATAAGTTATGTCTCTCTCTTTTATTTTTTTCCTTCTGGACACACCCCTGGGATGCATATGTTCCCAGGCCAGGGATCAAACACACATCACAGTGGTGGTCTGAGCCACTACAGTGACAACACTAGATCCTTAACTCACTGAGCCACATGGTAACTCCTCTAATGACTCTTTCATTTCTACTTTTATATTTACTTAAGCAATCTCTTTTTTCTTAGTATAGCTCTTTTTTTTCCTTTTTTACCTTCAAAAATAACTCAGTGTTGCTACTCTTTTCTATTGTTTTTCTAGTCTCTATTTTATTTACTTTGCTCTACATTTTCCATTTCATCTATTGTATTCTTTGGATTCTGAATTTCTATTTAATTTTTTTATAATTTCCACATCTTTATTAAACTTTTCACTTTGTTTCTGTATATATTCACAATTTCATTTATTTTTTCTCTGTTTTCTAGTAGCTCAATGAGCATCCTTAAAATATAATTATTCTGAATTTTTTATTGTGTTACTTGCACATCTCTGTTTCTTTGTGGTCAGTTATGAGAAGATTATTGTCATCCTTTGTTGGTGTCATATTTCACTTACCTTTCATATTGTTTAATTCATGCATTTCTGTCTTCACATCTGAAGTACCAATAACCTTCTCCAATTTTTACTATTTTGGGAAAGAAATACCTCTGCCAGCCCTGCTATGCACTCTGACTTTCTTAGATGTTTTAGATAAACCTACTCCACATTTATTTCTCCCCCTTATGACAGAATTCTTAACCTTGTATGTCTTCTTTTTACCCTGAAATAAACAATGGATGTCTCCCTTTGGCTTCACCAGTGTTAATGCTAAAACTCTATATGGTGATGTTTCCTTGGTTTTCAAAGTGTCCCACATTCATTGTGTGTTCACTTACCGTCTGCCAAAGCTTGTTCCCACAGCTGATGGAAGAATTTTTTACACATTTTGAGGTATGGGGAAGTCATTCTGTCTTATACATGATTTGTTTCGACCTAGAACATCCTATTTTGTGGTCTATCAAACATACATTGTACATCTGACTTAATCAACAAAGAAAATAATGCATGTAAAAATCAAACTGAAGTAACTATAGTTCACACATGAAAAATAGGGCCTGGTGGCCATTGTAAATATATTTTTCAAACACATTCCTACATTATGGAGAACTTGAATTTTCTGAACTGGATCAAATGCAAGGACACCTGCAGATATTCTCAAAAATATATTTGCTATCAACTATAAGTCTATATAATTTAAGGGAAAGTTTCAATAAACAGGTAAATGGAATAGAACTATACCTTAATTAGCTTCAGTATTACAAACTTCACTTCTTGTTTATTATTCATAAGTAAATTCATTATATATTTAATAAATGCCCATTTTTGATGGATATAATTGATTTCCATGAATAAGAAAATATAGATATTAATGACCAAAACGTAGCAAATTACTCCATTAATCTTCCTAATTTACTATAGCATTAAATAATGTGGCTCTTAATTCCTTTCTTTGTATAATGTAAGGCTGGGAAATTTTGGTATAATTAATTCAGCAAAAGAAGAAAATAATATTTGAATAAAGAATAGATTGAGATGATGAAGTCATTGGAATTTGCTATTGATAGGACAGATAGTTAATATTTATCAAGTACTAAATATATCTATAGTGCCTAGAGTAGCTAGTAACATATATTTAATTAAAATGTATTTGTCAATGAAGGTATTAGTGGTATTATTACCTCCATTTTATACATGAGGAAACTAAGGCTTAAGAAGATTAAGAATCTATCTAAAGGTCTCAGTGCCGATGGTGACAGAGTCATGATTTTCTGACAGCTCAAAAATCCATTTATGCCAGTATACTACTGCCATTTAAAGTGCTCAGACTAAAATATGTTACAGATTTGTTTCAACTGGTTATAAAAATAGTGCATAAGGTTTCAAATTGACAACATGATTTTTGGGATTCTAGGACACACTTAAAGAGAAAATGAGAGAGAATATAAATGTCTTATGTAATCATAAGTACCAGATGATCATGAGAATCAATCCTGGCAATGAACAATGTAAAAAAAATGTAGTTTATTAAATGTCATATTGGGGCATATTTGATTTACAATGTTGTATTAGTTTCAGAGTTATAGCAAAGTTAATAAGATATACATATAAATATATCCACAATATTTTCACTTATAGGTTAGTACATAACATAGAGCAGACCTTCCTGTCCTACAGAGTAGATTCTTGTTATTTATCAATTTTATACATAGTATTGTGTTTGTGTTAATCCCGTCTTCTCAATTTAGCCCTCCCTTCCTGGTTTCACCTTTGCTAAATCTAAGTTTGATTTTGAAATCTGAGTTTGTTCCTGTTTTATAAATAAAATTTTATATAATTTCTATGATTATGTATATAATTTATATCATATGACATTTGCCTTTCCCTGACTTACTTCACTTAGTATAACCTCCAGGTCCACCTATTTTTCTGCAAATGGCATTATTTCATTATTTTTCATGGCTGAGTAATATCCCATTGTATATATGTACCATATCTTCTTTATCTCTTCCTCTGACAATGGACATCCAGCTTGTTTACATGTCTTGATTATTGTAAATAGTGTTGCTTTGAACATTGGGGTGCATGTACCTTTTCAAATTATGGTTTTCTTTAGATATATCCCCAGGAGTGGGATTGTTGGGTCATAAGGTAGTTCTAGAATTTTTTTTTTTGTCTTTTTTTTTTGTCTTTTTGCCATTTCTTGGGCCACTCCTGTGGCATATGGAGGTTCCCAGGGTAGCGGTCCAATCAGAGCTGTAGCTGCAAGCCCACGCCAGAGCCACAGCAACGCAGGATCCGAGCCGCGTCTGCAACCTACACCACAGCTCACGGCAATGCCGGATCGTTAACCCACTGAGCAAAGGCAGGGATCGAACCCACGACCTCATGGTTCCTAGTCGGATTCGTTAACCACTGCGCCACGACGGGAACTCCTATTTCTAGAATATTTTTAAGGAACCTCCATACAGTTCTCCATAGTGGCTGCAACAATTTACTTTCCTACCAAAAGTGTAGGAGGATTTATTTTTCTCCACACCTTCTCAACTATTTTTTATTTGTAGATTTTGGATTATGCTCATTCTGACAGGTATGAGGTGATATGTCATTGCAGTTTTGTTTGACATTTCTCTAAAAATTAGTGATATCAATTATTTCCTTGCTCTTTGGCCATCTGTCTTCTTTGTATAATGTCTATTTAGGTCTTCTTATATTATATAATAAATATATATAGTGTGTGAGATACTAATATATTTTGGAAAATAATCCCTTATCAGTTGCTTCATTGCCAAATATTTTCTCCCATTCTGTGGGATGTGTTTTCAACTATTTTTATGGTTTCCTTTGCTGTGCAGAAGAAGGTTTTATGTTAGGCCCCATTTTTTTATTTTTGTTTTTATTTGTATTAATATAGGAGGTGGATCTAAAAAGATATTGTTGTGATTTATGTCAAATTATGTTCTGCCAATGATTTCTTCTAAGTGTTTTGTAGTATTCATCCTTACAGTTAGGTCTTTAATCTATTTTGAGTATAGTTTTTGTATTAAAGAATGGTCTAATTTCATTGTTTTACAAGTAGCTACTCAGTATTCCTAGCACCACTTATTGAAGTGACTATTTTCCACTATATATTCTTGCCTTCTTTTTCATAGATTAGTTGGCCATAAGAGCATGAGTTTATTTTTAGCCTTCCTATCCTATGCCACTTATGGGTATTTATGTTTTTATACCAGTACCATACTGTTTTGATTACTGTAACTTTGTTGCATAGTCTGGAGCCAGGAAACCTGATTCCTCCAACACCATTTTTCTTTCACAAAATTGTTTTGGCTATTTGGAGTTTTTTTGTGTTTCCATACAAATTTAAAATTTTTGCCTCTAGTTCTGTGAAAAATGCCATTGGTAATGGATCTGAGATGCATCTGTGATCAACACCACAGCTCACAGCAATGCTGGATCCTTAATCCACTGAGTAAAGCCAGGGATCAAACCCATAAACTCATGGTTACTAGTCAGGTTCATTAACCACTGAGCCACGATGGGAACTCCATTTTTCTTTGTATTTCTGTGTTGTCTGTTGTAACTACTGTTTCCTGGCTAAAATTTTATCAACTTTGTTGATTTTTTAAAAGAAACTACTTTGGGTTTCATCGATCTTCTCTATTGTTTTCTTTCTCTCTGTATAATTTATTTCTGCTCTGATCTTTGTGATTTCTTTCATTCTACTAACATGGTGTATAGTTTGTTCTTTTCCCTCTAGTTGCTTCCACGTAAGATTAGTTCATTTCCTTGGGATTTTTCTTCTTTCCTGAGGTGAGATTTTTATTGCTACAAACTTCCCTCTTAGGACTACCTTCACTTTGTCTTATAGGTTTTGAAATTTGTGTCTTCATTGTTATCTGCATCTAGGTATTTTTTATTTCTTGATTTCTACAGTGATCCATTTGTTGTTTAGAAGCATATTGTTTAGCCTCAACGTATTTATCTTTTTTGCAGTTTTTGTCTTGTAGTTGATTTCTAGTCTCATAGCATTTATAGCCAAAAAATGCTTGATAAGATCTGAATTTTCTTAAGTTTTCTGATGTTTGAATTGTGGCCCAAAATGTGATCCATCCTGGAGAATATTACTTGTGAATTTAGGAAGAAATTATACTCTGTTCCTTTCACATGCAATGTTCTATAAATATAAATTAAGTCTATTTGTTCTAATTTAAAGCCTGGGTTTATTGGTTTTCTGTCTGGATGATTTGTCCTTTGCAGAATATGGGATGTGATAGTTCTCCATTATTATTCTGTTGTTGTTGATTTCTCCTTATATTGTTATTTGCAAATGAAATATATATTATGGTGGTTCTATGTTGGGTGCACATATATTTACAATCATTTTATCTTCTTAGTTTGATCACTTGATCATTAGGTAGTATCCTTCTTTATTTATTGTAGCATTGTTTTAATGTATATTTACTTTTGATTTCCAATTGTATGGAATCCATTCATCCATCACCTCACCTTGGGTTTCTATGTGTCACTAAATCTGAAGTGAATCTCTTGTAAAGAAAATAAATATTATTCTTGTTGTGTTTTTTTTCCTGTTTATGGCCACACCTGTGGCATATGGAGGTCCCCAGCCTAGGGGTCCAGTTGGAGCTATAGCCGCCAGCCTACACCACAACTGTAGCAATGCCAGATCTAAGCCACATCCGCAACCTACACCACAGCTCACAGCAACACTGAATCCGTGACTCACTGAGCAAGGCCAGAGATTGAACCCAGATCCTCATGGATCCTAGTCAGGTTCATTAACTCTGAGCCATGACGGGAACTCCTGATTGTTGCTTTTGTATTTGGTTTATCAATTAATCCATTTATAAGCAATTAATTGTTGATAAATATCTACTTATTTCCATTTTCTTAACTGTTTTGGATTTGTTATTTTAGGTCTTTTTTCTCTCCTTTCTCTTTTATTCACTTCTCTTGTAATATTTTTAGTGTTGTATTTGGTTTGATATTTCTTTTTCATGTGTGTATCCATTGTCATTATTTTTTTGTTCATTTTTGTGGATAACATTAGATTTTGCTGTAGCAGTCTATATATGTACCAGGTAGTTTTAGGTAGCTGGTCTCTTATTTCCAAATTTACTTTTTATATTGTGCATTTGTACTCTCCTCTGCTCACAATTGCTATTTTGCTATTTTATTTGTTAGTTTAAAGAGTCACGTATTATAAAAAACATATTAAAATCTCCAAAAAGATTTACAAAATAATAAATCAATACTTTTAGGCTTTACTATTTTTAGCAGTGTTTCTCATTTTTATCTTGTTGATGTGAAAATAGGAAACAGTACTAAACATTATTCCTTATTCCTCTTCCATATTAATGTATACTTTAATAAATATTTTTCTTAAAATGCAATGTCCAAATGTTATTTTTCATATGCAAATAATAATATAATCATTGAATTCCTTTTTTTAGTAGTTTTTTTATTTATTCATCCTAAAATTGATTCATTTTTGTAACTACATTATAGCACTGTTTGATTATATTGAGCATGCTAGCTAATAAACTGATTTTTCTTCTGCATGAACTAATATCTAAATAATATACCAAGCATCTCTGCATTTTGTATGATTTTTCAAACCCAAGTATAGGCAAAATTTATCCTAATGTAATCCTAATTATAATTCATGCTTTTAATTTTTACTCTATTTTCAAGGCTTTCCAATTGACTTATATCCCATTGTTTTTTGCATTTGAGAGTTTCAGTTTGTGTTATTTACATTATTAATATGCCTGATTTATGTCATTTTAATGAACTAGATAAATTCTAATTAATTAATTAATTAATTAATTATGCGATAGTCAGGGCTGCAGACAAAGCCCTTTAGCTTTTGACATTTTATGCCAAAGTGACATTGAGCAGATGCCCAAAATCACACACTTTAAGCACAGTGTTCATCAGACTGCAGCTGTTTCTAATCACACTCAAATCCATTTAGAATTTTTACATACTGTAAAACAGACTGTCATGAGAAACACTTTCCAATAACTGTTTAAATTAAACTTTTTGTCTCTAAACTAAGAAGCTAAGTATTAGAAAGAGATATAGAATGACAGTCATTAGGAAATGGTAATAGTAACATCTGTAGTAGAAGATGAAATCACTAAGGGATAGCATGTGAAATTAATAGAATGCAGTAGAATTGATTGTAAATTTATCAAAAAGTAGAAGCCATTCAGAGGGAGAGGGTACAATATATGAAACTAAGGAAAATATTAAAGAAGTTGAAGGAGAATTAAGAGTATTCTGAAAACAAAAGGAATGACAGTCATCTTCAAGTTGCTTCAGCTCTGAAATTTAGCTCCATATAAAATTTAAGCAGGTTACGGAGTTCCCATTGTGGCTCAGTGGTTAACAAATCCAACTAGGAACCATGAGGTTGCAAGTTCGGTCCCTGGCCTTGCTCAGTGGCTTAAGGATCCGGCGTTGCTGTGAGCTGTGGTGTAGGTTGCAGACAAGGCTTGGATCCTGTGTTGCTGTGGCTCTGGCATAGGCTGGCGGCTACAGCTGCGACTGGACCCCTAGCCAGGGAACCTCCATATGCCACGGAAGTGGCCCAAGAAATGTCAAAAAGACACACACAAAAAAAATAAAGCAGGTTAAAGACAATGTGTATAATGGCTTGTATATAATCCCTGAAGGAACATAAAAATCAAGCTCTCAAGTAGAGGAACTAGCAACTGAAACTTAATCTTACATAAAGTGGGTAAAATTATTAGTAAATGTTCACTTTAAAAATAGCAATAAAGGCTTAAGGGCAATATATTACTTCAAATATATGTATTACCACAGGTATGTAGCACCAGAGAACCGGATTAAAAATAGGTGGAATTTATTGTGCCATAAATGGGATGACCATTCTTACAAAAGCATGGTTAGAAATACTACTGTTAAAGGAACATCATTTATTCATCTGTTCTTTTGATTAACCATTTTTTTAGGGCTTCATGGTATGTGGAGGTTCCCAGGCTGGGAGTTGAATTGCAGCTGTAGGTGCTGGCCTACACCACAGCTCACAGCGATGCTGGATCCTTGACCCACTGACCAAGACCAGGGATCAAAACTGCATCCTCATGGATGCTAGTCAGATTTGATGCTAGTCAGAGCCATGATGGGAACTCTTGATTAATCATTGTTAATTGAGTCAGAACATATGTCAGATACTTTTTTAAATGCTAAGGGCATGGTGATTTTTGAGATAGACACACTTCTAATTTCAGGGATCCTACAGCACAGAAGAAGAGGGCAGATTAAAAACTTTACATATATAATTATTTAAATTTCAATTATGATAACTCAATGAAAGACAAATTTCAGATCTATAATATCACAAAGAGGGAGAACTAGACTAGTTTAAGAGAATCTGGGAAAGCTGTGTGAAGGTGATGTTCTTGCTGAGAAGATTGCCAAGTGAAGTGGGAAAAGAATCACATGAGAAGGAGACAAGCACAGAAAAAGTTGCTTACTGCAAAATAAGGAACTAAATAAAAACTAATATGGGTGGAGACATATCATCAAGGGAAATGTATTCTTTTTTATTTACTATTTATTTTTTTTCTAGTGTACAGCATTGTGACCCAGTTACATATATATGTATACATTTTTTTCTCACATTATCATGCTCTGTCATAAGTGACCAGACAGTTCCCAGTGCTACACAGCAGAATCTTATTGTTAATCCATTTCAAAGGCAATTGTCTGCATCTATTAACCCCAAGCTCCCAATCCAACGCACTCCTTCCCCATCCCCCTTGGTGAACAAAGTCTATTCTCCAAGTCCATGATTTTTTTTTCCTGTGGAAAGGTTCACTTGTGCCATATATTAGATACCAGATATAAGTGATATAATGTGGTATTTGTCTTTCTCTTTCTGACTTCCTTCACTCAGTATGAGAGTCTCTAATTCCTTCCATATTGCTGCAAATGGCGTTATTTTGTTCTTTCTTATGGCTGAATAGAATTCCATTTTGTATATATACCACTTCTTTCTAATCCAATCATCTGTCAATAAACATTTAAGTTGTTTCCATGTCTTGGCTATTGTGAATAGAGCTGCAATGAACATGAAGGTACATGTGTATTTTTTAAGGAAAATTTGTCCAGATACATGCTCAAAAGTGGGATTGCCAGGTCATAAGGTAGTTCTATATACCGTTCTCTAAGGTACCTCCATAGTATTCTCCATAGTGGTTGTACCAGCTTACATTTCCAACAACAGGGCAGGAGGGTTCCCTTTGCTCCACACCCCTCCAGCATTTGTTATTTGTGGACCTATTAATGCTGGCCATTCTGACTGGTGTGAAGTGGTAGCTCATGGTAATTTTGATTTGAATTTCTCTAACAATCAGAAATGTTGAGAATTTTTTTTCATGTGCCTGTTGGCCATCTTTAAATCTTCCTTGGAAAAATATATATTCAGATCTTTTGCCCATTTTTCATTTGAGCAGCCTTTTTGCTGCTGAGTTGTATAAGTTGCTTGTATATGCTAGAGATTAAGCCCTTGTCAGCTGCATCATTTGAAATTATATTCTCACATTCTGTAAGTTGTCTTTTTGTTTTCTTTGTGGTTTTCTTTGCTGCGCAAAAGCTTTTCAGTTTGATTAGGTCCCATTGGTATATTTCTGCTCTTATTTCTGTTGTTTTGGAAGTCTGACCTGAGGGAACATTTGTAAGGTTGATTTCAGAGAATGTTTTGCGTATGTTCTCTTCCAGGAATTTGATGGTGTCTTGTATTATATTTAAGTCTTTAAGCCATTTTGAGTTTATTTTCGTGCATGGTGTGACCGTGTGTTCTAGATTCATTGATTTTTATGCAGCTGTCCTGGTTTCCCAGAAACACTTGCTGAAAAGACTATCTTTTTCCCATTTTGTGTTCTTGCCTCCTTTGTCAAAGATGAATTGACCATTTGTGTCTTGTTTTATTTCTGCATTCTCTATTCTGTTCCATTGGTCTGAATGTCTGCTTTGGTACCAGTACCACACTGTCTTGATGTGTGGCTTTGTAATAATGCCTAAAGTCTGGGAGAATTATGCCTCCTGCTTGGTTTTTGTTCCTCAGGATTCCTTTGGCAATTCTGGTTCCATATAAGTTTTTGGATTGTTGGTTTTAGTTCTGTTGAAAAATGTCATGGGTAATTTGACAGAGATTGCATTGAATCTGTAGATTGTGTAGTATGGCCATTTTTACAATATTAATTTTTCAAACCCAGGAACATGGGATATCTTTCAATTTATTTACATTTATTTAATTTTCTTGATTCATGTTTTGTAGTTCTCAGCATATAAGTCTTTTTACCTCCTTGGTCAGGTGTATTCCCAGGTGTTTGATTTTTTTGTGGTGTGATTTTAAAAGGTATTGTATTTTTGTTTTCCTTTTCTAATATTTCATTGTTAGTATACAGAAATGTGACTGATTTCTGAATGTTAATCTTATATCCTGCTAATTTGCTGAATTTGTTGATCAGTTCAAGTAGTTTTTGGGTTAACTCCTTGGGGTTTTCTATATATAGTGTCATGTCATCTGCATCCAGTGACAGTTTTAACTCTTCTCTTCCTATTTGGATGCCTTTTATTTCTTTTGTTTGTCTGATTGCTGTGCTAGGTTTTTCAGTACTCTGTTGCATAACAGTGGTAGAGTGGGCATCATTGTCTTCCAGATTTTAGTGGGAAGGTTTTCAGCTTTTCTCCATTGAGTATTATATTTGCTGTGGGTTTGTCATACTGGCATTTATTATGTTAAGGTAATGTTCCCTCTATACCCACTTTATTAAGAATTTTAATCATTAATGGATTTTGGACTTTGTCAAATGCTTTTTCTGCATCTATTGAGATGATCATGGAGTTTTTGACTTTTATTTTGTTAATGTGGTGTGTGATGTTGTTTGATTTTCATTTGTTGAACCATCCTTGCTATCTGGGATGAATCCCCCTGGTCGTGGTGTTTGATCTTTTTGATATGTTGTTGGATTCGAATGGCTAAAATTTTGTTGAGAATTTTTTCATCTATATTCATCAAAGATATTGGCCAAAAGATATTCTTTATATAGATCTAGGTTAAGCAGAATCCAGACCATACAGAGTTCTGTGAGATTTTAGTCTTCATTTTTATTTCAAAGAATTAATAAATGAATTAAAAATTTACATGTACTTCAGCTGCTGATAGGAAACTGGATTAGTGGGCCTGAGAGAGAATAAAGAAGTAAAAATTAGGAGGATATTGTGATGTTTAATCAGGAATTATTGGTAACAGGTTACAATAGTTGCAACTTAAATGAACATAACTAAATTCAAAATATTTGTACATTTATTTTGATGTTCAAATGGAAAAGAATGATGAGTATTTATGAAAAATGCAATAGTGAGCAATTACTTTTAGAGAAATGCTTTAACCATGTTATTTCTAAGGTCTATTCCAAAGTAACCTATAAAGTTATTATTCTATAACACTTAATACTTACTTATATTGCAATTCCATGAAAATAAAATAGACTTTGAATGTGCTGTCATAGCTTTGCTGGGGTCAGAGAATTGGGATTTTATTTGATTTGCTGCATTCTTTTTTCTTCAATCTATGAAGGCCTGACAGAGTTTCACTATTTATTTATTTATTTTTCAGAATATTGAATTCCCTCCTGATAACAGTTGAAGTTAATATGTTGACAATTTGACAGTGTGGAGGATAAAAAGTAATTACAAACAAACACTAAAACTTCATAAAATGTTTATTCAATGAAACTGGCTTTATTTCTTTTGGTTGATCATGATTAAAAACCTGTGGAAATTCTATATCCACAGTGATTCTCCAGCATGCTGAGATCCTGAGAGGTTTCTTTATGCCTCCCTCTGCCTCTATTACCACTAGTCTCTCTATAACAGAAAGATAGAGGTTTTTCAATTAAACATTTGTGTATAAAGACAAAACATTTTATGAACTAATTGTCTGGAAATCAGTGGTAAATCAATTTTCAATATGTAATATAGCCATTAGTTGATGAGGTACCAATCCTGGGTGGGAGAGGCTGGGGAGAAAGTATGACAGAATAGAAGTAAAAGTACAATTTAATCTTCTTTGACAAGTTTACTTTCTTATATTTCCATTAGTAGAGATAACTGATTGAAAATCTCTAATTATCTTTACATTTTAATATCTGTTTTTATAAATTTTTTGGTAATACTTTATTTTAGCTCCATAGATTTTAGAGCAGGGAAGCCAATATTATAATTGACTATTGGAAACTGAATTAAAGTTAAATAGTTTTATCAAATATACATAATTTTATTGCTAAAAAAAGAAAGGAGTTCCCTTTGTGGCACAGTTGTTAATGAACTTAAGATCCATGAGGATGCACGTTTGATCACTGGGTTCGCTCAATGGGTTAAAAATCCAGTATTGCTGTGAAGTGTGGTATAGGTCACAGATGCAGCTCAGATCCCATGTTGCTGTCATTGTGGTGTAGGCCAGCAGCTGTAGCTTTGATTGGACCCCTAGCCTGAGAACCTCCATATGCCATGGATGCAGCCATTGAAAGCAAAGAAAGGAAGAAAGGAAGAAAGAAAGAAAGAAAGAAAAGTAAAAAAAAAGAAAAGGTTTGTAGTTCCATGAATGTGGTTTTGATCTTAACTTTCTGTGAGCATGAGGTAAATTTTTCAATTACATTAAGTTCACAAATCCTGTACTATTTTGTTTCCTCCAGAATTAATAGTAATGAATCTTAAGGGACACTTTTTGTTTTGTTTTGTTTTTTGGTCTTTAGGGCCACACCTGTGGCATACAGAAGTTCCCAGGCTAGGTGTCAAATCAGAGCTATGGCTTCCAACCACAGTCACAGCCACAGCAATGCATGATCCAAGCCATGTCTGAGACCTACACCACAGCTCACAACAACTCCGGATCCTTAACCCACTGAGTGAGACCAGGGACCAAACCTGTGTCTTCATGAATACTAGTCAGGTTTGTTACCCCTGAGCCATGATGGGAACTCCCAAGGGACACTTCTTGATACAACAGTTTATGGCTTTCTGAGCTCAGAATGGTTCTTCAAACATGGTGGATGCTTGATGAGTATTAAATGACTGAAGATAAAAACAGCAATTTTAAATGGTGAAAAGACAAGCTAAAATTCTGATTGGTAATGGCTCAGAAGATAAGATAGTTAAAACCATATATTTCATGGTATTATATAATATTCTGCCTATTTTTATGGAAGTTAAAAATGTATGATCTAGACTAACAGAAACACATATACATGAAAGGAACATAGAGGTACAAATCTTGTATTTCACAAATAAGTGTTCAGGTAATCAGATTATTAAAATTATGCTAACTCAAAATTCTAGTCGAAATGATGCAGGCTGAATTTTAGTCAAAGCCTAAACTTCTTCTCTATTGTATTTACCACTATTCACCTGCCTTATTTGAGGGGATCATGACTTTTCATTTTAATATTCTCTAAAATATTTAAATTTGTGTTTTAAAAGTAAATTTCTTAGTTCTTCCAACTAGTGATAAATATTATTAGCCACACATTCTTTCCATGTAAATTCAGTTTATATATATAGTAAGGAATGTTTGCAGAACTCAGCTAAAGAGGAATTCGAATAACATCTGCTGCAGTCCTGATTCAAAGGCAAATAGTTACCCAGAATAATGGTCACAACAAATTTTCTTTTTTTAGGGCCACACCCGAGTGATATGGAGCTTTCCAGGGTAGGGGTCAAATCAGAACTACACCTTCTGGCCTACACCACAACCACAGCAATGCAGGATCTGAGCCATGTCTGTGGCCTACACCACACCTCATGGCAATACTGGATCATTAATCCACTGAGAAAGACAGGAGTCAAACCCACAACCTCATGGTTCCAAGTCAGATTCATTTCCTCTGTGCCACAATGGGAACCCCTCAAATCTTGATTTAGGTTGTGAAGCCTCTTCGTCATGGTTTGTAACAAGCAGTATGTTGTATTTCCAATTTTACTTATTAATTGCTTTTAACAAAATAAAATAGAGAGCTATAAATTAATCTCAATACTATCACACCTATTCAAAAGCAGTATTTCTTTTCTTCTTGTGGGATATAAATGAAACTTAATAGAACCCTATAACACTCCCTCAAGGTCAAAGGCCCCTCTAAATTCCCTGCCTTTTGTTTGTAGAAAAACTGAATTTTTCATGTCTTCCTGATTCACAAAAGAGTAGGCTCAGTTAATGGTTAGGACAATAGAGTCACAGACTCAATATCCAATGACCATTCTTGAGTTGTTTTACAGGTACCATAATGGTCATCAGAGGGAAAAGCTAACTGCAAGATCACAAGACAGTTGCCATGATATAACTGCTACATCTTGAGCAGTACTGAATCTATAGCTAGAAAAACTTGAAGAACTTGCCTTAAGAAAATAGTATTAACACTATTTTTCATAATAAATTTTGTGGGTATCAAAATAATTGTACCTTGGGTGTTCCCCCATGGTGCATCAAGTTAAGGATCTGACATTATCACTGCAGTGGCTTTGGTTGCTGCTGTGGTGCATGTTTGTTTCCTGGCCCAGGAACTTACACGTGCTGCAGGCATAGCCAAAAAGAAAGAAAGAAAAAAAAAAGCAGATTGTTCTGTTCCTATATGTAACCCAAAACCTAAAATTCTTAGCAAAGTAATGCTAACATCATCCACTCTAAGACTATACTGCTCTAAACCCATGTGAAGAAGTTACATAAGATTAAAATTTCCCCTAATCCCATAGCAATGGAACAATGTCTAACAAGTGGGGATTTCTAAGTGGCTCTTTTACCACTTTTCTGTTTGCCTGTTTCTCTTCCCCTTAAACCATAATTATAGAAGTGAGATCACTAGATAACATT
The DNA here is from genome assembly GCF_016906955.1 of Phacochoerus africanus. NCBI lineage: Eukaryota > Metazoa > Chordata > Mammalia > Artiodactyla > Suidae > Phacochoerus > Phacochoerus africanus. The sequence continues at coordinate 126,529,597 of NC_062551.1, read as the reverse complement.
TAACCTAACTCCTGACTTACACTCTATTAAATGCACACAATACCTTGCCTAACCTGTTAATTCTTTTAGATTAAGGAAAATAAGAATGAAGAATTAAGTATAGAATGAGCAGCTCTATACCCCCAGCAGTCCCCTTGGCAATTCTACTGGCAGTCTAAGAAAGGATGAAATAACATCTAAAAACAGATCATGAGGATTTAGGCAGTGTACATAGAATGTAAAACGATGAAGGACTTGGTATCCTGCTTTGATGATTCATGGGATTATTTTCCCTTTTCCCTTTTAAAACCTATTATCATGGCTGAGTAGAATCTTCAGGGTTGGTTTTGGGAGATATGAGTACATCTTCTCCCCAGATTGCTAGCTTTCTGATTAAAATAAGTTTCCTTGTTAACAATATTTGCATCTTGATTATTGGCTTTTTAACAGTGAACAGCTGAACCTGAGTTTGGTACCACAAAGAGATCAACTTTTGTTTATACATCCCAGGTATTTTCTTTACATGTTTAAGTGAAGAAAAGCTTGTCACACAACAAAAGTAAAAACATGTCATTTTTCTTCTCAGTACTACAATTCATAATTATGAAATTGTTAATTTCCTAAGTGGCCCTTTCTTCATATTTTGAGTCCCTTTTGTATTGTGTGCCTAGTTTCCTATTCTTTATATTTCTTCTACACAATTAGAAAGCAAGCTAAATAAAGTGGACTAATATTTACCAAAGGACTTTTGTGTAGATGCTCTCTGTAGACACAGATGTTTAAATTGTTTAAATCTTTCAATCAACTATGAGGTTCTAACTATTGTTTCTTGGTAAAAATAGATAAATATGAATTTGGATATTTCTGAATGAATGCATATTAATGCATAAAAAATGGGATTTTAACTCATTTTTATTGTTTATACTTTTGAATTTTTAAATGATTTTTATTTTTTCCATTATAGTTGGTTAAAAGTGTTCTGTCAATTTCTACTGTACAGCAAGGTGACCTCGTCAAACATAAATATATACATTCATTTTCTCACACTTACCTCCATCATGTGCCATCAAAAGTGACTAGATATAGGTCCCAGTGCTATACAGCAGGATCTCATTGCTTATCCATTCCAAAGGCAATAGTTTGCATCTATTAACCCCAGATTCCCAGTCCATCCCCTTCCTTCCCTCTCTTACTTGGCAACCATAAATCTGTTCTACAAATCCATGAGTTTATTTTCTGTGGAAAGGTTCATTTGTGCCATGTATTAGATTCCATATATGTGATATCATGTGGTATTTGTATTTCTCTTTCTTAGTATGACTTTCTTTCAAATTATGACTTACTTCACTTTTTAGTATGAGAGTCTCTAGTTTCATTTATGTTGATGTAGATGGCATTATTTTGTTCTTTTTTATGACTGAATATTATTCCATTGTGTATGTACACTGCATCTTCTTCATCCATTCATTGTCAATGACCTTTTCAGTTGTTTCCAGGTCTTGGCTATTATGAATAGTGCTGCAATAGATATATGGGTATATATTTATTTTTTCAAGGAATGTTTCTCCAGATATATGCACAAGAGTGAGATTGTGGGGTCATATGGTAGTTATATATTTAGTTTTCTGAGGTACAATCATACTGTTTTCCATAGTAGTTGTATTAATTTGCATTCCCACCAACAGTGTAGAAGAGTTCCCTTTTCTCCACAACCTCTCCAGCACTTGTTATTTGTAGACATATTAATGAAGGCCATTCTGATGGGTGTGAGGTGGTAACTCATAGTTGTTTTGATTTTCATTTCTCCAATAATCGGTAATGTTGACTATTTTTTCATGTACATTTTGGCCATTTGTATATCTTCTTTGGAGAAATATCTACTCAGGTCTTTTGCACATTTTTCAATTGGGTTGTTGGGATTTATTTATTTATTTATTTTTGCTGTTGAGTTGTATATTGCTTTTACTAAAACTGTGTTTATTCTGATATTTTGAGTGAATTCCTCCCTTGAATTAAGAAGACAGAAAAAAAGCTGGATATTTGCAACATGCATATCAAAAAATGTTTGAAATTCATTTTATTTTCACCTTGTATTGCTTTTACGGTAACTGAGCTCTTTAGGAGAACCCAGCATATACAATGCAGGAAATGTTTTTGGAGAGGATTTAAGAGACCCAAACAGTCACTCTTGGTAACTCTATGACACAGAAAGAATATCAAATTCTGAGGAACTGTGATTAATTCACCTTAGAGGAAACTGGAAGGAAGATATATGTGAAATATAAAACAATAAAAAACCTTGAAATAGGTGCAAAAATATTAAAAAAATACCAAAAAAGAGCTTAAACTCTATCACATATTACCTGAGCAAATTTATTCTCATTTTATGGAAAACAAGGATTATAATGTCTGCCTTATAGGGAAGACAATAGGGAGACAACCCAATGAGAAAAATCCTCTAACCCCCTGAATTCTACACCCAGCTCATTGTGGCCAGGAGATGTGGGTGTTTTTGCCTTTGTTTTAATGAAGAGGTTACATTTAAAATGCTCATGTCAATTTTTCTACTTCCCTTGACATGTTCAAGATTTTCTGTGGAAAATAAATACCTTAGGTAAATGGTGTATGCCTTTCACCAGTGCCAAATTACTTGACAATTTAATCATTTTTATTATGTAATTTTCTCATATTACTGTAAGAAAAATTTTCCCCTCTCCTATTAGCAAGGCAGACTCAAAGATTATTTATTCCTCTTTTGATAAATGGCATAATATGAATCAGTATTTACTGCACAGTATGAACTGTTTCCTATAATAAAAAAGTACCATACAAAATTCTACCAAGTTTATGAGATTTAGTTTTTTTTTTTTTCAATTTTAACTCTTTCCACTGAGACATCCATATACATCATTTTTAAAATCATATGTGGAAGTCAGAGGTATAAATTGAATCTCTAGGACCTCACAATTCTAAACTTCAAAACAGAGGTAAGCTCAACTTACCTTACATTTCCATCCCTCAAAATCAAGAGAGCTGTTAAGATAATTTGGGAAAAAGTAATGTAGGAGCAGGCATTTTAATTAATGCAAAGTTGGCTAGTTAAATATATAAATACTTTATATCAATATAATAGACTCTTTAATAATATATGAGTCAATGTTATACTGATAAGTGACTTATTTGATTTGGCATAGGTAGATATTCTTCTTTTAAAATGAGATTTCCAATGATAAAAAAAGTGACTTGTGTATTACTTCTAAGTATACCAAGTCAGTTTTAGAATGAGGATTAATTCATTTTACTCCTTGTATCTCTTTTGCTTCTCTTCTGAATTCATATTGAATGTTCCTGAATGGGAATATGTGTCAAATCCCTCTGGTGAACACAATGTAGAAGCAAGAAGAGGGGAGCCTGACCTCATGAAGAAGAGTTCAATATTTTCTTTGTGGGTAAATAAAATATATGTTATGGAGTTCCCATTGTGGCTCAGTGGTTAGAAAAACTGACTAGCATCCATCAGGACATGGGTTTGATCCTTGGCCTTGCTCAGTGGGGTAAGGATCTGGCATTGCCATGAGCTATGGTGTATGTCACAGACTCAGCTTAATCCTGCATTGCTGTGCCTCTGGCATAGGTCAGTAGCTACAGCTCCAATTGGACCCCTAGCCTGGGAACCTCCATATGCTGCAGGTGCAGCCCTACAAAGACAAGCAAACAAAAAGAATTTCATATATATTTATGAAATTCCATGTTTTTTGTGTACATTAGTTTAGTGCTAAAATTTGGAGCACAAAAAACATAAGTACAGCTGATCCTTGAAAAACTCAAAGGTTAGGGGTGCTCTTCTTTCATATTTGAAAATCCACCTCTCTCTCTCTTTTTTTTCTTTTTTGGCCATGTCTATGGCATGCGGAACTTTCCAAACCAGGGATCAAACTTACACCACAGTGGTAACCTGAACCGTAACAATGACAATACCAGCTCTTTAACCCACTGAGCCATCATGGAACTCCACACATATAAATTTGGACTCCCCAAACTGAGATACTAATAGCCTATTGTTGAATGGAAGCCTTATTGATAACATAAACAGTTGATTTTTTTTTGTATATTATATGAACTTTCTACTGTATTTTTAAAGTAATTAAAGAGAAGAAAATGTTATAAAAAGTAATGAGAACTTATAGCTGGTTTACATTGTTTTGTCCATTTTCTACTGTACAGAAAGGTGACCCAGCTATAATGGGAAAAATAAAAATCATTATAAAAATATTGAGACAAAATATATTTATAGTATTATACTATATTTATTAACACCTTAAATTTACAAGATGGATTGCATTTAAATACCTATATGAATATTGTCCTAGATTATGCAAAACACTAAATGTTTTATTTAGTAGTAACACTGACATCAAAAATGGAAAAAAATTAAATTCATGTTTATTTGCAGGTATAGCAGATCATGCATTCATAACAAAGCAGAAATACAATTGATTTGTGATATTCTAGAATATAAACTAATTAATGAATCATTATAAATTTTTTTTTGTCTTTGTTGTTGTTGTTGTTGTTGTTATTGTTGTTGTTGTTGCTATTTCTTGGGCCGCTCCCGCGGCATATGGAGGTTCCCAGGCTAGGGGTCGAATCAGAGCTGTAGCCACCGGCCTACGCCAGAGCCACAGCAACACAGGATCCGAGCCGCATCTGCAACCTACACCACAGCTCACGGCAACGCCGGATCGTTAACCCACTGAGTAAGGGCAGGGACTGAACCCGCAACCTCCTGGTTCCTAGTCGGATACGTTAACCACTGCGCCACGACGGGAACTCCTTTTATAAAATTTTTATGGCATGCAATATTACATTTAAATCAAAATAGAGTATTAGAAACATTTTTACATTAAAAAAATGATGATAGGTTATATACATTTTCTCCATTTATGAGACAGACATTATGGTAATGTATTTTTTTAAATAATGTTTCAAAACAATATGAAAACTAGCATATCATTAATTTTATGAAGAATATCAGTTACCTTGTGCCTATATAAGGATAGGATAGGCTATCAACTTTACTACAAGTCTTATACACAATATTCTACACAATGATTGCTTAGTTCATGATGACTATAAAAGAAAAAATGTCTAATATAGTTTCTTCCCTATAGCTATTCTATTATTGTGCCAAGATACCCACACATGTACACAATGGATAAGTTATGGCACAATGATTATTTGCCATCCAGTGGATATGGATTATTAGAAAATGGATTATTAGAAAACTCTGCATTCTCATTTTCTTCACATTGTGTAGGCTGAGAGGAGAGAGGGGAGGGATTTCTTTTGTTGTCTTGTTTCATGAGTGCAGAAGTAGAAGAGTTGGAGGAAGTAGAAGAGGAGTCAGGAAATTCAGGATACTCAGTGTAACTTTATATATATGTAGTAATTTCTGCCTGGCTTTGTTGCTTTTTCATTTCTCTACAATTTTTTTTCTATACAGTATCAGACCTCTTCAGTCTAATAGACACTGAGATCAAAATGGAGATATTTGAAATACTGAAGGAATTAGGTGTGAATATGAAGGAATTCAGAACATTTTACAAAGGAACTAGAAAATATAAAGACGAGCAGGAGCACAGAAAAATTAGAAAGTTCATTTCCAGAGATGCAAACTGAATTAAAGACAACAAAGACACAAATGAAAAATGCAGAGGAATGAATTAGGTATTTGGGAGATAGAATAATGGAAATCACACAATAAGGACTGCAGAAAGGAAACCAAATGAAAAAAAAAAAAGCAAAACAAAATATGAAAGAAACTTAAGTGATCTAAGGGATAATATGAAGTGGGTCAATCTATGCACAATAGGGATTCCAGAAGGAGAAGTAAAAATAAAAGTGATTCAAAATATATTTGAAGAAATGATGTATTATTGAAAATTTTCTAAATCTAAATTAAACAGATACCAATATATTGGAAGAACAGATGTCCCCAAAAAAGTTGAACTCAAACAGACCCACACCAAGACATATTATAATAAAGAAGGCTTGTGGCTGCCTGATGGGAGGGGGAGGGAGTGGGAGGGATTGGGAGCTTGGGCTTATCAGATGCAACTTAGAATAGATTTACAGGGAGATCCTGCTGAGTAGCATTGAGAATTTTGTCTAGATACTCCTGTGGCAACAGAGCAAAGGGTGGGGAAAAAAATGTAATTGTAATGTATACATGTAAGGATAACTTGATCCCCTTGCTGTACAGTGGGGAAAAAAAAGAATAAAAAAAAAGAAAAACTCTTCACATAAAAAAAATGTTAGAGAGAAGATTCTAAAGGTAGAAGGGAAAAACAAAGCATTAATTTTAAGGGAATCCCCATAAGGCCAGCAGCTGATTTCTCTACAGAAATACTCAGGCCAGAAAAGAATAGCAAGACATATTCAATGATCTAAAAGGGAGAACTTAGCAGCCTAGAATACTCTGCCTAGCAAGAATATCATTTAAAATAGAAGAAGAAATAAAGAATTTCTCCAATAAACAAAAGCTAAAAATTTACAGCAATTCTAGACACATTCTAAAAGAAATACTTGAAAGGCTTCTTTAAAGAAAAAAGAAGAAGAAATAAGATGCAAGATATCACAATTGAAAATAAATCACTTAAGCCAATATACAGATATAAAAGAAAAAAACTGTAAAAGTGACAATAAACACAAGTAACTGCAAAAGGACAAACATGAAGATGTTTAAAAAGGACTCCATGGAGTTCCCATCGTGGCGCAGTGGTTAACGAATCCGACTAGGAACCATGAGGTTGTGGGTTCGATCTCTGCCCTTGCTCAGTGGGTTAACGATCCGGCGTTGCCGTGAGCTGTGGTGTAGGTTGCAGACGAGGCTCGGATCCCGCGTTGCTGTGGCTCTGGCGTAGGCCGGTGGCTATAGCTCCGATTCAACCCCTAGCCTGGGAACCTCCATATGCCACGGGAGCGGCCCAAGAAATAGCAACAACAACAACAAGAACAAAAAAAAAAAAAGACAAAAGACAAAAAAATTAAAAATAAATAAATAAATAAAAAGGACTCCAAAATCATAGAATGTGGGGAAGGAAAGTAAGAAAATATAGACTTTTTTTTTTTAAAAATAATGTGTTTTATCTATATGACTCTCAAGCTTAAGCAAGAAGATATAAGAAGTGATTAACATACTTGAAAAACAGTGCAATCACAAATCCAAACCAAACATTACATTCATAAAGAATAAAAAGTAAAGGACACAAGCATAAAATAAAAATTTTTAACAATCCAACCAAAGAAATGTACAAAAGAGAAAAATAGAATCTACTGAAAGACAAGGTTTAAAGTGGCAACAAATAGATATTTATCAATAGTTTCTTTAAATGCCAATAGACTCAACACTCCAATCAAAAGGCACAAACTGGCCTAAAAGCGCAAAAGCAAACAATATGCCATCTACAAGAGACTTAACTTAGGACAAAAGACACATATAGACTGAAAGTGAGGGGATGAGAAAAGATAGTTCATGCCAGTGGAAAAGAAAGTAAAATAGGAGTTGAAATACTCATATAAGACAAAATATTCTTTAAAATGAAGGCCATGAAGAAAGACAAAGAAGAATGCCATTTAATGATAAAATGATACATTCAAGAAAAGGATATTACAATCTACATTATATATGCTCTGAATATAGAAGCACCCAGATGCCTACAATAAATACTAACAGACATAAAAAGAGAAACTGATGAGAATACAATAGTAGGAGATGATTACCCCACTCACATCAATAGACAAATCCTTTAGACAGGAAATCAATAAGGTAACAGAGATCCTATATGACACAAGAGAAAACTTATATTTAATTGATATTTTCAGGACAATACATCAAAAAAAATCAGAATACATGCTCTTTTCAAGTGCACATGGAACATTCTCAAGGATTGACCACATACTGGGGCACAAAACTAACCTCAGCAAATTTAAGAATAATGAAATTATTCTCTGACCACAATAATGTGAAATAAGAAAGCAAACACAGAAAAATAATGGAGAAAAACTGACTATAAGGATACTAAAAAAATGCTATTAAAAACCTATTGGTCAATAAGGAAATCAAATGGAAATTTAAAAAATACCTCAAGGCAAATGATAATGAAGACACAACCATTCCAAATCTATGGAATACCTCAAGAGCAGTGCCTTGTGAAAAGATCATGGCAATACAGACCTTCTTCAAAGATGAAGAAAAATCTACAATCAACAAGTTAATCCACAAACTAAATGAATTAGAAAAAGAATATCAAGCAAAAGCTAAAGTAAGCAAAAGGAAGGAAGTCATAAATATTTAAGAGGAAATCAATAAAATGGAGATTCAAAAACAAAAAAATCAATAAATTCAAGAGCTGGTTCTTTGAATTTGTAAATAAAATTGTCAAACCTCTTGCCAGACTCACCAAGAATAAGAGAGAAAAAAACCCAAATAAACAAAATAAGAAATGAAAATGGAGAAATCTCAAAGGATACTGCAGAAATACCAAAAAAAAAAAAAATAGAGAATACCATGAACAATTATATGCCAACAAATTTGACAACCTAGAATAAATGGACAACTTTCTAGAGTCTTATAGGCCACCAAAACTGAATCAAGAAAAAAAGATCAACTGAACAGACTGATCACTAGAAATGAAATTGAATGTGTTATAAAAAACACTCCCTACAAACAAATGTCCAGGATCAGATGGTTTCACAGGAATATTCTACCAAACATAGCAAAGAAGAACTTCTACCCATCCTCCAAAACTTTTCCAAAAGATCAAAGAATACTTCCAAAGACATTTTATGAAGCCACCATCATCCTAATATCAAAACCAAAGATACTATCTAAAATAAAATATATATAGGTCAATATCTTTTCTGAATGTAGATGCAGAAATTCTCAACCAAATTTTAGCCAACCAAATCCAATAACATATAGAAAATAACGTACACCACAACAAAGTGGCAATTATCCCAGGTTCACAAGGATGGTTCAACACATACAAATCAATCAATGTTATACACCACATTAACAAAAGTAAAGTCAAAAACGATATGATCTTCTCAATAGATGGAGAAAAAGTATTTGAAAAAATCCAACATCCATTCATGATAAAAAAAAAAAAAAACTTTTACCAAAGTGTGTATAGAAGGAACATACCTTAACATAATAAAAACTATTTATGACAAACACACGGCAAATATAGTACTCAATGGGAAAAAGCTGAAAACCTTCCTGATAAAATCTGGGTCAAGAAGGATGCACACTCACCATTCATATTCAACATAGTATTGAAACACCTAGCCACAGCAATAAGAAAAACAAAAGACATAAATGGTATCCAAATTGGAAGAGGTATAATTTTTAGTGTATGCAGATGATACGATACTATGTACAGAAAATGCCCACAAATCCATTGTAACAGATCATCAAATGCAGCAAAGAAGCAGGAAAAAAATTAACACTCAGAAATCATTTGAATTTCTCTATACTAAAAATTAAACATTAGAAAAAGAATATAAAAATGCAATACATTTTAAAATTGCTCCCCCTCAAAATTAAAAACCTAGGAATAAACATTACCAATGAGGTGAAATACTTACATGCTGAGAACTATAAAATGTTATCAAGGAAATTAAAGAGTATTCAAAGAAATGGAAAGATATTCCATGCTCTTTGTTAGAAAAATAAATATCATAAAAATGGCCATACTAGCCAAAGCAGTCTACAGATTCAATGTAATCTCTATCAATTTACCCATGACATTTTTCACAGAAATAAAACAAATAATCCAAAATGTATATGGGAATATAAAAGACCCATAATTGCCAAAGCAATTATGAGGAACAAAAACCAAGCAGTAGGCATAACTCTCTCAGACTTCAGGCAGTATTAAAAAGCTGCAGTAATCAAGACAGTGCAGTACTGGTGCCAAAACAGACATACAGACCATGGAACAGAATAAAGAACCCAGAAATAAACCCAGACACCTATGGTCAATTAATGTTAAACAAAGGAAGCTAGAATGTAAAATAAGAAAAAGACAGTCTTTTCAGCAAGTGGTGCTGGGAAATCTGGACAGCCACATGTAAATCAATGAAAGTGGAACACACCCTCACACCATGCGCAAAAATAAACTCAAAATGGTTTAAAGACTTAAACATTAGACAAGACACCATCAAACTCCTACAAGAGAACAAAGGCAAAACATTTTCTGACATGAACTGTACAAATGTTTTCTTAGTTTGGTCTCCCAAGGCAACAGAAGTAAAAGCAAAAAATAAACCATGAAACCTAATCAAAGTGACAAAATTTTCCATAGCAAAAGAAATCGTATAAAAAAGGCAACCTACAGAATGGGAGAAAATAGGTTTAAAAATGCAACTGATAAGGGATTAACCTCTAAAATATACAATTAACTTATACAACTCAACACCAAAAATCCGACCACACAATTGGGAAATGGGCAAAATACTTGAACTGACATTTCTCCAAAGAGGAGAGACAGGTGGGAAAGCCCACAAAAAAATGCTCAAGCCATTGACTAGTAAAGAAATGTCAATCAAATCTACCATGAGGTACAACATCACACCTGTCAGAATGGCCATCATTAATAAGTCCACAAATAATAGACACTGGAGAGGGTGTGGAGAAAAGGGAACCCTCCTGCACTGTTGGTGGGAATGTAAATTGGTACAACCACTATGGAGAATAGCATGGAGGTACCTCAGAACACTAATACAGAACTACCATATGACCCAGCAACCCTACTCTTGGGCATATATCTGGACAAAACTTTACTTGAAAAAAGAAATGTTCACCTGTATGTTCATTGCAGCACTATTCACAATAGCAAAGATGTGAAAACAACCTAAATGTCCATTGAAAGATGAATGGATTAAGAAGATGTTTATATACACACAATTGAATATATTTAGCCATAAAAAGGACAAAATAATACCATTTTCAGCTACATGGATGGGACTGGAGACCTCATAATAAGTGAAGTAAGTCAGAAAGAGAAAGATACCATATGATATCGCACATATAGAATGTAATGTATGGCAGAAATGAAACTTTCCATAGAAAATAAACTCATGGACTTAGAGAACAGACTTGTGGTTGCCAAGGGAGAATGGGGAGGAAGTGAGATGGGACAGGGAGTCTGGGGTTAAGAGATATAAATTCTTGAATTTGGAGTGGATAAACAAGGAGATCCTGCTCTATAGATATCCAGTCACTTGTGATATAACATGATGGAGGATAATGTGAGAAAAATAATATATATCTATATGACTGGGTCCCTTTTCTGTACATTAAAAATTGACACACCACTGTAAATCAAATATAAGGTAAAAATACTAATCATAAAATAAAAATAAGAGCTCATTTCATAAAAGAAGTAAAAAAAAACAGTCTTGAATAGTGGTAAACCTTGTGCCAGATTGTCTAATATCAATCTGTTTTCATATAATCCTTTTTCTGTATCTTCTTTTTATCTTCTGGCACTAGTTCAAAAGTTTTTCTTCAAGTTGTCTTTTGTTAATTCCTCTTCTGTGGTGTCCATTAGTTCTTGAATTTCTCCAATATCCATATCTTAATACCCTCATTTCCTCTTGTCTTTTTTTTTTTTGCCATATCCACAATACCTTTCATGATTTTCTGAGTGATTGTCATAAATTATCTGTGAAGCCATCACAACATCTAGACACAGTATTATCCAAGAGGAATATATTATTTTGGGCTTGATGGCTTTAATGGCACTTTCTATAACAATGATGGCTTTTTTAATAATATAATCTTCTAGACTTTCAGGACATGTGTTCTATCAGTATCCTTTTATGTAGCATTGACACTACTTTCCATAGGGAATCATGTAATGAGTTTTAAAAATCTGTATGACTTCCCTGATCCAGAGACTGAATTAGAGATGTAGTGTTTGAGAAAAAGTAAACTGTTTTGATGCCTTTGTTATTGAATCCATGGTTTTTTGTGTGGTTAAGGACATTGTTCAGTAACAAAAGAACTTTAAAATGGAATCTCTTGACTCTGGGGAATGGCCAATATGGAAGAGTAAGAAGACTTTAGTTCACTTCTACCTGTGGGCACACTAACATTACAAGTAATTACAGAGCAATTATTGATGACAAAGACTAGCAAAAAAGATTTTCTACAATTAAAGATATAAAGAAGTAAACACAATAAGACATAGGAAGAATGAGAGAGACACAGTACAGATAAGACCTATACCCCTGAATGAGTGAACCACAAATAAGAGGATAATTACAATTGCAGAGATTATCCATCAGAAGTAAGTAATCTGAGCCCCACATCAAGTCCCCTAGCCCCAGAGTCCTACTTTGGAATATGAAGCACACAAAACACTTGGCTAAGGCCAATGGGTTTTACTTTCAGAAGAGCCAGAGGTCTATAGAATATACGAACTCTACACTAAAAGGAAGCAACAACAACAATAAAAAATTTCACATGACCCCCAGGACCCAGGGCAGGAGCAGAAGTTTGAAATAAGTCTGTGTCAGACTTGCTATATATAAACTCAGTGTACTAACAAAACAAAAATCTATGATCAATCATTAGAAGATATAAACAGGGAAATTGAGCATGATGCAATGTTAGTAGGGGTCTTTAATATACCACTTATATCTGTGGAGGCATCATCCAGACAGAAAATCCATAATGAAACAAATGAAAATCCATAAAAAAAACATTAATATATATTCTATTCCAAAACAGTAGAATACACTTTTTTAAGAGCTAGTGAAACTTTCTTTCAGATAGATCACATGCTAGGTAACAAAATAAATAAATAAATAAATAATCTCAGTAATTAAATAAAAATTGAGATAGTATCAAAATATTTTCCAAAAATATTGCTATGAGACTAAAAGTCTAATATAAGGGAAAAACTGCAATTGAATCAAAAATATCCTCCAAAAATCCCAGGCTTCATAGATGAATTTTAACCAACATTGAGGGAAGGGTTATTGCCTATCCTTCTCAAAATCTTACAAAAAATTGCAGAGAAAGATGCACTTCTAGCATCAACCTGACATGAAAAATATACAAAGCTATCAAAAAATTACAATTATACGGAGTTCCCATCACGACGCAGTGGTTAACGAATCTGACTAGGAACCATGAGGTTGCAGATTCAATCCTTGGCCTTGCTCAGTGGGTTAAGTGTCCGGCATTGCCATGAGCTGTGGTATAGGTTGCAGATGCAGCTCAGATCCCACATTGCTGTGGCTCTGGTGTAGGTTGGTGGCTACGGCTCTGATTAGACCCCAAGCCTGGTAATCTCCATATGCCACAGGAGTGGCCTTACAAAAGGCAAAAAAAAAAAAATTATATCTCAATATCACTGAAGAACTTAAATATAAAAGTCATCAACAAAATTTTGGTAAACTGAATTCCACAATACATTAAAAGGATTATAGGCCATCATCAAGTGGGATTTGTCCCAGGAATGTAGGAATTTTCAGTAGCCACAAATCAATCAATGTGATTAACAAATTAAGAGTAAAATCATACAATAATCTCAGAGATAAAACAAGCTTTGGACAAAATTCAGCATTTATTTATGATAAAAACTCTTAAGAGAGTGGATTTTTAGTAAACATACCTCAACATAATAAAAATCATATAAGATAAATCCACTTCTAATATCATATTCAACAATAAAAATCTGAAAGTATTACCTCTACAGTCAAAAACAAGACAAGGATGCACATTCTCACCACTTTCATTCAACTTATTATTGGAAGTTCTAACAGAAGCAATAGAGAAGAAATATAAATTTAAAAATCCAAATTGGAAAGAAAGAAGTAAAAATGCCACTATTTGAAGTAAACTGAAATTATACATAGAAAATTCTAAAGATACCAACAAAAACATACATATAGCTCCTCAAAAAATTCAGTAAAGTTGCAGGATAAAAAACCAATAGAGAGATTTGTTACATTTCAATACATTAAAAATATCATAAAATGATTTGAGAAAATAGTCTAATTTACATTATATCAAATAGAATAAAATACTTAGGAATAAATCTAACCAAGGAGATAAATTAGTGTTACTCAGAAAACTATGATATTCTAATGAAAGAAATTGAAGATGACAGACATATGGGAAAATATCCTATGTTCATGGATTGGAAGACTCAAAATTGTTAAAACTATTACATTCCCAATTCAATCTACATATTCAACATAATCCCTGTCAAAATACCCAAGTTATTTTTCATAGAACTAGAACAAATAATTTTAAAAACCATATGGCAACAGAAATGGTTGCAAAAAGCTAAAACCATCTATATCAAAGCTGGACATATCTTGCTCCCTGATTTCAAACTATACTACAAAACTACAGTCATCAAAATTATGTGACACTTGCACAGAACAGACATGTAGGTCAATGGAACGAAATGGAAAACCCAGAAATGAAACAACAGTTATATGGGCAATTATTGCATGATAAAAGAGGCAAGACTATATAAAATGGGGAAAGACAGCCTTTTCAATAAATGGGTTGAGAAACTGGAAAGCAATCATGCAAAAATTAAACTGGACTACTCTCTCATACCATGCACAAAAATACACGCATAATTATGTAAATCCTTAATGTAATACTTGATGCCATAAAACTTCTAGAATAAAACATAGACAGTGATATCTTTGACATTTTGCTCTTATATATGTGTATTATTTTGGATTCTTTATCTGAGGAGACAAGGGAAACAAATATAAACATAATCAAATGGACTACAGCCAACAAAAAAGTTTTGCATAGTGAAGGAAAATATCAAGAAAATGAAAAGGACACCTCCTGAGTAGGATAAGGTATTACAAATGACATTTCAATTAAGGCATTAGTATCCAGTATATGCAAAGAATCATAAAACTCAACATAAAAAAACAATTAAAAATGGGAAGAGGCTCCAAACAGATATTATTTTTTCTATGAAAGACATACAGATGGTCAATATGTACATGAAAGATACTTAACATTGTTAATCATCAAGGAATTACAAATCAAAACCACAATTATATACTTGTCAGAATGGCTATTATCAAAAAGAAAACAAATGAAAATTTTTGTTGAGGATGTGGAGAAAGAAAGAAAACTCTTGAAGTGTTGATGGGAAGGTAAATTGGTGCAGCCTCTATGGAAAACAATATAAAAATTCCTCAAATATTAAAAATAGGAATACTGTATGTCTCAGCAATTCCACTCCTTGGTATTTATCCAAAGAAACACCAAAAAAATACTAAATTAAAAATATCTGTGCATCCCTATGTTCATAGCAATATTATTTACAACAGCCAAGATATGTAAGCAACGTAAGTGGTCATCAATAGAAGAGTGGATAAAGATTTTGTGTGTATACTTATTTATAGTGGGACATTAGTCATAGAAAGAATACCGCCTTGCCATTTATGGCAACATAGGTAGACCTAGAGAGTATGAAGTTAAGTGAAATAAGTCAAGGAATGACAAATATTCTATGACACCTTTTATATGTGGAATCTAGAAAAACAAAACAAATGAACAAACAACATAACAGAAACCACGTCATAGATACAGTGTAATAGCAAGTGGTTTTGAGAGGGGAGGAGACAGTAGAGAGAAAAGAAATAAGTGAGAGAAATTAAGAGGTATGTATTTCTGGTTGCAAAATCAATGTCACAGATATGAAATATATAATGTGGGGAATGTCTCAAAAGTATATAATATCTTTTTATGATTATATATTTTAACTAGACTAATCTTGGTGATCAGTTTGAATGTTTAGAAATATCAAATTACTACATTGTATAACAGGAACTAACATAGTATTGCAAGTCAATTATACTTCAGAAACAAACTAACAAACTAATAGAAAATGAAATCAAATTTATGGTTACCAGAGTGGGAGGAGGAATTGAATGAAGATAGTTAAAATGTACAAACTTCCAGTTATAAGACAAGTAAATACTAAGAATGTAATCAACTACATGATAAATATAATTCACACTGCTATATATTATATATTAAAGTTATTAATAGAGCAAATCCTAAAAATTCTAATCACAAGGAAAATTACTTTTTCTATTTTTAAAATTTTGTATCTATATGAGATGATAGATGCTCATTAAATTTACTGTAAAAATCACTTCAGCATGCATGTAAATTAAATCATTATGTTGTATACCTTAAATTTATATAGTACTTTATGTCAATTATATGTCACTAAAACTGAAAAAAAAAATTAATCCTTTACTGGCCAGTTATTTCCTGCCTTTAGGGACAAAGAATCAATGGAATAAATAAAAAAAAATTTCTTAGTCTAAGCCTCTTTGTTATATCATCAAAATATTAACATTTGGTGTTTCTTTTCCCTTAAAGGCTCAGTCATCATCAGCTTTATAGATAAGGGCACTTTTAAGCATAAAATTGACCTCATTTGCATAAAACAGTGGAATTATCCTATTTCTTCCTGATTTAAATCCTGGTTCCTGATTCTCCTCCTTATTGATAAATGTCCTTACTAATAAATACCCTTTGTGGCATTTTATCCCAGAATATGACACATTCATTTGCCTTAAAAACCAGTTCAGGCAGATCCTTTCTCCTCAGTTATTTTCTTAGTGTTTTTTGGGAACAGAAATAGCAGCTTCTTCTGTTATCTTCACATTTTTAGAGCCAAATTATTTCTAAAATTATCAAGCCAATATTTTCTGGCATTAAATTCTCTGGGCTTAAATCTATCACCTTCTTTTTGCCTTATGTTTTCATTAATAAGTTCATTTTAAAAAAATCATATTAGTTTGTAGATACGTTTTTCATAGAGCTATCCTGAACACAAATAAAAACTACATTTTCAAGATGAGACAAAGGTATTTTGCAAGAAGTGTGAGGTTTTCATACCTGCTGGCATAGCTGCAGTGATGGCTTCTCAAGTTTCCATTTCTTTATTTGCAATGATCCTTATTCTGGATTCATTTATTTTGAAATAGTGGGTAACAACTGCTGGAGACCTCAATATACTGTATATATCTAGAAATTCAATTTTTTCTTATATAATGTCTTATCTCTACTTCTTGGGAACACTTCCTGCATCATTAGTGTACCTTCATCTGATGGCGTTACCTCAAGGTTGAGGAATTGCACTGAATATGATAAAAATTATATGAGATCATTTTTACTGTGACAACTAATTTACTAGAGGGATGAACTGCTCAGGTGGAAATGAAAAACATCACATTTTTTTAAGCAAATATCCACAACACAAGCTCACAGCAATAGCAATAGGAGGTGGCTATAAAACTATTACAGTAGTACAGTATGCACTATAGTTATATTCATACTGTAATAATACTGAACCTTGTTTTTATATCTACCTTGTTTTTATTTTTTTTGATGGCACATGACACGGTATGGTCTGTGTTTGTGTGCATAAGTCTTCATGATTTTAATTTTTATAATAGACGTGTGCATATTTTGAGATAGTAAATAATAAAATATAATACATTTATTTTTATTCAGTCATGACATATATTTTTCTAATATTTTCAGTATTTCTAAGCTAAGTGGTTCATCTGTAATTTTTTCTCAAACTGTTGTAAATTGCCAAAAATTTTTGCAATATATTTATTGAAAAAATCTACATATAAATGGACCTACACAGTTCAATCATATTGGTCAAGTGCCAACCTTATATGACAGCATGAAAAAAATAGTAATTATGCAGTTATAATGAGAAATACAAAATGGCTTAAATATAAGAAAAGGCTTCCCCAAAATTTATCGGACCGTCCTAGAAAAAAATGTGAAAAAAATCAATAAATGTTTTGGTTAATCTCCCTCCTTATCTCCCTTTATCATATAATAGAAAGAGAATGGACATAAATGTGACTCATGATTTATAAGCAGTATTTCAGACACTTGATCACTCTCTCCTGCTTGAAATAATTTCTTTTTTTACCTGATTTTTTTGTTGTTGTTTTTACTTTGGATCTTCCAACTCTTCTACTTTTCTATTATTTTATTTTCATTTTAGTTCCTTGGGTTCATTTTTGTTTTGTTTTGCTTTTTCCTTTTGTTCTTTATGTTACCAGTTCTCAGACTTTTTTTTCTGTTTTATTGAACTAAACTTGGGTCCACTTGCCCATGTACAGTAAGTGCAGTCTATTGACACTGGCTTGTGAAAAAGGAAAATGCAGCATTTATTTCAGGGTGCTAAGCAACAGCCCAGGGCATATAGTTCCCCAAACACCTGAAATCCCCAATGAGTTTCAGGAAAATATTTTTACAGGCAAGGTGAGGAACGGGGGGTCCCAGGGTATGTAAGCATCTCATGCACAGTTCTCTGATTTCTTGATGATTAGGTAACTGTGGTGTCACAGGAGCTGGAACGATCAATCCTCATGTGCTAATAGTTCTGGGAGCTTCATGCTCATGGTCATCAAGTAATTAATTTCTTCAATTTGCTGGTGAGTTTAGCCTTTGTAAAATAACTCAGGAAGTGTACATCAGATTATATTATCTAGGTGTTGCAGAGAGGAACTAAAGCAAAAGATATGGGAGAGGGGTCTCTTCTGGGAAGGCTCCATGAAATCCTGCCTGGTTACAACTGCACTCAATGATTAGGTGGTCTCATTCATTTTTATGACTTTATTTTTAATTTTTTTTTAATTTTAAGGGTCAAACCCAAGTCATATGGAATTTTCCAGGCTAGGAGGCTAATTGAAGCTGTAGCTGCCAGCCTATGCCAGAGCCACAGCAATGCCCTGTGTGAGCCGCCACATCTGTGACATATATCACAGTTTGTGTCATATCCTTAAGCCACTGAGTGGGGCCATGGATTAAATTTGTAAACTTATGGATACTATTCAGGTTTATTACCACTGAGTCTCAACAAGAACTCCTGTTTCATGACTTTATTTGGCATCACTATGCTTAAGATTCCCAAATCTATTTCTCTAGTTGAGACCATTCCCTTAAATGAGAGAGAAGAAGACCCTGATAAGAAAGATGAGTGGATTTTTAGAAGTTAGGTTGCATTTCATGAAGTTGATGCTGTTTGAACTAGTTTTAAGTGATGGAGTAGTTTTTAGACAGAGAAGGAGGTGAGCACATTATGGGGAGTGGTTAAAAATGTCTATGACCTGTACAATGGACCAAGAAGTAAAATAGTTAAGTTTAAATGTAGAATTAATTTTGGGGAACATATAAAAAAAGCTTAGAAAATTTTATTAGGATTATTTTATGGGTAAAATTAAACTCCAGATGAAATTTTATTTTATGTATAGCTGTTCTTCCTACTTCCTAGAAACTACAAATTTAAAGAAACCACTTGTAATACTGCTACTTTGGTAGAGTTAATTCAGAAGATTCTAAGGAGAAGTTGGAAACTAATAAAAATATGAGGGTTAAAACATATTTTTCTGAAGATTTTAAGTTAAAAGCAAGAATTTTTCTGGGGAGGGAGAGTTCCCTTAAACATAATGTTTCCCCTAATATTTGGATAGGAATACTCAATAATCAGCTATTACTTTGGAGGAAAAAATATGGTTAACAATATAGAGCCTTTATAAAAATTTTACCCAAGAAGGCAGAAAGAATAGTTGAACTATTCAATAAAAGCTGACATTAATAAGTCAATTTTATATGTCTATTAATAAAAATAAATTTATTTGGGGTATAAGTATATTTATTTAGCAAAAAGGTCAATCTGCAGTGCAGAGAAGTTAAAGAAAAAAACCTTCAATGAGAAATGGTGTTTTGCTTAGCATCACTAGGGATTCAACATGAATTTAAGGAATTCAGGTAATCTATACATTCCTTATTGTTCTCATTTGTAAGATGTAGATCATACTTTCCCTATGTCATTGACTTGATCTATAGAATAAAATATATACTGAACATGGAAACATTTTCAGGTATAAAAATCAGAAAATAAGTGGAAGGTGTTATTTTGGTTATAATTATTATAAATAACATCACATAAGAGTATACTAGGATAGCCTGGAAAATACAAGCAACAGGGAATTGAACCTAGTTACCATTGAGATGATTAATGCAAATGCTAAGAAGTAAATTAAAATTTCTAAATTATAGTTCAATTTTTCTCCCTTTAAATTCTTTTTTTTAATCATTTTGACTATCTCTTAAAGTGATAAACAGAACTGTATTTTAATGGAAAATGTAAAATATTTCAATATTAGGCTTATAAAACCCAATAAAATATGGATTTATTTCTAGTCTATTATTTTTTTCAGGCTGCATTTGACAACTCTTTCTCTTTAAATCTTAAAGAAAATACAAAAAAACTATTTATTTATTGTCTTTTTAGGGCCACACCCACAGCATATTGAGTTTCCCAGGTTAGGGGTTGAATCAGAGCTGTATCCATGTGCCTATACCACAGCCACAGTGATGGAGGTTCTGAGCCATATCTGTAAACTACAACAGAGCTCAGGGCAATGCCAGATCCTTAACCCACTAAGCAAGGCCAGGGATAAAACCTGCATCTTCATGGATGTTAGTCAGATTTGTTTCCTCTGAGCCATGTTGGGAACTCCAAGAAAACAAAAATAAAAGGTAAAAATCAAACATGTTCAATAGTAAAACTCTCACATGCAAAAATATATGAGATGAGGCAATGGCGATCCTCCCAATAAGAATTTGATGACTAATAAAGTTTTCCCGATTATGTTCTCTTCTTCAAACCACAGTTCCCCAAGCAAAAAATACAGTGAGTAAAGCATATACTCACAAGTTAGGACTGATATTTAACAATTTATGTCAAACGCTCCACACAGTCTCCTAAATTATCTGACAGTTGATCTGTTTATTTCCTTCTTATCTCAGGGGTACTGCAATTTTTATATTAGCTACTAAGTTCACAGCTTGTGTAAATACAATGAGGAACTTAGCTTTCTCATCACTGAGATAGTTTAGGTAGTGAAAAAATAAGTGGTTTTCTCAAGATGTTGATATTACTGAACAATAGATTTGCTTTTGTTTTCTCTTTATTTTAAACACCTAAAATCAAGCATCCCTTTCATTAGCATATGTTGTTCTCATCTTCATACTTAAATATTTTGTATTTATCTTTGCTTAGATGTTTGGAATACATTGCCATCAAATATCAATTAAATCATGTTCTACATGTCTTTTACAAAATAATCTCTTCTCCTTTACATTTTATTATAAATTCTGCTCCCTACCAGAGTGTCAATCTTCATAAATAATACTTTTTTAAAAAGAGAACAAAACAGTGCTTTTAGAAATTAATTTATAATATATACATCTATGCATTTCCAAAACTTATGTAAAGAATTTTGATAGAGTAATTAAATAGTTGAGAGCTAAAGTGACTCAACAGAACAAAGGGATACATTAAAGATCATAGTGAGTAACTTGTCAATTTATGAGTCTGTGCTTGATCCTAAATAGTTGGTGGCTCAGAGTGATTAAGAGATCAGAAATAGAAAGCAAACACTAGGAAAATTCCTGTTAGAAGAGATTTTTACAAAGCACTCCTGGAATTAAGAGGAAATAAATAATTACTCTGAAAATACAAAAAGATAATTTGCTATGTTTCTTTGCACTGCTGTTGACCATGGAAAAAATATTTTAGACAGAGTAGTGGCATTAGTGGTCTAAGACGACTGGTCTAAGACTGGTGAATTTAGACTGGTCCAGGCCATGGGATTCTCCAAAACCTGTTCAGAGAATTTAAAACATCAAAATTATTTGTATAATAAGAATAAAATAGTATTCTCATTCTTTCACTGTTGACATCTTCATTGATGCTACAAAATTATGATAGATAAAACTGCTAGTGCCTTAGAATAAATAAATGTGGTGGTACAAATTCTTCTAGTAATTTGTGTTTGACCACTACACACTTATGGTAAAAATATGCTAAAATATGCCAATTTTATTTAAGAATCTCTCTCTTTCTTCCTTTTTTATTTTTATTTTTTAGTTTTTAGGGCCAAACCTATGATATATGGAAGTTCTCAGGCTAGGGGTTAAATGGGAGCCGCAGGTGCTAGCCTACACCACAGCCACAGGAACATAGGATCTAACCCACCTCTGCAGCCTTCCCCAGAGCTCATGGCGATGCCAATCCTTAACTCATTGAGTCAGGCCAGGAATTGAACCACATTCTCATGGATATTAGAGGGGTTCATTAATGCTGAGCCACAATCAGAACTCCTATTTAAGAATCTCTTTGAGGAGTTCCCATCTTGGCGCAGTGGTTAACGAATCCGACTAGAAACCATGAGGTTGTGGGTTCGATCCCTGCCCTTGTTTAGTGGGTTAACGATCTGGCGTTGCCGTGAGCTGTGGTGTAGGTTGCAGACGCTGCGGCTTGAAGCTTGCGTTGCTGTGGCTCTGGTGTAGGCCGGTGGCTATAGCTCCGATTGGACCCCTAGCCTGGGAACCTCCATATGCCGCTGGAACAGCCCAAGAAATGGCAAAAAGACAAAAAAAAGAAAAAGAAAAAAAGAATCTCTTTGAGGTATCAGTAGAAATTTTTATTTTTATTAAATCTCTTCCCCATAAGTACATATCTGCTTAATATTCTGTATGATAAAATGATGTTTGAATAAATTAACTCTGTCCCATACTGATATTAGATGGTTATCTCCAGTAAAAGCATTTATACAAATGAATGTCAGGCTAAGTTAGCTATTTTGTTCATAGAAGACCATTTAAAAAATTGTCATAACTGATGAAATATGGTTATTCAGACTTAGGTATTAGGTACATATTTTCTCAAGAATAAGCTTTTTTTTTTTGTCTTTTGTCTGTTGTTGTTGTTGCTATTTCTTGGGCCGCTCCCACGGCATATGGAGGTTCCCAGGCTAGGGGTTGAATCGGAGCTGTAGCCACCAGCCTACGCCAGAGCCACAGCAATGCAAGATCCGAGCCTCGTCTGCAACCTACACCACAGCTCAGGGCAACGCCGGATCGTTAACCCACTGAACAAGGGCAGGGACCGACTCCGCAACCTCATCGTTCCTAGTCGGATTCGTTAACCACTGCGCCATGACGGGAACTCCAAGAATAAGCTTTTTATGTCAAGGAAAACAAATGACAGTGTTATCAAATTTTCAAACAAAAATTAGAAATTTGGAAAACATGTATGACCCCCTGTGGAGTTGAACAGCTTTCCAGTATGTAAAGTCTTTTCTGATGAAATCAGATGTGATATTAATCAATCAGACTTGCTGATATTGTATAGTAAAATGTGTCAATATTTAGAAATTTAGCTTGAGTCAGGAAAAAAATATTTTTCAAATAATTCATGGATTAAAAACTCATTCAAAACTTAAGGTGTCTGAAGTGGAGAAGCAGGAAGATTGGTAGTACAATTCTGAATCTGAAGGCCTGAGATCCAGGGGAGTCTATTGTCAATCTATTTATAAATTTCATGACCTCTTGAGTCTCACTGCTATCTAAAATTCTATGATGGCCTTGTATCATAATAAGAGCTGTTTGAACTATCAAGAAAATAAGGTTGAAACAACCAACACCACAACTCACAGCAATGACAGATCCTTAACCCACTGAGCGAGGTGAGGGATCAAACCTTCATCCTCATGGATCTGAGTCAGGTTCATTAACCACTGAGACATGAGGAGAACTCCTGTATCTCAGTTTTTAAATGCCTTAAATAATAGTACATATAAAATGAAGGTATCCAGTTTTTTTCTTAAGCAAATTATTGTCAGAAAAAAGCCTCCTTTTATTTTATTAATATTTTCTTCTCTTTATTTTGAAGAATAAACTCAGATCCTTTGTGTACTAGAAAGTTGAATCTTACAGTAATGAAAAAAATCAGGCAATTTTCAAACTAAAAGTCCTAACTTTGTGAGGTAATTCTCAGTATATTGAGTTTTCTTCCCATTTCTGGGACAGTATCCCTGTCATTGAATTTTTTACTCCCATACTCCAGAGTTTTGAACTGTAATTTCTTTTTTATCTCTTTAATCATCTCCAGATAATAGTTCCACTGATATACTTCTTAAATGATTTGCTTTCATCCACAGTACATTAAATTTTTAAAAAATATTTTTATTGATTATCCAAGGGCAAAGTGAATATAGATTTGGGAACCCTGTGTTCTCATTTTAGTGGTATTGTCTTGGGGAAGTTATGTGGGCAAATGTATTCTTAAGTGTTAATTATTATTCCTTAAAATTCTAAAGTGTTTGAAGAATGCAGAATGTGCTAGATACATTACCATGATTTTTACCTGTTATTATTTAATTAATTATCCAATTCTATAATTATAGATAGAACCCATTTTATAAGTGAGATTGCTGAAGCTCAAGAAAGGTAATTTCCATGTATAATAAAATATGAAACTATCCCTTACAAAAGGAATAACTTTATGATTTATTCCTTTAATATCATACAAAATTTGAAGCATTCTTTCAATTACCTTACTTTATACAATAAAATGACATGTGAAGGAGACAATATAGCTTGAAACTGCCATATAAATATAAATATATATATTTATATACTGTTATAAATACAAAATGATCATGGGATCAATTCCAGAAGATATAACAATTGTAAGTATATATGCACCAACAGAGGTATATGTATATGGCAAATATTAACAGATGTGAAAGGAGAAATTGACAGTAACACAATAACAATAGGGGACTTTAATGCTCCATTTACATCAATGGACATATCTTCTAGAGAGAAAATCAAAATAAAAACACTGTTCCTAAATGACACATTAGACCAAATGGACTTAATACATATAGAACATTCCATTAGAAAACATCATATTACACATTCTTTTTAAGTGCACATAGAATATTAACCAGGATAGATATAGATAAAAACAGTAGGCCACAAAGCAAGCCTCAGTAAATTTAAGAAAATTGAAATCATATCAGGCATCATTTTCAATCATAGAACTATGATATTACAAAATGAACTACAAGGAAATAAATGCGAAAATCACAAACACATGTAAGATAAACAATATGCACTAAAAAATCACTGAAGAATACAAAGAGGAAATAAAAAGAATACTGAAGAATACAAAGAGGAAATAAAAAGAATACTGAAGAATACACAGAGGAAATAAAAAGAATACTGAGAGACAAATGAAAATGAAACATGACAATCCAAAATGTATGAGACACACAAAAAAAATCAGTTCTAAAAAGTTAGCTTATAGCAATACAAACTTACCTTGGGAAACAAGAAAATATCAAATAAAAACCTAAACTTACGCCAAGAATCAACACAACGCAAAGAGAGTAGAAAGAAAGATATCATAAAAATATCAGAAATACATAAAATAGAAACTAAAAAGAAAAAAAAAGCAACAGGAAAGATCAAAGAAACTAAAACTGGCTCTTTGAAAAGATAAATAAAATTGATAGAATATTAGGAAGACTCATCAAGAAGAAAAAGAGAGGGCCCAAATAAAATCTGAAATAAAAAAGAAGAAAGAACAAACACCACAGATATGCAAAGAATCATAAGAGACTACCATGAGCAGCTATGCACCAATAAAATGAACAATCTAGAAGAAATTGGTAAGTTCTTAGAAAGATGCAATCTCCCAGGTCTGATCTAGGAAGAAATAGAAGGTATGAACAAACCAATTACCATTAATAAAATTTAATCAGTAATTTTAAAACTCTAACAACAAAAATATAAGTTCAGGATGAGATGGCATCAAAGAAGAGTTAATGTCTCTCCATCTGAAAATATTCCAAAAAATTGCAGAGGAAGGAATATTTGTGAGCATTCAAAATAGGGAAGGAAATTACAGACCAATATAATTAGTGAATATGGATGCAAATATCCTTAACCAAATACTACCAAACATAATTCAACAATATATTAATATGATTATACACATAAATTAAGTGGAATTTATCCAAGAGATGTTGGAATTTTCCATATGCACAATTGATCATGTGATAAGCAGTAAATTTAAAGCTGAAGAATAAAAGGCATATGATCATCTAAATAGAAGCAGAAAAAACTTGAAAAATTCAACATTGATTTGTGATAAAAATTCACTAGAAAGTGGGCATAGAAAGAATAAACCTTAACATAATAAAATTTGTATATGATAAAACAATAGCTACCATCATATTGAATCATGAAAAGTTGAAAGCATTCCCTCTAAGATAAGGAACAATATAAGGATTCTCAGTCTAACCACTTTTATTCAACATAGTTTTTTTTTCCTTTTTTTTTCTTTTTGGTTTTTTTTAGGGCCACAATCACAGCATGTGGAGGTTCCCAGGTTAGAGGTGAATCCGAGCTGCAACTCCCAGCCTACCCCACAGCCACAGCAATGTAGGATCCAAGCCACATCTGCAATCCACACCAAAACTCAGGGCAATTCTGGATCCTTAACCCACTGATCAAGGCCAGGGATTGAACCTGTGTCCTCATGGATACTAGTCAGGTTCATTAACCACAGTGCCACAATGGCAACTCCTCAAAATAGTTTTTAAAGCCCTAGTTACAGCAATTAGAAGAGAAAAAAGAAATAAAAGGAATCAAAATTGAAAGAAAGTATTAAAACTCTCAGTTTCCAGAGGACATGATTCTATACACAGAAAATCCTATAGACTACCAAAATCTGCTAGGTCCAATCAATGAGTTTTCTAATTCTGTAGGATATAAAATGAGTATACAGAAATATGATGCTTTTCTATACACTAACAATGAACAAGCAGAAACAGAAGTTAAAGAAATAATCCCATTTACCAATGATCAAAAGTAATATACCTAGAAATAAAACTACCTATGGATACAAAATACTTTAATCTAAAAATTCAAGATATTGATAAAAGAAAATGAAGATGACAAAAATGGATGGAAAGATTTATCATGTTCTTTGAGAGTATTTATACCGTAAAAATTACCATATTACACAAGACACTCTACAAATTCAGTGCAATCTCTATCAAATTAACAATGGCATTTTTTTTTTCACAGAAGAGGAACAAAATTATTTTCATTTGTAAAAGACCCTGTATATTCAAGACAATTTTTACAAAGAAAAATGAGAATGGAGAAATCATGATCCCTGATTTCAGACAATACTACAAAGCTACAGTAATCAAAACAAATGGCTCTGGGGAAAAAAAAAAAACAGAAATATACATCAATGGAATAGGATGTGAAATGCAGAAATTAATCCACATACCTATGGTCACTCAACCTCTGACAACAGGTGTAAGAAAATACAATGATTTTAAGGGTTGCTTCAATAAATGGTGCTGGGAATACTGGATAGCTACATATAAAAGAATGAAAAAAGAAAATTCTTTGACTTCATATACAAAAATAAAATCAAAATGGATTAAGGACATAAATATAAGACTAGATGCTATAAAATTCCTAGCAGAAAACTTGCCAAAGCTCTATGATGTGAATTGACAGAATATTTTATTTCCCCAGTACATTATTTATTTTTAACTACTCTACAGCATAGCTACCCAGTTACTCATACCTGTATACATTCTTTTTACCACATTACCATGTTCCATCATAAATGACTACACATAGTTCCCAGTGCTACACAGCAGGATCTCATTGCTAATCCATTCCAAAGAAAATTGTCTGCATCTATTAACCCCAAGTCCCAATCAATCACACACTCGCCCACTCCCCCTTGGCAAACACAATTCTATTCTCCAAGTCCATGATTTTATTTTCTGTGGAAAGTTTCATTTGTGCCATATGTTAGATTCCAAATATGTGATATAATATAGTATTTGTCTTTCTCTTTCTGACTTACTTCAGTTAGTTTGAGAGTCTCTAGTTCCGTCCATGTTGCTGCAAATGGCATTATTTGTTCTTTTTTATGGCAGAGTAGTATTCCATTATGTATATATACCACAACATCCTAATCCAATATTCTGTCAATGGATATTTGGGTTGTTTCCATGTCTTGGCTATTCTGAATAATGCTGCAATGAACATGCGGGTGAATGTGTTTCTTTTAAGGAAAGTTTTCTCTGGATATATGCCCAAGAGTAGGACTGCTGGGTCATACAGTAGTCTATGTATAGTTTTCTAAGGTACCTCCATACTTATCTCCATAGTGATTGTACCAGCTCACATTCCCAAGAACTGGGCAGGAGGGTTCCCTTTTATCCACACGCCCTCCAGCACTAGTTATTTGTGGATTTATTAATGACGGCCATTCTGACTGGTTTCAGGTGGTACCTCATAGTAGTTTAGACTTGCATTTCTCCAATAATCATTGATGTTGAGCATTTTTTCATGTGATTGTTGGTTATCTGTATATCTTCTTTGGAGAAATGTCTATTAAGGTCTTTTGTCCATTTTTCAATTGGATTGTTGGGTTTTATGATATTGAGTTGTGTAAGTTGTGTGTATATTTTTGAGATTAAGTGCTTGTCAGTTGCATCATTTGAAACTATCTTTTCCCATTCTATAAGTTGTCTTTTTGTTTTCTTTTTGGTTTCCTTTGCTATGCAAAATCTTGTCAGTTTGACTAGGTCCCATTGGTATATTTTTGCTTTTATTTCTGTTGCCTTGGGTGCCTGACCTGAGGAAACATTTGTACAGTTCATGTCAGAGAATGTTTTGCCTATGTTCTCTTCCAGGAGTTTGATGGTGTCTTGTCTAATGTTTAAGTCTTTAAGCCATTTTGAGTTTATTTTGGTGCATGGTGTGTTCTAGTTTCATTGATTTGCATGCAGCTGTCCAGGTTTCCCAGCAATCCTTGCTGAAAGGCTTTCTTTTACTCATTTTATGTCGTTGCCTCCTTTGTCAAAGATTAATTGACCATTAGGTGTCTGGGTTTATTTCTGTGTTCTCTATTCTCTTCCATTGGTCTGTATGTCTGTTCCAATACCAGTACCACACTGTCTTGATGACTTCAGTCTCTGTAATATTGCTTGATGTTTGGGAGAGTTATGCCTCCTGCTTGTTTTTTTTTTTTTTTCCTCAGAATTACTTTGGCAATTCTGGGTCTTTTATGGTTCCATATAAACTTTTGGATAGTTTGTTCTAGTTCTGTTGAAAAATGTCATGGGTAATTTGATAGGGATTTCATTGAATCTGTAGATTGCTTTGGGTCGTATGGCCATTTTTACAATATTAATTTTTCCAACACAGGAGCATGGAATGACTTTCCATTTATTTGAATCCTCTTTAATTTCATTGATTAATGTTTTTTATTTCTCAGCATATGTCTTTTTACCTCCTTGGTCAGGGGTATTCCCAGGTATTTGATTTTCTGGGGTGCAATTTTAAAAGGTATCATATTTTTGCATTCCTTTTCTAATATTTCATTGCTGGTATACAGAAATGCAACTGACTTCTGAATGTTAATCTTATATCCTGCTACTTTGCTGAATTTGTTGATCAGTCCAAGAGTCCTTAGGGTTTTATATATATAATATCATATCATCTGCATACAGTGACAGTTTTAACACTTCTCTTCCTCTTTGGATGCCTTTTATTTCTTTTGTTTGTCTGATTGCTGTGGCTAGGACTTCCGATACTATGTTGCATAAAAGTGGTGAGAGTGGGCATCTGACTTGTTCCAGATTTTAGTGGGAAGGCTTTCAGTTTTTCTCCATTGAGTATTATATTTGCTGTGGGTTTATCATAAATGGCTTTGATTATGTTCAGGAAGGTTCCCTCTATACCCTCTTTGGAGAGAGTCTTGATCATAAATGGATTTTGGACTTTGTCAAATGCTTTTCCTGCATCTATTGAGATGATCATATGATTTTTGACTTTTCTTTTGTTAATGTGGTATATGACCTTGATTGATTTGTGTATGTTGAACAATCTTTGTGTACCTGGCATAAATCCCAACTGATTGTATTTTATGAATCACCTTAAAAGTCAATGGATTAGTGTTCCAATCAAAAGGTACAGAGTGGCAGATTGGATAAAAAAATCAAAAATCTTCAATCTGCTGTCTCCTGAAATCTCACCTTAGGGCAAAGGACACTTACAGATTGAAAGTGGGGGGGTGGGAAAAGATATGGACAAGACAGGAGAACAGGAGTTGCAATATTCATATCAAACAAAATATACTATAAAACAAGGCCATAAGAAAGACCAAGAAGAACACTGTTTAATGGTTAAAGGATCCATTCAATAAGATGACATTACAATCATCAATATATATGTCCCTAATATAGGAGCACCCAGATACCTACAACAAATATTAATGGACATAAAAGGAGAAATTGATGGGAATACAATCATAGTAGGAGACTTTAACACCTCACTCACATCAATGTACAGATTCTCTTGACACAAAATCAATAAGGCAACAGAGATCCTAAAGGACACAATAGAAAAGTTAGACTTAATTGACATTTTCAGTACATTGCATCCAAAAAAGTCAGAATGTACATTCTTTTCAGCTACACATGGAATATTCTCAAGAATTGATCACATACTGGGGCACAAACTTAACTTCAACAAATTTAAGAGTATAGAAATTATTTCAAGTATCTTCTCTGACCACAATGGCATGAAACTAGAAATCAACCACAGGAAAAGAAATGAGAAAAAACTGACTACATGGAAACTAAACAACATGCTACTAAAAAAACAATGGGTCAATGAGGAAATCAAGAAGAAAATTAAAAAATACCTGAAGACAAATGATAATGAAGACACAACCATTCAAAATGTATGGTAAGCCACAAAAGCTGTGCTCAGAGGGAAATTCATAGCAATACAGTCCTTCCTTAAAAAAGAAGAAAAATCTCAAATTAACAACTTAACCTGCCACCTAAATGAATTAGAAAAAGAAGAACTAAAAAAAAAAAAAAAAAAAAAACTAAAGTCAGCAGAGGGAAGGAAATCATAAAGATCAAAGAGGAAATCAATAGAGATTAAAAAAAACAATTGAAGAAATCAATTGTTCTTTGAAAAGGTAAACAAAATTGGCAAACCTCTGCCTAGACTCACCAAGAATAGAAGAGATAAAACCCAAATAATCAAAATAAAAAATAAAAAAGAAGTCACAACTGATACTACAGAAATACTAAAAACCATGGGCGAATACTATGAACAATTGTATGCCAACAAATTTAACAACCTAGAAGAGATGTCCAACTTTCTAGAGACTCACAACCTGCCAAAAATGAATTAAGAAGAAACAGATTAACTGAACAGTCCAATCACTACAAATGAAATTAAATATATCATAAAAACAATCCCTAAAAGTGAAAGTCCAGGACCAGATGGCTTCATAGGTAAATTCTACAAAACATACAAATAAGAACTTACACACATCCTCCTTAAACTCTTTCAAAAGGTTGAAGAAGGAACACTCCCAAAGACATTCTATGATGCCACCATCACCCTAATTCCAAAACCAAAAAAGAAAAATATAGGCCAATATCTTTGATGAATGTAGACACAAAAATTCTCAACAAAATTTTAGCCAACAACAGATTTGTAAAAAAAGATCTGACACAGTTTTTTGGACCCATATCCTAGAGTGATGGAAACAAGAGCAAAATTTTAAAAACTGGACCTAAATTTTCTTATAGACTTTTGAATAGCATCAGAAAAAATAAAAGTTAAGTACAGCCTATGAATTTGGAGAAAATATTTGCAAATGATGTGACTGACTGGTGATTAATTTCCAAAATATATAATCAGCTCATATAAGCCAATTAAAAAAAAAATGAGTTCTCACTGTGGTGCACAGGTTAAGAATCTGACTGAAGCTGCTTAAGTAACTGTGGAAGCATGGGTTCAATCACCAGCCCAGCATAGTAAGTTAAAGGATCTGTTATTGTTCAGCTATAATTGTAGGTTGCAGCTGAGGCTCAGATTCAATCCTTGTCCCTGGAACTTCCATACCCTGCAAGTGCAGCCATTAGGGAAAAAAAAGTAGAAAATTTAATGCAAGAAAAAAAAATGTGCCAAAGACCTAAACAGACATTTCTCCAAGAAGACATATAGTTGACCAACAAACACATGAAGAGATGATCAACATTACTAATTATTAGAGAAATGCAAATCAAAACTTCAATGAGATATCATCACACACCTGTCAGAATGTCCATCATCAAAATATCTACAAATAATAAATGTTGGAAAGGATGTGGAGATAAGGGACCCCTCCTACACTGCTGGGAGTGTATTGTTCAAGCCAATATGGAGAAGAGCATGGTTTCTTAGAAAAAGCTAAATATAGATTTAGTATATGATCTAGCAATCCTATGCCTGAGTATATATCTAGAAAAGATGAAAACCCTAATTTGAAAAAATACATGCACCCCAGTGTCCAAGCAGCATTATTTATAATACCTAAGACATGGAAGCCACCTAAATATCCTTTGACAGATGAATAGATAAGGAGATGTGGAACATGTATACAATGGTATTAGCCATAAAAAATAATGAAATAATGCCATGTTCAGCAACATATGTAGACATAGATATTATATAAGTGAAGTCAGAAAAAAAGACAAATACCATATAATATCAGTTACATGTGGAATCTAAAATATATAACAAAAATGAACTTATTTACACAGAAGAGACAGACTCATAGACATAGAAAACAAAGTTATGGTTACCAATGGGGAAATGTGGGAGGGATAAATTGGAAAATGGGAATTAGTAAACACACACTACTACATATAAAATAGATAAATGATAAAAAACATACTGTATAGCACAGGGAACTATAGTCATTATCTTATAATAACTTTTAAAGGAAGTAAACTGAATATATATATATATATAGAAAACATATATTTAATTAATAATTAATAATAATTTTATTTAAATAATAATTTCAAAATCTAAATTTAAAAATTAAATATTATAAGCAGGTACATAACAGTTTAAAATTCAAAACTAATTATGGAAATCTCATTTGAAACTAAGGGAGTTTCTTATATTTGATTTATTACAGTTATGTACTTAATCATACATAGAGAATGTTAGAGAAGAGATTTAGCCATAGAACTGTTTGAATTTAAAGCACCGCCTATGTTCTATAAATCACATTGTTAAAATGTTGTGTAACTTCCTAAGAATACTAAGATAAGTCAAATCGTTGTCAAATGCTCATTTGCCTGACACACAGTGAGGCCAAATAAACAGAAACATTGGAGTTTGCAGCAGAAAAAGTTTTACTGCAAGTTGTGAGAAAAGAGAACAGGAGCCTCATGCTCATAATTCCTGATTTCCTCAATGGATTTCAGGGAAGAGTTGCAAAGACAAAAATGGGTAAAAGCTATAGGGTGTGTTTCTTCTGATTAACTGGTGGTGAGGTAACAGAGTGGTGTCCACGATTCTCATGCTCTCCTCTATTTGTGTGGGGGCCTTGGTTCATACAAAACTGAAAGGTAAGAAAATGGTACTCTGATTTTTTTTCTTTTTGTTGAAGTATAGTTAATTTACAATGTGGTGTTAGTTTAAGTTGAAAGCAAAGTGAATCAGCCATAATATATACACATCCACTCTTTTTTAGATTATTTACTCATTACAGAATTGAGTAGAGTTCCCTGCACTACGCAGTAGGTCCTTATTATTGATATATTCTATATATAGTAATGTGTATATGTCAATCTCAAATTCACAATTTATGCTGTCTGTCCACGTTTCCCCCTTGCCAACCCTAAGTTTGACTTTGAGATCTGTGATCCAAGCAAGTTTTTTAATTGGATGCCACACATAAGTGATATCATAAATTTGTTTTTCTCTGTCTGAATCATTTCATTTAGTATGACAATTTCTAGATCCATCCATGATGTTGACATTTTTTATGTTAAAAAAACAAAAATAAGCAACTGGGACCTAATTAAACATAAAAGCTTTTGCATAGAAAAGCAAACTATAAGCAAAACAACAACCCATAGTTAAGGATCCAGCATTGTTGTGAGCTGTGGTGTAGGTTGCAGACACTCCTCAGATCCTGTTTTGCTGTGGCTGTGGCATGGGCTGGCAGCTGCAGCTCTCTTTTGACTCATAGCCTTGTAAATTCCATATGTCGTGTGCATCCCTAAAAAGAAAAAAGAAAAAGAAAAAGACAACCAACAGAATGGTAGAAAATATTTGCAAAAGGAGTGACTGACAAGGGATTAATCTTCTGAATATACAAACAGCACATGCAGCTGAATTAAAAAAAAATTAAAAAATGGCAGAAGACTTAATAAACATTTCTCTGAGAAGACAGACAGATTGCCCAAAATAACATGAAAATATGTTCAACATCACTAATTATTAGAGAAATTCAAATAAAAACTATAATGAAGTATCGCCTCACAACTGTCAGAAAGGCCATTATCAAAAAGACTACAACATTAAATGCTGGAGAGAGTGTGGAGAAAAGGCAACTCTCCTATACTGTTGTATGTGGGAATGTTATCTGGTAAAACCACTATGGATAACAGTATGGAGATTCCTTAAAAAACTAAAAATAGAGTTACCATATGATCCAGAAATTTTAGTCCTGGGCATATATCCAGAGAAAACCATAATTTGAAAATATACATGCACCCCAATATTCATAGCAACACTATTTAAAATAACAGAGACAGGTAAGAAACTTAAATGTCCATTGACAAAGGAATGAATAAAGATGTGGTACATATACACAAAGGACTTTGCTCTATCTCTACATTTCTGTTTCCTCACTGCTTCGTGTTTGTTTCTGCAGTCCTTCATTTCCATAATTAGTAGCTATTTGTAACTCAGGGAAGGACTTGGAGTCTGAATCCTTTTTCCTACAAACAAAATATTGGGAACATGGAGGAAGGTCCCAGAGGGTACTAACTGTTCAGTTTCAAAAGGAGATTTAGTGGCTACTGAACTATTAGAGAAAGTCTTTATGATAGTATAAGAACTCAGTATTGAAGGATAGTATTTTTACTAACAGAAAAAGTGTTCTAGTCACAGTATCAAATATCAAGTCATTTTATTCCCAAAAATTTCTGTTTTGGTGCACTATTATAGTGCAATACTATTATAATATTGTTGTTACTAAATGCCTTAAATTTACTGATAGTTAACAGTCAAACACCACACAAAGCATATGAGAAAATGGTCCCATTCAAGTCATAAGAAAATCTTGAGAATTACTATCGCTCTCATTCTAAGAAAAAGAAAGTTGAAGCTAAGGGGGGAATTAAGTAATTTGCCTGAAAGCATAAAGAGAACAGCAGAACAGTGGTACAAACCCAAGTATATCTGCTTCTACTACTTGAGTTGATAAATTGTTGCACTCTATTGCCTTAGTCTTTTATTCCATTTTCAGGTTGAAAAAGTCTTGAGAGAGAAAGAGATTCATGAAAGCTGGAATTGTATAGAAAGTTGTTATGCTGGGACTACATTTTAAATTTGACCTTCGAAGGTATGTATAATTTAGATGCAAAAGGGATACAGAAAAATATAATGGTGTAAATGAAAAGCTGTAACTATGGCTAATCTGTATATATACAGTCATATCTGTTTCAATTGACTAGCAAATAAGGAAAACATGGCTTTGCCTTTGTTAATTCTTTGGAATTTTCTTGGACTGAAATTTTTCTTGAACAAGTAAGAGTACATAGAAGCTGAATTATGATGATTAATCAAGTGTTCAAGGAAAATATTGGCACTACATTACCCAAGAGAATGAAAAATGACCTTGCCCTGAGTTTTGAGAAGAAAGCAGTTGAACCTGAGTTCTATAACACAGGTACATATTACTCAAAATACTAAATAAATTGAGAGGAAAGTAAAAATAATGAAGGCTGGACTGTCAGTGGAAGGCTTCCTTCAGGAAATGGAATCTGAGTGGGTAGTGATCAATGGAAAGAAACGGACTGGCAGTGAGTGCTGAGGAGGAAATTGGATTGTTAAAATTATAATTGGGCTCATTCTACTGTCTCTAATAAATGTTCACAAATAAATTGTTTCTAATGTGAAATCAGAATTTTTAAATATGGTGTCATGTTCAATGAGATTTACCTGATGTTTGAGGAAACTTAGAAAAAACAAGCTTTTGAGTCACTATTTTCCTTCTCTTGCAGACTCAATTCTCACAGTTGCCCATGGAATGTTTTAAGCAGAACTAAATAGGACTCAATGTAACTATGAACACAGACATTTCACATTCATACCTCAGGCTGTGTACTCCATTGTTCCCTGTCCAAACTCTGTATAATTTGTAGAGACTGTAAACTAAAAAATCAACATTTTAACTTTAAATAGCAAAATTTGCATTTTTTACTTCAGTTGGAAGTGTAACTTTTATTACATTTTTATCACCCTTGAAATTATTGCATTTAAAATTGCACAGGTCAAATATAATTTGTACAAGTCCATATAAAGAGCCTTATTTTCTTCTACTCATTTTGATATTCCTTCATTGCTTCTTCCACACACCTTTACTTCTAGAATTCTCCTTGCCCTAATTTCTCCTTCACCACCTTCTGCCTATCCATTTTTTTTCCCACTCATCAATGCCCAGCTCAGATTCCATTTGCCACACCTTCCCTTGCCACACCATCTCTCATTATTTTTACTTTCCTCTCAATTTCTTTAGTATTTTGAGTAATATGTATATATGTGTTACCAAACTCAGATTCAGATGTTTGCTTCTCAAATGTCAGTACTCAAGAGACAAATGTTGTTATAAAACTGTTCAGTTCAGATTGGGCCTTGAACCCAGGACCTGGGATGCTAATCCAGTAAACACTTAGATTGAGACTTGAACCCACTGTATTTTAATTAAAATCACACACTCAGTCTCAGGACCTGCTGAAATTTAGGTTCTTTATGTCTCAGAGAAGAAAGAATTCAATGCAAGGCAAGTAATAGATCAGAAGCAATTTTACTGAGAGAGTGGGCCATCTCAGAAATTATCTATTCTGAAGGTAATAGTTTGCATCTACCAACCCCAAGAT
Organism: Phacochoerus africanus; assembly: GCF_016906955.1. NCBI lineage: Eukaryota > Metazoa > Chordata > Mammalia > Artiodactyla > Suidae > Phacochoerus > Phacochoerus africanus. The sequence continues at coordinate 126,492,643 of NC_062551.1, read as the reverse complement.
CCCTGTCCACTACACCCCCTCCCACCCTCTTGGTAACCATAAGTCTGTCCTCTATGTCTCTGGATCTGTTACTCTTTTGTAAATAGGTTCATCTGTGCCATATTTTAGATTCCACATATAAATATAACTGATATCATATTATGGTATTGGTCTTTCTTTCTCTTTCTGACTTACTTCACTTAGTATGAGAATCTCTAGTCACATCCATGTTGCTGCAAATGGCATTATTTCATTCTTTTTTATGGCTGAGTAGTATTCCATTGTATGTATGTACTACATCTTCTTAATCCATTAATCTGTCAATGGACATTTAGGTTGTTTCTATATCTTGGCTTTATAAGTGCAAATTGACTTCCTGGAATGTCCTGGCTTTTCCACCAGCATATGTCTGGTCATGTGTAACTTTATCCATCAATAGTTACCCTGTTTTTCCTCTTTTTCTATTACTGGCTCTTTATTCTTTCCCTTTACAGTTTTCCTAGATATGACCTTGCTTGTTCTGTGTCTGTCTCTGATACTTTACCTTTTCCCCAAGAGATATAAGATTCCATCTCCCCCATGCCCTGTTTAGGGCTCTCTTTTCTCATTGAAACACTTAGATTTTCTTGGTGTTCATATTGTGCTTGGCCTTAGCAACAAAATTGATAGAGATTATCTACTTTTCAGTTTCCATGACTCATCCTAGGATTACTGACCTCCATAAATCTTATAATATTTTTAGAACCTTATTTTATAGTGTTTATGGTATTTTTATGCTATTATTTTATTTATCTGAATAGTTTTTTACTTATACTATTATATTTCATGTATATTTGAATCTATTTTCCATCATTTATCTATCATATCATCTATTTCCTAGACAGTCAGGAAGACTTACATATGAATATATAAGAAATATCATATGATAAAAATCTACATTATAATACATATCTTGCTTCTTGTGTGATGTGACAATTTAGTAATAACTGAGTGACATATTGCATAGCACTCAGGATTTGGATTATATTAGGTACTCAAAAAATATCTGTACCCAAAATTACATGAGCAATAATTTATAACTATTAATATTACTAATAATCTATAAGAGCTAGAGACATTTTTGAGAAGCTCAACTTAATGTCCATTGAATTAATAGTTAAAAGATCATATTCCAGACTCCTAGGGCTGATCCAGTTATTTGAATCCCTATAAAATTAGCATTGAACAATCAAAACAAGTATACATTTTGTTATGTTTTGAAAGATATTAAATAGTTAATGCTTTTCTTGAAATTAAAGTTGACATGTAATATATTTACAAGGTACTGCTATAAATGTTTAATTTATTCACAATTCCAAAAGAAAAAACTTACTTACTAGGGGGAAAATGCCAATAATAGTATACAAAAAAGAGAAAAATTACCCATTGCTCCACAACCAAAAGTCAAACAGCAGAAGTCAATCATTTCTAGCTCTTCCCTGTCAGAACTTTGCTTACCACTGTATGTGAATGACTTCATTTAAGTTTTATAGCTCTCCTCTTTTTTTGTCCTATAGGATGTGTGAAAATGATATTATTTTAACAATAATATTGTAACAAGGATGCAAATAACTGAAAAGCCAAAAGAAAGAGGAGAATCAAGAGAACAGAAATACCCCAAATCAGAACAAGCTTATATGCATTAGCACCTTTCCATACACAACTATAAGTATTTACCAATAACTCATTCAATTCTGTTTCTGCTGCCTGAAAATCACAAAGCATATGGTGACGGATATGTGGAGCATAGACTTGACCTTCAGAATTTCTGCTGCTGAGGCTGTCAGGGAGAAATCCAAGAGGCTACAATGGAAAGGTGGACAGAGTTTTCAAATAAGTAGGAAAGAAAGAGCTTTTGTGTTCTTTTAGAATATAGGAATCTGTAAGGAAAACATGGAAGTACAATTTAGAGTGTTAATGTTTATTACTCCCCACATACCAGAGAAATTTCGTTAGTCAACTCATTTTCATGTTTTTCAGACTGGACATTAATTTCTTTATATATTTGTCTTATTTTCTGCATGTTTGATTTTTTTCAGTTTGAAATCACTTTCATAGATATTGTTTTAATGAAATAAGCAGTATACTATAGATCAGCCTTTATGAAGCCATAACCTTGATGAAGATATTTTTTATTGATGTGCCTCAGTAAACTTTTGTGAAATTAAGGATGAAAACAGCACCACCTAAAATTGTGAGAATTAAATGATTAGAACATTGGCATGCCACACCTTAAGCACTCAATGATTTTTGGCTATTTTTAAATCTCATAATGTAGTTAAATCAGATATTCTTCCCATTAATGGATGAAGAATCCAAAGTGTATAGATAATAAGTAACCTGATTAAGTTTACAGGCAAGTCAGTGGTAAAGTTAGAGATGCTCTTTGCAAAATACTACCTTTCAGCTCACATAGATATTAACCGATGATATTATTTATAGACTATTTCCAAATCACATTGACTTCTCCTTTCATAGAAGTTCTATTACCCTTAATTTTTACTTTAACTCTGTTAAATACACTCTAAGCTTTGTAGGACAGGAATAGTATTTATATTTCTACTCATCTTTCACAGATCCTAATATAATACTGTAAGAGCAAAATTACATCAGCACTTGTTAAAAAATGGAAAGGAGGTCTTTATTTAGGATATTGCATTAGAAATCAAGACTACTGCAATATGGGAGAGAGTTGAACTCAAATCTGTGGAAGCAAAAGGTGAAAGAATTATTAACAGTGGAGTGGAACAATGGAAAAAAAAGAAGGATATCGGAGGGAATTTGATCAGTGTGGTCAAGGCATCTCTGTTTATCACTTGTCACTTACTGAAGTTAGATTCCTACCCAAATCACAAAGATTGGGAAATAAGTGTCCTGTTATTCTTACTGATTACATTTCCAAAGGGTAACTCCCAGGTCCTAAAGAATGACATTCCTCAGTTTTAGAAGATTAGCATCACAAAGTACAGAATGAATAAAGAATTTCAGATTTTCTAAACACTCTAATGTTTTATCAAGTTATCAATGTATTCTTTAATTTACTCTTTGGAATCCAAAGACATATTAACCAAACATCTTATATATACAATGTGTAATACTTGTGTTAATATTTTGGTGGAGACAGATTATGCAGGGAAGTCAAAAATAATTTCTAGTTAGTAAATATGTTTAATGAATCATAAAAAACCTCTTGGCCAGGGGAATTTTTTCCAGTGTTGTAACTGACAAGCAATCAAATACATTGCCTCTTTGTGCGTGTGTGTGTGTGTACATGTATGTGTGCATGTGTGTGTGTGTTCTGTCTTTGCACATATTCTGAAGGAAGTACTCAAACTTTAAGCTGTTCATATTATAGCTAAGTAAAATACATGAAACCCAAAATTGGTTTTCACATTTAGCCATTTGGAATATTTACAGTTATTTGTAACCTTCAGTATCTAGGACTCAGAAGAGGGATACATGCATCAAGTGGAGAGTAGAAGAGCTGGCAATGGTGACTGGAGAGTCCTAGCATGGTGCCAATAATAGAAGTCTTATTATTGAATGACTTCTAAAAATATGAAATAACTCCATAAATGGATGTTGCCATTTTTAGTTCAAATATTCAAGTATTTACTTGGTATTTCTTAAGTGTCAGTTTCAATAAGTTGGTCCTAATACAAAAGTCAAGCAGATACTCATATATAAGTAATCAAGTGATCACATGTTAGGATATTGTACAGAGTTAATACAGCAAAAGAAAAGGAGAAATGACTGACAGTAAGATTTACAATGACTAACTAAAACTAACTGTTCTCTTGATAGATAGAACATTGCCATCTGGAGTTGCCATATTTTCTGTAAAGATTTTTTTTTTCTCTCGGTGTCATTGTAAGAGAGGAAATTAGCATATAATTCCTGATCTGACTGCTAAAGGATGCAGTCCTGACCTAACTATGAGACTTAATGATGTGATTTTAAAGTTCATGAATATATCAACCCCTCTTTGCTCTAAAAGCACAGCAGCCAGCTATAAGACAGAATGAGGGCCTTTATTATTTGGATGGAAAATTCTTTAAAGTGCTTTACAACTTTCAAATTTTCACACACAATATTTCATGTAATCCCATACAAACCCTTTTCCCCTTACTCTGCCCATCCTCCCCTTCCCCCTCTCCATTAGTTTGTTCTCTATATCTGTTGGTCTTCTTCTTTTTGTTACATTCATTAATGTGCTATATTTTTTAGATTCCACATATAAGTTATATCATTTAGAGCTTTGAATAGTAAAGTTCTGGATGATTATTGTAGGACAGGTGAAAAAAGTTGCTTGAAAGCCAATTTGCAAGAGAGGATAAATATGATAAATAATTAAGTTGGTGTTACGTACTATTGTCCTTTACGTATTACTGATAATTTTATGAAATATATTTTCGCATATTATAATTATTTTTTCTTTTGTAGTAAAGGGCTATATAGTTTATACTGGCTAACATATCTATATTTTAATGTTCACATACTATATTAGAGTCTGGTATTACTTCTATATTCTCTCTTTTTATGTATGTAGTGAACTTAATCTTTTTTCTCATATAAGTACACTTGATTTACAATATTGTGTTAGTTTCAGGTACACACTATAATGATTCAGTATTTTTGAATATTATATCCATTATAGGTTATCACAAGATAACGAGTATAATTTTCTATGCTATACAATATATCCTTTTGGCTTACCTATTTTGCATAGAATAGTTTGTATCTGTTAATCCCACACCACTAATTTGTCCCTCACTTCTAGTAACTAGTAAGTGTGATTTCTATATCTGTGAGTCTGTTTATGATTTGTGTATATGTTTATTTACATTATTTTATTTATATTATTTTATTTATATCACTTATATGATATCATACAGTGAAATCAAGTTATATATTATTTGTCTGATATTTCAGTAACCATAATATTATTGGGTCCACCTATGTTGTGGCAAATGGCAATATTCCATTACATTTTATAGTTGAGTAATATCCCACTGTGTATATGTGCATAAATATATACTAATTTACTATATGTATAAACTATATATGTGTATGTGTGTATATATATGTATATGCACACATACAAGCACACACACAACTTCTTAATTTGATAATTTGTTGAACACTAGGGATATTTTCTTCTCTTGGCTATTGTAAATGGTGCTAATTTGAATATTAGGGTGCCATTTTTATGTCTACTTAGGAAAAATATCTATTCAAGTCTTCTCCCCATTTTTTATTGATTTTTTTCGGTTTTTTGATATTGAGTTGTGTAAGCTATTTGTACACTTTGAATATTAACTCCCATCTAGCTCATCATTTGCGAATATTTTCTCAAATTCCGTAGAGAGTCTTTTCATTTTGTTGATAGTTTCCTTTGTCGTTCAAAAAATTTTAAGCTTAATTAGGTCGCATTTATTATTTTTGTTTTCATTTCTTTTGTCTTAGGAGATTTAGTAAAGAAAATAATGTTATGATTTATTTCAAAATTATTTCCATCATCAGTATTTTAAAATAGGTCTTTAACCTCCTTAATTTATTCCTAGGTATTTTTAAGTGATTTTAAAGGGGATTTCTTTTTTTTTTTTTTCTCTTTCTGATAGTTTGCTCTTAGTGTATAAAATGCAACATATTTCTTTATATTACACTTGTATCATAAGGCTTTGCTGAATTAACTTACTAAATTAACTTATTGAATCAGACTTGGCATAGTTTATATCTATTGCCTATTTCTTCTAGGTTTTCCCATTATTTGGCATATTACCCTTTAATATTTTTTATGTGGAGGCTATAGAGTTATCTATAGAGAGTATCATGTCATCTGAAAATATTGACAATTTTTCTCCTTTCCTTCCAAATTGTTAATCTATTCTTTTCTCCTCATTTTTCATTTGATTACAGTGGCTAGGAATTCCAATACTATGCCAAATAGAGGAAATGAAAGGAGGCATTTTTGTCTCATTCTGAATTTAATGGAAAAGCTTTAATCTTTTTACCAATGAGTATGATGTTAGCTGTGGCTTTGTCATAAATTACCCTTACTGTGTTGTGATGTGTTTCTGCTATATCAACTTTGATGAGTGTTTATATGATAAATGCTTGTTGAATTTTGTCAAATGCTTTTTCTGCATCATTCATATGATCATGTCATTTTGTTGCTGTGTATTACACTGACTGATTTTCATATGTTGAACCATCCTTGTGACCCTGAACTATATCCAACTTGATCATGTTGTATGATCCTTTATATCTATGGTTGAATTGTGTTTGCTAATTTTGTTGAGAATTTTTGCACCTATATTCACCAAATTGTCTATACAATGAATTTGCGAGTGTTTCTTACTCTCCAATTTTTTGAAATCGTTTGAGAATGATAAGTATAGGTTCTTTACATGTTGTTGAATTTCCTTTGTGTATCTGTCCGTTCCTGTCCAACTTTTGTTTGCTGGGAGTTTGTTATTACTATTATTATTATTATTGATTAAATTTCATTTCCAGAGATAGGTCTTTCAAATTGTCTGTTTCTTATTGAATCAGACTTGGCAGGGTTTATATCTATTGCCTGTTTCTTCTAGGTTTTCCCATTATTTGGCATATTAATATTTATAATATTCTCTTATGAATGTTTTTTTATCTCAGTTTTATCAGTTGTTATTTCTCATCACAACTTGAAGCTGCTCTCACTTGGCTTCCAGGAATCCACATTCCCTATAATGTCTTCATATTTTATTGGCCACTACTTCTAAATTTAATTTGTTGATTTCCCCTCCTTTTACTGATCTGCGTATTTTGAGAGTCTCAGGGATTTATTTATACCAAAACATTCAGAACCATGGCTTAAATACCATCTATATGCTATTGAATCCCACATCTCTAGTCTTATTTCCTTTTTCTTTAAACTCCAGATATGTATTTCCTTTTTTTTTTTTTGTCTTTTTGCTATTTCTTGGGCTGCTCCTGCGGCATATGGAGGTTCCCAGGCTAGGGGTCCAATTGGAGCTGTAGCCACTGGCCTACGCCAGAGCCACAGCAACGCGGGATCCGAGCCGTGTCTGCAACCTACACCACAGCTCAGGGCAACGCTGGATCGTTAACCCACTGAGGAAGGGCAGGGATCAAACCCACAACCTCATGGTTCCTAGTCGGATTCGTTAATCACTGCGCCACGACGGGAACTCCCAGATATGTATTTCCAACTGCCATATTGATATCCCTTATTCTACATTGAAATAATTAATAAATCATTTCAAACATAAAAAAATTCTGAATACAGTTTTTAATTTTTACCACCCTAACACTTCTCCTTCCATATATTTTCTCCAGCTCAGAAATAGTACAGAATTTATCCAATTAATAAGGCCACAAAACTAGTAGCATTTTTTTTTCTTTTATTTGTTTATACCCACATACAATCTGTGGGCAAGATCTTCAAAGTATATCCCAAATATGACCATTTTCTGCCACTTCTTCTACTACCACTCTGATCCAAACCATGGCTGTATATTTTCAAAATAATTCAATAAAGTCTATCTTCTCTTTTCCCTCTGCTGTAGAATCGCCAATGGCAATATTTCTAATTCAAATATATTTTTTTTTTCCTGAAAAAGTAGCTCCGATTATCCCCTCTATGGCTTCCCTTCTTAATCCTCTCCTTATCGATTTTTACCATAGGTAAACTGATTTTTAGGACTTAGGTGTGCTATTTTTTTGTACTGCAATGTGAATTAAGAGTGTGGATTCTGGGGTGAGAATTCTTAGATTTGACTCTAGACTCTACATTGAAACTTTTGGAAAATGGTTAATCCTTGCTGAGTCTCATTGTCCTTGTCTGTAAATGGGCATACTAATAGTAATACCTCATAAAGATGTTAGTTTTAAGAATAAAATAATGTATTTAATAAGAATAACTTTTTTTACTTTTCAGGGCCACACCTGTGGCATATGGAAGTTCCCACTCTAGAGGTCGAATAGAGCTACAGCTGCCAGCCTAGACCACATCCACAGCAAACCGGGATCTGAGCCATGTCTGTGACATTCACCACAGCTCATAGCAATGCCCAGATCCTTAACCCACTGAGCAAGGTCAGAGATTGAACTTCCATCCTCATGGATACTACTTGAGTTCATTGTTGCTGAACCACAGTGGGGACTCCCAAAGTCTATCATTGTTAATACCTTAGCTTGCCATACCTAAAATCTGGAAAAGAAATTATTTTCCCATTCATCAGTTTATATTCTTGATATTCTTATTATAGTAATAATAATAATAATAATAATAATAATAATAATAATAATAATTTGGAAATTATTTCCCAAAGCTATAAATCTGCTCCTATTGTTTATCTGAAGCATATGCAAAGTTTCCTTTCATTACTTTTGGTTTGAATTGATTTTCTTTCAATCCAGTTTTCTCAGGCAGAGATATCTGATCTGCTTCAAGCTTTATGATATGCTCATAAATATCTGTGGTTTTAAAGAATTTTACCTGTTTACACATATATATTTAATTTTAAAAACCCTAATATTTAGTCTATGCCTTGTGCAAAATGTCAATAAAAACAATTTTATTCTTCCTTGGATGGGTAGATATTTTATATGCCTTTTTTATACTGCCTATGATGTTAATTTTAATGGAGAGGGGTTAAATATACATGTCTGCTCTCCTATTCTGACCCTTTACCCAGACCCATGGTTCTCCAAGGTCACCCCAGTTCTGGTGTGTGGCAGCAGCATATATAAAGAGCTCCTAAAGGTAATGACAAACATCCTTCCAACTACACCAGCCCTTCCCTTCTACAGGCCTCTCTGTTGAAAGACATGTTTTTGGATTAGTATAAGCAAATTTATTATTATGTTCAATAGAGGAGAAAAAATGTTTTTCTCAATCCTCTTAGGGTCTCTGGCTGGATCTGAATATTAAAAAAAAACACAGATTAATAGGAGAAAAGCATACAAATTTATTTAATATAAGTTTCTATGACATAGTAGCCTTCATAAAAGAATGAAGACCAAAGAATTAGACCTGAGTACTTTTACACTGTATGTGACAAAGTGTGGATTGTAAAGGAATATGACAGGTTAAAGAATATAAAGTAAGGTAGTAAACTGAGGGAATGTTAGTAATGTCTGTTTGGATTCTCCTTGATGTCTCTGTCTTTGGAGATAAGGATGCTTTTTTCCTCTGTGTATTGGAAGAGAACCTCCTGCATAAGTATCTTATGACCTGTTTTAGGAGAGGGAAATTCAGTGTAACATATCTGCTTCTGCTGTTTTCTTGATCTCCTTTGACTTAAAGTATTCAATATGCAAAAGTGCTGTATTTTGAGTTAGCCTGTCCTTGGCTTCATTATTTCTGATGGACACCTCAGAATTGAAAATTCACTTACTGCTCCCCAAAAATTGGATTTTTTTGCAGGATATAAACACTTTTTATACTCTGCATGTTTTGCCTCAATGCAATTGCCTATGTAAAAGGATAAACATTTAGCTAGCTTCTAAACTTCATCATCTCTTATTTCTAGAGGTATCACAGTAGTTCTTAAATCTTCATTTAGAATTCCTGGGATAGAGTGGAACATAATTTAATAGCTGATTTTCTGGGGTTGGGGGAGGAAACATGGGGATCTACAATGAACCACTAGGAAGCTCATTTGCTATTAATAAGATAAAGGAGCACAAAGGAATGGGAAACAACATGTGTTGGTGAAAAATGGGTATATTGAATTGATTTTTAGACATTGTATTTGAGACTGTGGAAAATCAAGGTAGTTCAGGAAGTAATGAGATATTTAGATCTGGATTTTAGCAGAGAGAGTATGGCTGGAGGGAGTGTTTTGATTCAAGGGGAGTTTTAAAATATTCGAGTAATAAATGTGGTTAGAAAATGCGTGTACACAAGCCTGCCTCTAATAATCTTGATCTGGCCAAGTCAAGAGTAAAAATGAAGACCCCTAGAGATTTCAAGGCCAATTTCTCTTCTTCCATTTTACCTTTGACTTGTCTCTCATCTCAGAAGCTTTTCTGCCTACATATCCAAGTTCTATCACAGGCCCTATTCACATATTCCATCCCTCACAGAAAGCCACCTTTTGACTACTTCCTTATCAGAGGTTAGTTTACTGATAAAAGGAAGACCTCCATTGGTTAGGTCTAAGAGTGCAGCAAAAGAAGTAGATTTAAGGCCTTTTGGTAAGTAATTCTGAAGCCCCAGATATCAAGCTCTAGAAAGTTATGAAATCCAGTATAGTATCTACTCTAGAATTCTTTATCCTGTGTGACTGGGTATCACCAGAAAGGGGTAGAGGGGGAATGGCTGGTAAGTGCCAAGAGCAGCTGGGCAAAGGCCCTTGTCACTCACTAATAGTAACAGGCTGAGTCCAAATATTTGAGAAATATCTATTAGTGTCTAGGTAGAAAAAGCAAGGACCAGCAAGAGATAGAAAAATCATCACATTTATTCAATGGGGGATATAATTTAATAGGAGAGTAATAAATACAATGGATATTTTTTTAAAAAATAAAATATAAGACTACAAAATAATCCTCTTTTTTCTTCTTGTCTTTTTGTCTCTTTAGGGCCACACATATGGCATACAGAGGTTCCCAGGCCAGGGGTCCAATTGGAGCTGTAGCCTCTGGCCTATGCCAGAGCCATAGCAACATTGGATCTGAGCCATGTATGCAACCTACACCACAGCAGATGACAATGCTGGAGCCTCAACCCACTGAGTGAAGCCAGGGATCGAACCCACATCCTCATGGATGCTAGTCGGGTTCATTAACAGCTGAGCAATGACAGGAACTCCCTGGGTTCAAATACTATTATTTTTTGTTATTTTTTAAGGAATAAGTGATAAAATAAACCTTTAATTAATCCATTTAGTCAATGAAATAGGGTAGGATCATTTAAAAAATATTCTTAATAATTGTGGGAAAATACACATAACAAAACATCTATTATCTTAAGTCATTTTCAAGAGTACAGTTGAATAGAGTTAAGTAAATTTACATTGTTCTTCAGCTGATCTTGATAAGACATTTCAACTTGCAAACCTAATACTCTATGCACATTAAATAAAAACTCATTTCTCTGTTTGTCTAGCATGTGGAAAATATCAGTCTACACTTTACCTCTATGAAATTGACTACTATGTGTACCTCATATAAGTAATCATACATTAATTGTCATTTTGTGAATGACATTTCATTTAGCATAATAACTTGAGCCATCCATATTGAAGCATATGTTAGAATTTTCTTCATTTTTAAGGCTGAATAATATTCCATTTTGTATACATTCTCCCTTCACTGGACACTAAGTTTACTTCCATCTATTAGTTATTGTGAACAATGTCAGAGACATGAGTACACAAATATGTCTTCAAGATTCTACTTTCAACTTTGTATGTATAACCAGAAATGTGATTGATAGATTTAAATTTAAATCTATTGATTTAAAAATTCAATTTAAATTTTTGAGGAACTACTTTATATTTCCTTACTGGCTATTTTCCTTTATCTTACTAACAAAAATGTATAAGTATAAAAATGTTTCCAAAATCTTACCAACAGTTATTTTCTTTTTAAAAAAAAGTTTAATTTTTTAAATTTTTTAATCATTTTTATTTTTCCATCATACTTGGTTTACAGTGTTCTGTCAATTTCTACTGTACTACAAAGTGACGCAGTCATAAATATATATACACTTTTTTTTCACATTATCCTCCATCATGTTCCATCTCAAGTAACTATAGCTCCCTGTGCTACACAGCAGGGTCTCATTGTTTATCCACTCCAAATGCAATAGTGTGCATCTTTTAACCCCAAACTTCCAGGCCATCCCATTCCTGCCCCCAGCCCTTGGCAACTATAAATCTGTTCTCCAAGTCCAAGAGTTTCTTTTGTGTGGAAAGCTTCATTTGTGTTGTACATTAGATTCCATATATAAGTGATATCACATGGTATTTGTATTTCTGACTTACTTCACTTAGTGTGAGAGTCTCTAGTTCATCCATGTTGCTGCAAATGGCATTATTTTGTTCTTTTTTTATGGCTGAGTAGAATTTCATTGTGTGTATATACCACATCTTCTTAATCCATTCATCTGTCAATGGGAATTTAGGTTGTTTCCATGTCTTTGCTATTGTGAACAATGCTGCAATGAATATATGGATGCATGTGTCTTTTTCAAGGAAAGTTTTGTCCAGATATATGCCCAAGAGTTGGATTTCTGGGTCATATGGTAGTTCTATGCATAGTTTTCTAAGGTACCTCCATACTGTTTTCCATAGTGGTTGCAACAATTTACATTCCTAGCAATGGTGGAGGGTACACTTTTCATCAAAGCCTCTCAGGAATTTGTCTGTTGACTTGTTAATGATGGCCATTCTGACAGGCGGGAGGTGGTACCTCATTGTAGTTTTGATTTGTATTTATCTAATAATTAGTTATGTTGAGCTTCTCTTCATGTGCTTGTGGTCCTTCTGTATATCTTCTTTGGGGAAATGTCTATCAGGTCTTTTGCCAATTTTTCAATTGGGTCATTGTTTCTTTGCTGTTTAGTTATATAAGTTGTTCGTATATTTTAGAGATTAAGCCCTTGTCAGTTGCATCATTTGAAACTATTTTCTCCTTTTTCTATATTTTTTTTTATGGTTTCCTTTGCTGTGCAAAAACTTGTCAGTTTGATTAGGTGCCATGGGTTTACTTTTGCTTTTATTTCTGTTGCCTCAGGAGACTAACCTAAGAAAATATTTGTACAGTTGATGTCAGAGAATGTTTAGACTATGTTCTCTTCTAGGAGTTTGTGTCTTATCTTACGTTTAAGTCTTTAAGCCAGTTAGAGTTTATTTTTGTGCATGGTTTGATGTGTGTTCTAGTTTCATTGTTTTACATGTGGCTGTCTAGTTTTCCCAGCAATACTTGCTGAAAAGATTGTATTTTTCCCATTTTACATTCTAGCCTGCTTTGTTGAAGATTAATTGATGGTTGGTGTCTGGGGTTTATTTCTGGGTTCTCTATTCTGTTTAATTGGTCTGTATGTCTCTTTTGGTATCACACTTTCCTGGTTACTTTATCATTTCTGGTTTTGATAGTAACCATCCTAATGAATATGGGAGTATTATTTATTTAGGTTTCAATTGACATTTTCCTAATGATCAGTGATGTTGAGTATTTTTCCCTGTGCTTATTGAGCATGTCCATTCAAATATTTTGCCTCTATTTTAATAGTCATGTCTTTTTCATTGTTGTTTTTGTTGCTGTGAATAGTTAGAGTTCTTTACATTTTAAGCCCTTATTAGATATATGACTTGCAAGGATCTACCTCCCATTCTTTGGATTGCCTTTTAGACTGTTGATTGTGTCTTTCAATGAACATTTTTTTTTAATTTTAATGTAGTTCAGTATATATTTTTTATGGCCACATCCATGATTATATGAATCTTCCTAGGCCAGGGATTGAATCTGAGCTACAACTGCAACCAACCACACAACACTGGAAATGTCATATTGTTTAACCCATTTAACTGGGCCAGGGATTAAACCCATGCGGCCACAGCAACCCAAGTCTCTGCAGTTAGATCCTTAACACATTTTGCCATAGAAGGAATTTTCTCTTTTATTTTTATTTATTTTTTTTTGGCCTTTTTTTTGCTATTTCTTTGGGCCGCTCCCGCGGCACATGGAGATTCCCAGGCTAGGGGTCGAATTGGAGCTGTAGCCACTGGCCTATGCCAGAGCCACAGCAACGCGGGATCCGAGCCGCGTCTGCAACCTACACCACAGCTCACGGCAACGCCAGATCCTTAACCCACTGAGCAAGGGCAGGGGTCGAACCTGCAACCTCATGATTCCTAGTCGGATTCATTAACCACTGCACCATGACGGGAACTCCTCTCTTTTATTTTTAAAGTATTACCTCTGCTTTTGATATTATGTCAAACCAAGAAGGCATTGTTGAAGCCAATGCCGTAAAGTTTGTCTCTTGTTTTCTTCTAAGAGTTTTACAGTTTTAACTCTTAGATTTAGGTATTTGGTCCTTTTCAAGTTAATATTTGTATATGTGTAAGATAAAGTTCCACTTTTTTTTTTTGCATGTGAATATTTAGTGTCCCCAACACCATTTGATTAAGATATGTCATTTTAGATTGAAAGGTCTTGTCACCCTTGTAAAAATCATTTCATCTTCTTTTCAAGGAATCTCTATTTTATTCCATTTGTCTACATGGCTTTATTTATGCCAGTACCAAACTTTTTTGATGAAAATAGCTTTGTAATATATTTTGAAATTCAAAAATGTGAAAACTCCAATTTTGTGATTTTTCAGGATTGCTTTGGCCATAGAGCATCTCTTGAGATTCTATATAAATTTTAGGAATACATTTTTCTGTTTCTATAAAACTCACTATTGATATTAATAGAGGATTTACAAAGTGACAATGATTTGCTGTGTTGTGACAATTTCTGTTGTACAGCAAAGTGGTATATACATGTCAAATATATATTCTTATATTTATAAATTATTTCCCTGTGGTTGATTTGTAGTTTCATGCCATTGTTGTCAGAGAAGTTGTTTGAGATCATTTCAATTTTTTAAATTTGCTGAGGTTAGTTCTGTGCCCTACTATGTGGTCAGTCCCAGGGAATGTTTTATGTGCACCTGAAAAAAAACGTATATTGTGGTTTTATTGGATGTAATGTCCTGAAAATATCAAATAAGTCTAATTGCTCCGTTGTGTCATTTAGGATATGTGTGGCCTTATTGATTTTCAGTCAAGAGTATCTGTCCATGATGTGAGTGGGGTGTTAAAATCTCCTACTCTTATTGTATACCCATCAGCATCTCCATTTATGTGTTATTTGTTTTATGTGTTTCAGCCCTCTTATAGTAGGTACATATATTTTAATGACTGTAATATCTACTTCTAGAATTGATCATTTTAACAATAGTGTCCTTCTTTAACTTTCTTTATGGAATTTATTTTAAAGTCTATTTTGTCTGATATGAGTAGTACAACTCTGGCTTTCGTGTCATTCCATTTGCTAGAAATATCTTTTTCCATCCATTTACTTTCAATTTATGTGTGTCTTTGTGATAAGATGGGTCTCAAGGCTCTTGTTTATTATCCATCTTGCCACTCTATGTCTTTTGTTTGAAGCATTCAGTATATTGGCATATAAGGTAATTATTGATAAATATGTATTTATTGTCACTTTAAATCTTATTTTCCAATTGATTCTCTTCTTTCTTCTCTGTTTTTCTTTCTGTGGTTGGATGTTTTCTTTTTATTTTATGCATTTGTCCTCCTCTTTTTTAGTTGTTGTGAATCTATTGTTTGTTTTTGGTTTTGTGTTTCTTGGTTTTTCAAGTATGTTAGCTGCTTCCTATATCTGCTTGCTTTAGACTAAGAGTCATATAGGCTAAACACATTCTATTTTTTTTAAAAGCCTCCATTTTCCTACTCTCCTTCATCACATTTTGTGATTTTAATGTAATTCTTTAACATTTATGTTTATCCTTATGTTGTTCTTTGTATTTATCATCACTTTCAAATATATATATACACACACACATATATAAATACATATATATATATTTGCCCTTATTGATGTGTATACTGGCTTCTTAAGTGATTGTTTTCCAATTGTGATTTCCTCTACTATCTTCTTACTTTTTTCCTATTTAGAGGAGACCTTTCAATATTTCTGAGGATAGATTTAGTATTCTCATATTCTTAATTTTTTGCACATCTAAAAAGTATCTATTTCTCCTTCTTTTTTAAATTATTAATCTTGCTGGGTAGAGTATTCTATGTTGCATTTTATTTCCTTTTAGAACTTTAATTTTTTTTCACCCCTGTTCTGTTTTACAGCTTTAGATATTGAAATTAGCTGATAGCTTTATAGAGGTCCCCTTGTAATTAACTTTTTCCTCCTTGTTGCCTTCCTAATCCTTTTTATATTAAATTTTTTAATATTTATTATAACATGTCTTGGTGTAGGTCTGTTTGAGTTTGGGCCCCTCTGTGCTTCGTGTATCTGGATATTTTTTTCCTTAGATTTGTTTCTCTCTGTTTTACCCTGCTCAGACAAGCTTCATTGCTTTTCTCTGAGGCTTTGGAACTCCCCTTCTTCTCTGGCTGCTCTCTAACTATCAGGGGGATCCAAATTTGCAGAAACATTTTCTCTTTAACAGCTCCCTCCCAGGTGTGCTGGTCCTGTCCTGATTCTTTTTTCTCTCTTCTCTTTTTCCCCCTTCAGTCATCCCAATTATGTGGAGATTTTCTGGTCATTTTGGCAGTCTGAGCTCTTCTACAAGCATTTAGTATATGCTGAGATTTTTTTCTATATGTAGAACAAAGAATGTGAGAATTGTTCAATATATAGATATTTTTTATTTGATATATTTGTGGGATAAGGTGAGTTCCAAGTCATATTCCTCCACCATATTGACCCTATCTATCCATTGATAGAGCTTTCACTGAATCTGTTGGTTGCTTTGATAACAATTGACATCTTAATGGCATTAGGTTTTCCAGTCTATAGTTATTTGTTAGTAATTACTTATTTTGGTCAGATAAGTTACAGTGGAGATGTTAGAAAGATAATTAACTACAGTAACTGGAATTATGAATGATATATGAGTGTAGAGTATTCTTTGAACAAATCAATTTGGAAAAAGAGAGAGAGGAAATAGATAATGACCAAAGGGAACAAAGATCATCCAGGTAAAAATTCAGACATAAAAAATATGGTGCCATATTTATTTTGTGAAGGAAAAAAGACAGTGAAGAATAAGTAGTGGAGGGTAAAAGGGGGTGAGGAAAACAAATAATTTCTGTAGAATATGCAAAAGAATAAAATCCATAGAGCAAGTGGAAGAACTAGCCTTGAAAGAAGGATTATTTCCCCCTCTTATAAGTGAAGCTTAAAAGGAAAGAATTAAGTCCAACTCAGAGAAATTTGACAATAAGTAATAGAGAGTTTTACCCAATAGAATTTTTTTTTCATTCATAAAGTATAGGGGCAGTTCATATGCTGTGTTAGATATTATAGGGCCTGGCTGATTGATAGGAAGAATGTCTAAAGATATAAATCAGTTATAAGAAATGTAATGTCAATTAGCACCAAACTCTGAATTAGGATATTTTCCAGTACATATAATGATTTAATCTAGAAAAAAGGGAAAAATTTGCAAATTGTTTAGTGATATTTTTCCCTAATTCAAAATAAAAGTTGTCTTAACTTCAGCGATTTTTTTTAAAAAATCAATTCACTCATAATTTTAAAAATCCAACATTTGTTATTTAATATGAACATACACATCTGTTATATGGTAATTGCTATACTGAATTCCAGGTAAAAATTCATGAACAACAGATAAAATGAGATGCAGATATGTAAAATGGTTCACTTAATGCTATAAAACTAATAAGTGATTGAGTAAGGAATTTAAAAAGAATTTTTGTACATGTACATAAGATTTAATTTTCAACTCTTAAGCGTAATAATTCACACTCATAACTATTACACTAAACTTCTTTCCTTTCTCCAAGGATATATACCTCCAATTAAAGGAACAATATGAAAACAAATATTGAAAGAAATGTGATAAATACCATCACAGTAGTATATACAAATTGCATACAAAAAAGCTTTTAACTCAAAAGGAACAAGAATGACATTTACAATGAAAACAAGTTTTCATCTCTGTTTTGATATATAAATTATATAATTACTGTTTGTTAAGGCCCATAAGAAAAGAAAGATAATTCCAACTAAGGGAAGAGTAAGTACAGAAATAATGGAGGGAAAATAGTAAAGCCAATTCAAGAAAATATATGTTATTTGGTATCTTTTGAGGCAAAATACCAGGGAGATGATTCCAAAAAAGGAAGCAGACAAGGATCACATGGTTGATATGTATTTCTGCATCCATATACTAGTCCACAATGTAATTTGTGCCATTCTGCCATGAAATAGAAAAAAAAAGGACCTTGTACATTTTTTTTGGATTTGCTACATGTGAAATATCATCTTTTCCCTTAATATTAGTTCTTTCTGCCTCATTTGATGTTTTACTTTGAAAATTAACATTTTTAAAGGATTGATGATAAAAATAGGTTGTCTTTACTTTTTACTTTTCTTTGCATTCTTTCCTTCTTCTTTTAGTGTCTTACTTAGATGGGAGACAGTATTGAACAGTCTTATATCAGAAACATAACTGTAATCTCTCTTAATTTTTTAAATTCCCACCCATTGTAAATTGACATAGGAAATGAGGAAATTTAATATTGTCAATTAAAAATATGCCCATCACTTTTCAAAGTATAAATCTTGTATTTTGGATTTTTAGTTAATTCTTGCCTCAGGCTATCAAATATTTACCAAAGTAAAGGTGATATTGTTTGTTATAGTCTGGTTGAGAGTACTATCTTCAAGAGTTTGGTCTGAGGTTTCAGAGATCTAAATTGAGACTCATGCCAAAAGAAGGGAATGCACATTCATCTTTCTCTAACTGTCTCTCCTCCTGTTCCATCAACTTTCATTGTAGAAAGTTGCACAAATATATGTGGTTAGTAAAGGAGGAAGAGATGGAGAAGAGATTGGTATCTGATTTATATGGATAAAAACCTTTGCTTCTGCATCATCATTATTTCTCTGCCAAATCTGGATACTAGTGACTACACTATAGGCCTGAAATATATGCACTATATTAGCTTATCATTTAATGCTTAAGTGGTGTGAAAGAATTATATCTCTGGGTATACCAGTTATATTATTTCCCTTTCTCATCCAATGACTTCTGAAGTCCTCCCAGAGACTTGGCTCTCAGGGACTAAATCTGAATGGCCATCCAAAATCTGCAATTTCTTTTCCAAATGGGCATAGGCCACAAGAAATCCTAGGAATTTTAGCCATGGCTGCCTTGAATCTGTACTTGATATTGATTACATTAGAAATCAGTATTGGATTCCTCCCAATACAATATGCTACTCTACTTTTATCCTAAGTTTCATTCTATATAGTTTAGTGGCTGTGAGCATGAAGCATAGACTATAGTTGAGAAAAAATAGTTTTCAGCCAGAAAACAGGACTCTATTCTTAGAGATATAATCATATTTTACAAATAATCTCAGATAGAATGGGCCTCAAAATCACATGAAAGGAAAGGAATAGAAAGTGTCCTGCTCAACAATTTCTGATGTGAAAACAAATTTTTTTCTTTTTTAGTCTTTTTAAAAATGTTTCTGTAAGTCTCTAGAAAGTTGTCCATTTCTTCTAGGTTGTCAAATTTGTTAGAATACAATTGTTCACAGTATTCACCTATGGTTTTTTGTATTTCTGTAGTATCCATTGTGATTCCCCCTTTTTCATTTCTAATTTTGTTTATTTGGGTTTTTCTCTCCTTGGTGAGTCTAGCAAGAGGTTTGTCAATTTTGCTTACCTTTTCAAAGAACCAGCTCTTGGTTTTATTGATTTCTTCTATTTTTTTAAAATCTCTATTTTATTGATTTTGTCTTTGATATTTATGATTTCCTTCCTTCTGCTGACTTTAGGGTTTTTTTTGTTGTTGTTCTTTTTCTAATTAATTTACATTGTGGATTAAGTTGTCAACTTGAGATTTTTCTTCTTTTTAGAGGAAGGCCTGTATTGCTATGAATATCCCTCTGAGCACAGCTTTTTCTGCATCCCACAGATTTTGAGTGATCGTGTCTTCATTATCATTTGTCTTCAGGTATTTTTTTAATTTTCTTCTTGATTTATTCTTTGACCCATTGGTTTTTTAGTGGTATGTTGTTTAGTTTCCATGTAGTCAGTTTTTTCTCATTTCTTTTCCTGTGGTTGATTTCTAGTTTCATGCCATTGTGGTCAGAGAAGATACTTGAAATAATTTCTGTACTCTTAAATTTGTTGAGGTTAGGTTTGTACCCAAGTATGTGATCAATTCTTGAGAATGTTCCACGTGTAGTTGAAAAGAATGTACATTCTGACTTTTTTGGATGCAATGTCCTGAAAATGTTGATTAAGTCTAACTTTTCTATTATGTCCTTTAGGATCTCTGTTGCCTTAATTGATTTTCTGTCTAGAGGATCTGCCCATTGATGTGAGTGAGGTGTTTAATTCTCCTACTATGATTGTATTCCCATCAATTTCTCCTTTTATGTCTTAGTATTTGTTGTAGGTATCTGGGTGCTCCTATATCAGGGGCATATATATTGACAATTGTGATATCCTCTTCTTGAATGTAAAGTGGGAAAAAAACAGTCTTTTCAGCAAGGATTGCTGGGAAACTGGGACAGCTGCATGAAAATCAATGAAACTAGAACATATCCTCATGCCATGCATGAAAATAAACTCAAGATAGCTTAATACTTAAATATAAGACAAGATACCATGAAACTCCTGGAAGAGAACATAGGTAAAACATTCTCTGACATCAACCTTACAAATGTTTTCTCAGGTCAGTCTCTGAAAGCAAAAATAAAGCAATGGGACCTAATCAAACTGACAAGCTTTTTCACAGCAAAGGAAACCACAAAGAAAAAAAAAGACAACTTACATAATTGGAGAAAATTGCTTCAAATGACACAACTGACAAGGGCTTAATCTCTAAAATATACCAACAACTTATACAACTCAACAGCAAAAAAGCCAACAACCCAATTGAAAAATGGGCAAGACATGAATAGACATTTCTCCAAAGAAGATATACAGATGGTCACCAAGCACATGAAAAAAATGCTCATCAGCAATAAACAAAAACAAATGTTGCAGGGGGTGTGGAGAAAAAGGAACCATCCAGCACTCTTGGTGGGAATGTAAGCTGGTACAACCACTGTGCAGAACAGTAGGGAAGTACCTTAGAAAACTATACATAGACTATACATAAACTATACCTATGACCCAGCAATCCCACTCTTGGGCATATATTCAGACAAAAATTTCCTTGAAAAAGACACATGCACCTGTATGTTCATTGCAGCACGATTCACAATAGCCAAGATATGGATAAAACCAAATGTCCATCAACAGATGATTGGATTAGGAAGATGTGTATATATATACTCATTGGAATACTACTCAGCCATAAAAAAGGATGAAATAATGCCATTTGCAGCAACAAGGATGGAACTAGTGACTCTCATACTGAGTGAAGTAAGTCAGAAAGAGAAAGACAAATACCATATGATATCAGTTATATCTGGAATCTAATATATGGCACAAAGGAACTTTTCCACAGAAAAGAAAATCATGGACTTGAAGAATAGACTAGTGGTTGCCAAGGGGGAACAGAAGGGAGTGGGATGAATGGGAAGTTTAGGGTTTATAAATGCAGACGATTGCTTTTTCAATGGGTTAGCAATGAGATTCTGCTGTGTAGCACTGGGAAATATGTCTGGTTACTTATGATGGAGGATGATAATGTAAGAAAAATTAATGTATACATGTATATTTAACTGGGGCAGCATGCTGTACAATAGACAATTGACAGAACACGGTTACCAGTTATAATGGAAAAATTAAAATTATATATAAGAATATTATAACTATTAAAAAAATAAATAATTTTAAGATGTGTGTGATAGCTCATGAAAATAATTTTAAAAAATAAAATATTTCTGGGGGAAATCATTACCAGCTTTTCCTTATAATTTGATTCAAAATGTAAATATCTAACACCAAGGACTAAGGCTGTCATTGAACTTGCTCATTTGGAATTTATCTTTGTTTCTAACTTTCTATAGTAATTCCTATAGTCATTGGTAAGTCCAAGGACCAGAAAGGAGTCTCAGTAATTCCTAACATCACTGTAAAATATTTGGTGGTATAAAAGTTGACAACTGTTTTAGTCAGAACCAGTCATTTCTAACAGACCTCCATATATACTAGTTTAAATAACAACAAAACTACAAAAAAATTTTTAGCTCCTATTATCTGGGAAACCCAATTCATTTGGCTTCAGGCATAACTAGTTTCAGACTTTCTAACAATATTATCAGAATATTACCTTTTTTATTTTTTATTTTTATTTTTATTTTTTTCCTTTTAGGGACACACCTGCAGCATATGGAGGTTCCCAGCATAGGAACTATAGCTGAATCAGAGCTATAGCTGCTGGCCTATGCCACAGCCACAGCAATGCAGGATCCCAGCCACATCTGCAACCTACACCACAGCTCACAACAACACATTATCCTTAATCCATGAGCAAGGCCAGGGATCAAATCTGCATCCTTATGGATGCCAGCCAGATTTGTTACCCACTAAGCCAGGATGGAAACTCCATTACTTTTTTTTTTTAAAAAAAATTCTATTGATTTGTGTACTTACATAGGAACTTAAATTCACAAATTTAGCTACTGCTAATAAGAAACATACCTATTTATGAGTGCTGCTAGCAAAATTCCACAGAGGGGGATCTCATTAGATTTATCTGGGCCATATCTAATCTCACAATTAAAAATTTACTTAGAGAGATGCATTTCTCAGAGTAGCTAAGCCTGGTTTACTCCTTTATCCTTGGAATCCAAAATAGAGTCAATTCCATCAAAACTATTAGACTGAGAAATAGAAAAGAGTAACAGTCCCAAGAGATTGGGCTGCTATTTCCAAAAAAGGGAGAAGCTTTCTGAGAAGGCAAACAAAGAAAAGCAAAAAAAAAAAAAAAAGTCTATTACTGAAATACCTATAAAACCTTACCCAACCATTAATTTTCATATGCACACTGTGATATATGGAATGATTTGCTAAAGAGGACCTGTTATATAGCACAGGGGACTCTACCCAATATTCTGTGATAATCTATATGGGAAAATAATTTGAATAAGAATGGTTGTGTGTGTCTATATAACTGAATCCCTTTGTTGTAGAGCATGAATTATCACAACATGGTAATCAACTGCACTTAAAAAGTGAAAAAAAATTAAAAAATAAAAAATACTTTTTTACATTAAAGAGCCATAAGTTTGGGGATTTCTGTTTTGGGCAACAAGGAAATAGCAAATAGTATTAAAGGAGCATAAAATTAGATCTGAGTTAAATTTTTATTCTACTGTTTTCCACAATTTCTCTTTTTCATGCCTTTCTGTCCTTAAATTGAAGTGGGCTTTGGAAACCACTCATAAAACCATTCTTCCCTCTGGTAAATAATTAGACTAACCTCTACTGAATTCCAAGCCATCTTGTTCATGGAATGAGCTTCTGAAGAGTTATCATTTTACTGGTACTCAGGATGAGGAAGCATTGAACTTTTTTTTTAATGATTGGTGGTTGGCAGGCTCAGTTACTCAGAAGGCAATTTATTTCTATACTGCCTTGAGACCTACACTAGGATCTAGCATCCTGATTTAGATGATTTAACTAATTATGAATCTCTACCAAAATCTATCTTGGTCTTATCCCAGTATCATTCTTACAAACTCATTCAGAAAGGTAAATGTGCAAACCTAAATAGATCAGCAAGGTTAAGGAGCAGAACTCTCCTGTAAGGTTAAGTCAAAGTCAAGGACACAGGGACATAGAATAGTCACCCTTTTTAAAAGCCCTCAAACAGATATATATCCCCCCACTATATACACTATAACATATATTCATATATTAAATATGTATATACATAATATGTACATAATGTGTCTTTATAAATAATAAACATACAAGTATATATTAACTCTATGCATACATATACATACATAAAAGAACAATCTTTCCCCTTAGGTTGGGGCTGGATTTTACTGTTGTCAGTATATACTCTGTGCTCTCCCTGGACTCAGGTTTTCCTTTTGTCCTCTAGTATGTGATTGACCTTAACAGAGAGCTAGTTATCTTAAATACACCAGGTCATCTATCAATTCTTCCCCAGGCTACTGGAGCTCCTTTTAATCTCACATGTAATTTTCCAGGGGAGGTTTTTAAAAGACACAAACAATTTTAATGTTGTAAAATAACAATGGAGGCAGTAATTATTTCCTTTCTCATGAGGAAATTACAGAAGTCTTTGTGTCAACTGGTCTAAAAGATGATGAAAAATCTGTTAAAATGTATTGTATTTAAATTGACCATGAGTTGGATAATTTACATTACTCTTCTCATATAGTTACAGTTTAGGCACAAACATATTTTTTTTGTTATTGGATGCCTGGCTCTTATAAGATTTTTCCTTTTGACACAAACAAAATATTAATTGTTTTCATAATTGCAAAATATTCACCCTGCTAATTTGCAAATGCATTTATTATGCATTCCAAACATCAGATTCGGAGACTAAATGGTATAATTAATGGATACTCTAAGTCCCCATTGAAAAGCAAATACAGGCTCAGGGAAGCTTAGTGGTGAAGCACAGACTTAGTGCTCCTAAGTATTAAGTAAATGATAACTTTTCAAGATTGCTAGATAAATGGACTCTCAAATTTCTCAGATCAGCTAGTAAGTAAACACTATAAACTAAAGTAACGCTATAAACTAAAGAAGTCTGCATTATAAATTAGTTGGTGAGATTTTGTTTTAATTATTTATGCTAATTCTTCATAGCCTCCTGAGATGGCACATACTTAGTTTTAAATTATACTAAGTTAGTCTAATATTAACTTAGAAGTTTAGTATAAAATCTTCCCATAGCTAATGTACAAGTCTGCAGATTAGAAGATAATGGTAGTGATGCTGTGACACTGTGACTTATTTTAGTGAATCCAATTCAGTCAACACATATTTATCAAGTGTGTACTATAGTTAAATTCTGAGAATATGAAATGTTGCATTCCTGGAAAATGTGTCTAGGTAGAAGAAATGATACATTCATGAAAGTGCAAGTCATTTTAAATGGCTGGGATATAGAGTATAGAGGGTGAGAATTTATAAGCAACTGGCAAAATTTTGGTAATACTCTGGTAAATGGGACATAAAAAAAGATTGATTCAAAAATAGAAGGTGGGAAAGTATGGATAGAGAATGGAAAAAAATAATGAGCTTGTGAAATCATTGAAAACTTGGGTTAAAAGTAATTTTAATATCATTAACTTCTCTCTTCATCTTATAGATAAGAAAACTGGTGCCTGAATCAATGTGGTCATTCTGTTCCTTTACAATACATAAACTTAGATCACCTTCAAAATGAAACTGATGTCTAAAAATCATTTCTAAATCCCATTTGTTTCTTATTCCTTGGAAACTTTATTTATTTGATCCGGATCACTTTCCTCTTTCTCTGATAAGTTTGCCCACCTTAGACACACAAAAAAGCAGAAATACTATGGGACTATTTTTAGTTAAGTAAGTATATATTGTGATATACTATATACAAATATAGTATGTTGGTTAATTGAGATGAGCAAAAACTTTGTAAATGTGCACAAGAGACTATAAGTTAAAGAAAATATAGTTGGAGAAAGTCATTCAAGTAATCTAGTTCCAAGGAAGAAGACAGTGCTAATGATGATAGTACAAAGGGTATATTTCAGCCTCCTATATTTTTGATTGTTTATTTAATAAAGAAATTAAATTACAGTGCCCCAACAATCTGCTTTTATCCTAGTAGAGGGAGTAATAAACAGAGTTAGAAAAACTTTAATGTCTGATGTGGTTAAAGCATTTATGCATAATCTATGGTTAGTAAAGTAATGATGTTACAACCAAAATGTTATTGTTGCTCCTATTTAACTATTTATGTTTATTTTTTTTTCTTCTTATAGACACACCTGTGGAATTTGGAAGTTCCTTGACTGGGGGTCAAATCGGGGCTGTATCTGCAGGCCTATGACACAGCCATGACAATGCCAGATCTGAGACAAGTCTGTGATCTATGCTGCAGCTTGCAGCAATGTCAAATCCTTAACACTCTTCCTGAGTGAGGTCAAGGATCAAACACTCATCCTCATAGACTCCAGGTTGAGTTCTTAATCCACTGAGTCATAACAGGAACTCCTCTATTTAAGTTTAATGGATAATTTTTTTGGTCACGTATCACTCTTCAAGAGCAAAGCAAAGTGGAGTCATCTACTCATTGATCTTTATCATACATTTTTGTTTTCAGTTAAGGATTCTATAGGATGAAGACAGTCTTCCCAAAATAAAACAATGCCATCTTCTGAATACCATCATTGGTAAAGGCATGAATGGAAACATCATTTATGTTTCCAATATTAAGAAAGTCATTATATGAAAGGAAAGGGGTGTATTATTCTGAATGTCTTTATAGAACAAATTAGGACGATAAAAATCCTAGGGAAATTAAGTTCTTCTTAATATGATTGAGGTTCACCTAGTGAGAGCTATACATCAGGGCCATCAAGACTAAGATGTGATCTCAAGGATAAATTTAAGTGGCTTTCATAGTCACATATTATGGGAGGGAAATAAACTAAGAAATATTGAACTGGGTCACCATGCTGTATAGTAGAAAAAAAGTTGTATTGGGGAAGTAACAATAAAAAAAATTTAAAAGAAATATTGAACCGCTGAGGCAAATGATGCATTAATTGAGAGGAAGGAAGGAGTTTATAAACTTAGTCATCTTCAGGAAATAACAGTGGCAAAGTTTTCAAGTCAATTTGATAATCATTCTAGGTGAAGGAGACACAGAGTTAAAAGGAACACTTTGTGTGGTCATGAAACTTAGCCTTGGTAAAGAGCAAGAAAAATATTAATTGTAATAAAAGACTGAGTGATAAAAACCAAATGCTTAGGACTTTTAAAAGAGAGGGAAATAATAGCCACTCTCAGTGATGAACAAACACTTCATAAAAAGTCTAGGAATTATTTTGGAAAAGGCTAAGAAATTAAAAGAATGCTGGCTGGTGAAGATAAAATAAGGACAGATAGATGAGAAGGAAAAGAAAAGGAATAATATAGATAATGAAGGAAAATAAGAAATTTTAAAAGGCTATGCAGAAGATGAAGAAGAAAAAATAGGGTAACTGAAAGAGAAAAAGAATATCTCCACTCTGGATTGATTAAACATAACTATGGTTGCTTTTTCAGGGGAAAAAAAAATGTGTTTCTGACACACTCAATAAACTATGCCCAAAGGAGTAGGCAACCATTCCAAGGATACATACGATAAGGAAGTCAATTGTATCAGAATCTCTCTCTCTCTCTCTCTTTTTGTATTTTGTCCTTTTAGGGCTACACCTGTAGCATATGGAGGTTCCCAGGCTGTTCCTGGGAGGTTCCCAGACTCCCAGAGGTCTGATTTGAACTGTTTCTGCCAGCCTACACCAGAGCCACAGCAACGCCAGATCCGAGCCACATCTGTGACCTACACCACTGTTCTCAGCAGTGCTGGATCCTTAACCTACTGAGAGAGGCCAGGGATCGAACTTGCAACCTCATGGTTCCTAGTCAGATTCATTTCTGCTGTGCTATGATGGGAATTTCCATATCAGAATACTTCGGATCATAGAAAGCCCTCTACCCCATTCTCTGTTGGTAATCATAAAGATGAAAATCATATTTCTTTCTTACCAGGATGATATGATTTCTGAGTGGAGATAAGCTGGTTGTATTTACCAAATGAAAATTCAAACAAGTCCAAATTATATGTAATAAGTGTGAGGCTTTCTATTTATTATCTCATTTATATCTCATTAACCCATTTTAAGTTGAGAACACTGAGTATTAGGGAGGCTAAGTAACTCAATTAATATCACTCCACCAATAAGTGACAGAGATGGGACCAGAGTTCAGGGTATTTTATTTCAGAAATCATCCCCTGAATTTTCTTTCTTGTATATTACTAAGACTTGCTGGGGGATTTAGGAGTTTTTTTATTTTTATTTTTTATTTTATTTTTTAGGCATGCTTGTAACATAAGAAGTTCCTGGGCTAGGGATTGAACCCATGCCACAGCAGCTTACAACACTGGATCCTTAACAGGCTGTGCCACAAGAGAACCCCAAGACCTGCTGTTTTGACTAACACAGACTATGTTCTCAACTGCTTCTGCAGAGGATGGAGCACAGATAGTATCAGTGGGCTGACAAGTCATTGCAGAGATAGTGTAATTTGCCATGTGTTCTGACTTGACAAGAATCTGGAAAACAGGTGTCATTGACGTGGATATGTAGTCTCAGGCCTTTGCTTCTTAAAAGACTTATCAAAATTACTTTCCTTTCACTGGCATGATGTGGGCTGAGCATTGAGAGACAGGCTATTTTGTCCACCTGGGAAGGTTTTGGGTCACTGGGCATGGGAAGAAACAAATGAATACAGTTACTAAATCCACAGAGCAGTTTTTTGTAACAGTTAAAGCTGTCATCTGTGTAGCCACTTGAAACTACATATAATATCTTCCAAATATAAAGAGGTGGGAACTTGTGGACATATATTCTATTATAAAAGAAATTTAAAGACTTTAAAATATAACTTAAAATTTAACTATGTGAAAGACCCAGATCCAGCTGTCCAGAGTCTTCAACTGCTCTCTGACTAAATAAAGGAAAATGATGGCAGCTTCTAATCACTGTTTTCTTGGCCTCTTGCAAACCTGATTGCTTTAGGAAGTCTCCTTCCCAAACTTTTCATTCCAATGTTCTTTACTTGTCCCATGAACTAGCTTTTCAACACCAGTCTTTGTGTTCTAGACAAAGAGGCAGTTATGATGGTAAAATGAATATCCTAGGTTTTAATGTCAACACCAATATTGAAAAAATGTACTGTCTTGGAAATTTAAGGATTCCTAACCTGTTACATTTTACTTGACCTAAATATGAAGGAATTGGAGTGTAGGATTCCTAAAGACAATTACAGTTCTAAAGTTCAAATTCTCTTTTTACTGAATATAAGAACTTTGACAGAAAAAGGTCATTTTACAGAGGAATGTTCAATAAGTATGTGCCTGCAGAAATTAGTCATTGACATACACACAGAAAAGATGTATGTAGTGACTTGGTAGCTTGAAGATAGCCCTATAAGCAATTACAATTCTAAATTCTTTTGCTTTGAAAATATACCAAAACTTTTTAATTCTGTTAATCCAACCAATGCTCTCTATTCTTTTAATTGTCATACTTCCCCATTAGTAATTATTTCTAGATACACATTTATTAAATACATTCACTGTGCTACCAGTTTATTGACTATATTACTACATAGTCTACTGTATCTTCCTTAAGAGCTCTCTGAAGGAGATATTACTATTCTTACTTAAGGAGGAGAACATTGAGGTTTGAGAAGCAGAGTCACTTATACAAAGAAGTGGATAAGAATCCAATATTATTGTGTAGTAATAGCTATAGGAGTATTAACACCGTTTTTGAGCACTTTTATTGTATGCTGCCACTGTATTACTTACGTGTGGGAATCACAGAAGTAACATAAATTTATGAGCTAAATATTTGCCATCATGGTATGGAAATGTCCCTCTGACTAAGAACTAAAAAATATATTTAAGGGATTCAAAACTGAAGGTGAAAAATTATTTGTGGTATAAAAGAATTAAGTCTGAATTAAGGCAATGGCTATGAAAATGGAGAGGGAAGATAACATCATAAATAATATTTGGATAGAAATGTAATTACTTGACCACCATTTTGATTTAGGGATTTTGGAGATAAAGGAATCTGGAAGAATTTCAAAGATTCTCAAGTTATTAAGTTTATTAGTGCCATTAGCTGAGATTGAACATTTTGGTAGAAAGAAAATAGTTAACTTTACCACATTGATTTTGAAGTGTTTATGGGACATTTCAGAAGGATTCTTCAAGCAGATAGTTGTGCATGTGATTCTGGACTTAATCCAAGATATTTGGTTTAAAAATATCAATATGGGACTCATTAGCACTTTAATAATGACTAAATCTATAGATATGAATGAGAGTATAGAAGGAGAAAATGTTGGGGAAAAAAAAGAAACAAAATCAAGGATAGAATCCATAGGCACAAAATTATGAAAGGAGTTATAGAACAGTAGGATTTTCAGGAAATTCACATGGAATATTCAGAAAAAGTCATTGTAAAAAAGTTGGAAAAATCAAAAAAGTGGGCCAAACAATCGAAGGAAAACAGTTTAATGAAAACAGTTTAATTGTCAAATACTGCAGGTAGTGAAGACCATGGTTTGACATCAGAGGTGAAATTTATACCTTGGAAACCATTTTAGGAGAGTGAGTTGGAAGGAGGGAAGAATTCAGATTGTGATGTTTGATGTGCAAATCAGAAGTAATTAAGAGAATTCAGCACATAACTCTACAATGTGTCTTATTTTAACATTGTGCTTCTTTCTCTGAATTGCTTTCTTGCCTCAGCCACATTCTTCCTCTTTTTGACCTTGTATAAATAATTATCTGAACAATCTACATTTGATAGTGAATGGAAAAATAGATGTAAAAAGGTAACTAGAATTGGACTTTTAAGAATAGGTTACTTGCATATTTTTCTGGGATAAAGGGGACTGTTAGAGAAGAAAACTGAAAATATGGGACAGAGCTGGGACAACTAATAGAATCAATTTGAAGTAGATATTAACAAGACTTACTGATATTTATGATTCCCTTCTTTCTGTTGATTTTAGGTTTGTTTTTTTTCCCCTAATTTTTCTTTCTTTTTTTTTTTTGAGGAAGGTCTGTATTGCTATGAACTTCCCTCTAAGAACTGCTTTTGCAGCATCCCGTAGATTTTAAATGGTTTTATTTTCATTATGAGTTTTCTCAAGGTATTTTTTTAATTTCCCTTTTGATTTCCTTATTGACCCACTTATTTCCTAGTAGCACATTGTTTAGTTTCCCTATAGTCATTTTTTTCTCATTTCTTTTCCTATGACAGGTTTCTAGTTTCAAGCCATTGTGGTCAGAGAATATGTTTGAAATAATTTCTATACTCTTAAATTTGTTGAGGTTATATTTGTGCCCAAAAATATGGTCAACCCCTAAAAATGTTCCCTGTGTACTTGAAAAGAATGCATTTTTTTAATGTAATGTCCTGAAAATATAAATTTTCTATTGTGTCATTTAGTATCTCTGTTGCCTTATTGATTTTCTGTCTAGAGGATCTGTCCATTTGTGTAAGTGAGGTGTCAAAGTCTCCTACTATTACTGTATTCCCTTCAATTTCTTCTTTTGTGCCTGTTAGTATCCTTTGTATGTATTTAGGTATTCCTATAATAGAGGCATATATATTGACAAGTGTAATATCCTTCTTGAATTGATCCTTTTATCATTAAATAGTCTTTCTTTGACTTTATTTATGTCCTTTGCTTTAAAGTCTATTTGTCTGATATGGGTATTGCAACTTTCACCCATCTTTTCCATTGGCATGAAAAATCTTTTTCCATCACTTCACTTTCAATTTATATGCAGACAAATGAAACAGAATAGAGAATCCAGAAATAAGCCAAGACACCTATCTTCAATTAATCTTTAAAAAAGAGGCAAGAACATAAAATGTAAAAAATTCAGTCTCTTCAACAACTGGCACTGAGAAAACTGGATGAGGCATGAAAATCAATGAAACTAGAACACACCCTCCAACTGCACAAAAGTAAACTCAAAATGGCTTAAAGACTTGAACATAAGACAAGACATTATAAAACTCCTAGAAGAGAACATAGGCTAAATATTCTCTGACATCAACCTACAGATGTTTTCTTAAGTCAGTCTCCTAAGGCAATAGAAAAAAAAATGAATGGACCTAATAAAACCTACAAGTTTTTGCACAGCCAAGGAAATAATTTTAAAAACACAACATATGGATTGGGATAAAATAGTTGCAAATGATGCAATGAATAAGGGCTTCATCTCTAAAATATACAAACATACAACTTAACAGGAAAAAAAAAACTTAAAAATGGGCAGAAGGCCTGAATAGACATTTCTCCAAAGAAGATGTACAGATGACAAACAGGCACATGAAAAATCCTCAATATCACTAATTATTAGAGGAACGCAAATAAAAACTGCAATGAGGTACCACCTTCCTCTGGTCAGAATGGATGTAATTTATAATAAGTCTACAAATAACACATGCTGGAGCGTGTATGGAGAAAAGGGAACACTCCTACTCTGTCAATGGGAATGTAAACTGGTACATTATGGAAGACAGTATGGAGGTACCTCAAAAAACTAAATATAGAACAAACATGATTCATCATTCTCAATCCTGGAGGTATATTTGGACCAAATTTTCCTTGAAAAAATTCATGTACCCCTACGTTAATTGCAGCACAATCACAGTAGCCAAGACATGGAGACAAACTAAATGTCCATTGGTGGATGAATGGATTAAGACATGGTACCTATCTACACAATGGAATACTACTCCACCAAGAAAAAGAGCAAAATAATGACATTTGTTGCAATATGGATGCAGCTAGAGATTCTTTCTCTTACTAAGTGAGGTGAGTCATAAAGAGAAAGACAAATACCATATGATATCACTTGTATGTGGAATCTAAAATATAGCACAAATGAGTCTATCTACAGTAAAGAAACAAACTTATGGACTTGGAGAACAGACTTGTGGTTGCCAATGGGGAAGGGGAGGGAGTGAGGTGGATTGGGAGTTTGTATATTTGGGTCACTTTTCTCTACAGAAGAAATTGACAGAACATTGTAAATCAACTATACTAAATTGTTTTAAAAGATAATAATTAAAGTTTAAAAGAAAATAAAGAAGAAGAAGACTCAGCCCAGACGGAGAATCAGTTGAGTCTGGGAAAAGCAAGATAATATATTTACTGATAAAGATGAGTTCCTGGATATTAATCTTGGATGTTAAAGTCACTCTTCTTACATGCTTTCATTTCCTCTTTGAGATAAATAAGAGGGTGAGAGAATCTTGAAAATAAGGATAGGGTCAAAGATCTGAGAAGAGAAGTGAAGATTTTGAAGCAATGAGCAATAGGAAAGTGTACTAGCTCATAAAAAATAAAATGATTGAGAGGGGGCATTAATAGCTCTTCTAAGGTTGAAAACTAAATTTATAGTAGTTCCAATATGAACAGGCTTCTCCATTAAGAAAAATATTTCACCTCCCTGTGTGTAGGGCCAGAGAATAAGAATTTTTTTTTTCATTTTTTCCTTCTATAGATCCCAAGGTTAGAACTTTAAAATTATTTTGTTCATGTTTGTCCTTCTTTTCATGGCATATGTTTTCCAAAATAATCCCAAAGGAATATATAGGTTGACCATGATCTTAAAAGACCTCTGATAAATCTGGCTTTATTTTAGATCTCACCAGGGTCATCTTCCAGTGTAATCCCTACCTTACATTCAAGGACTTATCATGTTCTACACAAAGAATATAGGTAATAGTGCTTTTGAAACACTGAGAATTAATTTTAATGGAAAATACTTAAACCATCATCAATTCAAGTTAGAAGTCTAGCTTCTGAGCTCTCTAGTCAATTCATGGAGAGATTCTGCTGTAGTAATTGGCTGATTCCTTCTTGTTACATTTTATTCATCCACCCATTCAAAGAATAGATAGGAAAGATGTTTACTGAACATTGTTTATATGTGAAACACTGAGGTGTTTTTGAGAATGCAACATTCATTGCCATCATTTTATATTCAGAAATTATAAAGTAATAATTATATATGATTAATAGATAAATAGTAACAACTGTAATTGTGTTATGAGCATAATATATGTTTGTTCTGTTTTACCTAATATACATTTATTAAAGTAATAAATTACCCAATGAACTATTTTTTGTTTCTTAAAGAGTGAAATATCTGGCCACTTGGAAAATTTTTATAATAAATTTTCTTATGGTTGGGTAGAATTATTCATTTAATTATACATCAAATACATGCATTTATTAGTGCAAATGTATGATGATATATTTAGGCATGCCCAGATAGGTATACTCATATATATATGCTTATTTACACATGTATTTCATATTCTGCATAAGTTTATTGATTTGTAATTTTAACAAGATATTTTAAAAATAAAGTCAATTGGAGAAAAATTCAAAGAAGGAGTCAAATATTGCTATTAGCAAATATTTATCATTAACCTTTCCCTTTTTATATTCATAGCAACTACTGGCTGCCATGGCAACTCCCACAGCCCTGCCCCATCATACCAGAGCTTCTTGGATGAAAGGCACAAGACCTTGGAGACTTCAAATATCTCTTGTACAAAGAAGTCTACAGTCTAAACACTTTTCCCTAGAGCCATTACCATCCTGTGCCTTAGGAGGTTGAGCTACAATATAATTTATTATGTCCTACTTTTCTCCCCATTCAAGAAATTTCTCTCCAGAATAGCAGGAGAGAGAAAACATTTTATATTTCCTTTCACAGAATAGGCACTCAAGAAATAGGCCTTATTATTATTACTATTATTGTTGTTGTTATTACTCAACTGACAGCTTCCAAGCATAATTTACTTTATATGAATTTAAATAAGTTAGGCATTTAAACTCATTAATTTATTCTGATTGTGCTCTTCATTTAGTCTTTCCTTAGTAATACTCTGAACTAACCATGGTAACTACTGATGAACCCACAGAAGTACCATTATCAATTCTGCTTAATGCCTTGTTTGTCCTTGTACCTGAGACTCCTTCTTCTCCTCAAATACTCTGTCTCCTCGTGTTAACCTAGATATTCTTATTTATCACTCAGCTCTCATACAAAAGCATTCTCCCTCAGGAAGCCAAGAACCACTAATAAGGGGCTAGGTACTACTTAACTATTGCTGCCTCAGTGTCCTGTGCTGGCCACTATCATGGCACTGGTCACAATAATTGGAAATGTCCTTTTTAATTTTTCAATTTCTCTGACAATTCTTTCCTCTATTTATTTTAACTCCAGCTGTATTTCCATTGCCAAAGTTCCAATAATGTCACTCTATAAATACTGAGTACCCACTAAAAACCAGTTGGTATGATAACTTGCTCAGAAGTTAACAAGACTGACAAAATTCCTGCAATAACAAACTTACACTCTACAGCAGGAAGACAGCAAATAAACATATGGACAAATTGGTAAGATGATTTCAGAAAGGAGTTAATTGTTCAAAAAAAATAAGGCAGAATATTCGGATAAAATTACTGGCAATGTGCAGAATATTTTCCAGAGGATAGTAGGTAAGATGTCTCATTGGAGATGCTATTTAGCCTGGGACATGATTGATGGGGAAAAAAGTCAAAGAAAGTCCTGGGAGAACACATTTCAGGCAGAAACAATTTGTGCAAATACCTGAATGCAGCAATCCAACAATGGACATGTGTGGGAGTATATGTTTGAGTGAAAGGAGTGAGGGGAGATTGGGGTGAATTGGGTTGAGGGAAGTAGACAGAAGTCACATTACATAAGTCTTGCTGAGAACTAGAAACAAATCTAATCAGGGCCAAAATATCATCTAAAAGAACTGAAAATTTTCTCTGATCTTCCTTTCAGACACTGAAAAAATAAAAAAAAATGCTAAGTGTTTTTCATTTAATAGCTCACTGAATAATATTAACAATTCCATGAAGTAGGGTTTTACAGATAAAAAATTGAAGCACAGGAAGGTTAAGCAGTTCCCCCAAAAGCCTGTGGATAAGAATTGATATACCCAGAATTTAGATCTTGGTGATCTGATTTTGGAATCCATGCTCTTATCCACTGTGGCAAGATTTTGTCAAGTATCATGCTGGGAACCACACTATTGTGCAAAAAAATTGGAAGTAATATTCTAGCTTATTTCTGGAATAGCAGTTTGATGAAGTTATTATAATGGACTCCATGGTTACCATTGACTGTTTATGGGAAAGTATTTTCACTGTCATAAAGATTACATGTTTAATGAGCATCTGTCACCTGAAAAGTTTGAGGCTAAGCACAATAAGGACTAAAATGGACACAATATGGTTTCTGTTCAGCTACCTTGCAGCATGGTTTGTAGGATAAAACAACTACATTGTAAAGTACATAAACTTCCTTTATAGATAATAAGTTGCAGAACAAAGAAGAGGCCACTGAGATTATCTTCACTGGATGTTCTGCAAATACTTGAGTAGGTGTAGAAGAGATAGGGGAGAAGAAAAATGAAAGGCTTACTAGAGGGAGATAAAAGCAAAATGGAAATATATGTGTAGAGGACTTATAGGTTATATGGCATAAAGGGTATTCCATATTGTAAAGAGATTCCAAGACAAATGGGTAATGAAAGAGGCTCTGTTGATTCCTACCCTCAACCTTCCCTAGTCATCATCCCCTTCCTAATCTATAAAGGAATATCTCAGGGTTGGGTATTTGGCTTGGGAGGACAGCAGGAATTGGTGTTCTTGAAGCCAAGGTTTGGAATAATTTTCCTTCTTCCTGCTATTAGAGGAGAGTAGAGGAATGCTTTCCAAGAAAAGGGAAAGAGGCTCCAACATAATTGTTCCTAAAAGTTAGGAGGACCTACTAAAAAAGACTAATATCTCTTCAGTGGAACATCTGGTTAGGCTGAAGACTTGTTCACTCACCTAAAACAAACAAAAAAGAATTGGAGAAAAATCATAGGACAAAACAAAGCAGTAATATGTAAATAGGCTTTTGTTTTATACACTAAAATGTTTAAGAGTTCCCAGTAGGCTTAACCATGAAGGCATTTTTGTCTGCGAAGCTTCTCCTGAAGGGTCCATGTCCATCTTTCTGCCAATATTTCCTTATTCAACATTAGCAACCATAGCAGAACAGTATCAGTGTTTCCTTATCTTATATTAAGTATTATATAGCTTACTAGACAACCACCATTACCACGGATACCTTTATAATAATTTAATTTACTGAGCTCAGGTTTCAGATGAGAAGGTATAAAATGCAGTGAAACTCCTGAAGTTGGCAGATTGTTGGGACTGGAACTCTAATTGACCAACATGCTTGCCTCTTCTCAGTAGCAGCAGGGCCTGGACAAGAACAGGCTATTCAGCCCCAATAGTCTCATCAACTTCCCTATGCAGCTGTTGCTGTGCTCAAATGCCTCCTCTGGCAGATGGAAAATAGAATTTCAGGGAATGGCTGGCATATTATATGGTAATCTTCCTTGGTGGAAAAGGTCACATATTAAAAAGATGGCTTCCCTTGTTTATTCAAATTTTGTATTACTTGTATGAAACATTTTTCTTTCTCTTTTTCTTTCAAAGCTTTCTAAGGCCTCCAGGTTGTATATTTAATCACAAATTCTCCTTATTTGTAATGGAGGGTCATGATGTTATATCTGCACCAACTTTTACTCCCCCTGCCCAAATAGTCTTTCCACAGTATTTACTTTTTCTCCTGTTTCTGCACTTATTTAAAATTTACCCTTTATGTAAATTCAGTATAAGTATTCTATGCTTTTTTTTACCATTTAAGAATCATCTTATTTTTTAACACTTCACACAGAAAATTAATCAATGATTCCATATATCCCTAAAAAATATATATGGAGTACTAGCAAAGAAAATTGGAAAAAAACCTATGGCAAATAGCAAGGAATGGAAATTATACCTGATGGAAGAGAATAGAATTTGTGGTTGTTTTACCTTAATTTGATGTGTGTTTAATCTTTGCAGGCTTGAAATTCTTTTGATAAATGAAAACATTCAATACTTTTCTAACACTATGCTACTTTCTTAACAGTTACTACCTACTATGGATAAATATTTGTGATTTAAAAATACTTTTTTTTGAAATGTTTAGAGACAAGATAATGTTTTAGAATAATATGTTAAGAAAAAAGTTTTGGAGAGATGGGATTATGATGGTGTAATAGAAGGACTGGAGTTCTACTTCTCTCATAAAAACAACAAAACTACAAGCAAATGCTGAACAACCTTAAAACAAATGACTGGAAACTTTCAAAAAGATATCCTAATCCATAAGACAAAGAGGAGGACACATTAAGAGGTAGGAGGGGCTATTATGCAATATAAGCAACCAC
The DNA here is from genome assembly GCF_016906955.1 of Phacochoerus africanus. Classification (NCBI taxonomy): domain Eukaryota; kingdom Metazoa; phylum Chordata; class Mammalia; order Artiodactyla; family Suidae; genus Phacochoerus; species Phacochoerus africanus. The sequence goes on along the minus strand of NC_062551.1, from coordinate 126,454,772 downwards.
ATACCTCACAGGTAGGAAGAGCACAGACTGGAAAGTAACTCTATCACAGATACTCACCTGTGGGAGTGAGAGTTCTAAGCCCCACATCAAGTCCCCATTCCTGGGGATCTGGGATTGGCATAAAGAGCCCCCAGAGCATCAGGCATTGAAGATCAGTGGGGCTTGAGTACAGGAGCTCCATGAGACTGGGGAAAATTGAGACCCAATTCTTGAAAGGCGCATACAGAATTTCACGTGCACCGGTTCCCAGGGCAAAGCAGAGGCTCCCTAGAAATCTGGGTCAGACCTGACTGCACTTCTTGGAGGATCTCCTGGGAAAACAGGGGGTGACTGTCACTCATTGTGGGGGAAGGACATTGGAGGCAAACTCTTGGGAATATTCATCAGTGTGTGTTTCTCTGGTGGTGGCCATTTTGGGAAAATCAGGCCCCACCATCAGCACTGAGAAGCCCCAAGCCAAACAACAAACCAGGTGGGATTGCAGCTCCACCCATTAGTAAACAGGCTGCCTAAAGAACCCCAGGCACACAGCCACCTCTAATCACACCAGAGACAAAGCCACAACCACCAGAGGGATAGGAATCATCCCCACATACCAGTGGGCAGGCACAAGTCCATCCCATCAGGAAATCCAGAGCAAGCCCCCATACCTACTTCAGCCACAATGGGGAAGACATAGGAAGTAAGATAGGCTACAACTCTATTGTCAGCAAAAAGGTCACCACACCAAAAAACTATAAAAATGAAAAGGCAGAGAATTATAACTCAGAAAAGGGAGAAAGAAAAACCCCAGAAAAAAAGCCAAGTAATCTAGAGAAACACTTTAGACTGATGATGTTGAAGATGATGCAACATTGGAAATAACTAGAGGCAAAGATGGATAATTTAGAGCAAACACTGAGCAACAAAATACAAGATTTAAAACTTAAGCAGAAATGCAAAATACAATAACTGAAATAAAAAATTCACTAGAAGCAATCAACTGCAGAATGCAGGAGGCAGAAGAATGAATAAGCAAGGTGGAGGACAGACTGGTGGAAATCACTGATGCTGAATATAGGAGAGAAAAAAGATTTAAAACAATTGAAGAGAGTCTAAGAGAACTCTGGGAAAATGTTAAACACAACAACATACATATTATAGGGGTGCCAGAAGGAGAAGAGAGAGAGAAGGGGACAGAAAAAATATTCCAAGAGATAATAGCCGAAAAATTCCCTAACATGGGAAAGGAACCACTCACTCAAATCCAGGAAGCACAATGAGTACCATATAAAATAAACCCAAGGAGGAACACCCTGTGGTACACATTAATCAAAGTGACCAAAATTAAAGACAAAGAGAAAATATTGAAAGAAGATAGGAAAAGAAAACAACAAACATAGGAACCTGATGAGGGTTATCAGCATATTGTTTAGCAGAAACTCTGCAGCTCAAAAGGGAGTGGCATGGTAAAATTAATGTGATAAAAGGAAAAAACCTCCAACCATGATTACCTTACCCAGCAAGGCTCTTATTCAGATTTGAAAGAGAAATAAAAAGCTTCACAGATAAGCAAAGATAAGATAATTCAGCAACACTAAACCAGCTTTACAACAAATACTAAAGGAACTTCTCTAAGCAGAAAAGAAAAGGTCACACCCAGAAACAAAAATACCACAAATGACAAGGGTATATATACAGTAAAGCTATGAAAACATCCACACACAATTATGCCACCAAAATCAGAAATTGTGAGAAGAGGAGGGTACAAATGCTGGACATTGGAGATGCACTTGCAATTAAGAGACCAACAACTTAATACAATCTCGTATATATATATAGACTCATATCAAAACTTATATATAAACTCTTACGTCAAAACTTCAGAATAAAGGCAAACCAAAAATCTACAATTGATACACAAACAAATAAGAAAAATCAACTCAAATATAATAGTAAAGATAGTCATCAAACCCAAAGAGGAGAGAACAAGACAAGAAGAGAAGAAAAAAAAGCAACAAAAAGAAATAAAAAACATTTAATAAAATGGCAATAAGAACATACATATCAACAATTACCTCAAATGTTAATGGAATAAATACCTCAGCAAAATAAATAAATAAATAAATAAATAGAAGGACTAGCTGAATGGACACAAAAACAAGACCCATATATATGCTGTCTTCAAGAGACCCACTTCATTTCCAGGGACACATACAAGTTGAAAGTAAGAGGATGGAAGAAAATATTCCATGCAAACAGGGATCAAAAGGAAGCTGGAGTAGCAATACTCATATCAGACAAAGTAGAACTTAAAATCAAAGGTATTTCAAAAGACAGGGAAGAACAGTACATAATGATCACAGGATTAATCCAAGAAGAAAATATAACAATTTTAAATATATATGCATGCAAAATAGTATTTTTTTCACAATATATAAGGCAACTGCTAACAACCTGAAAAGGAGATATTGACAATAATGTAATAGCGGGGGACTTTAACACCCCACTTACAGCAATGGACAGATCATCCAGACAGAAAATCAAAAAGGAAACACAGGCCCTGAATGATGCATTAAACCAGATGGACTTAATAGAAATTTATAGGATATTCCTTCCAAAAGCAACAGAATACACATTCTTCTCAAGTGCACATGGAACATTCTCTAAGATTGACCACATCCTGGGCTACAAATCCAACCTCAGTAACATTAAGAAAATTTAAATCATACCAAGCATCTTTTCCGACCACAACGCTATACAACTGGAAATCAACAAAAAGAAAAATACTGCAAAAAACACAAACACGTGGAGACTAAACAACATGCTACTAAACAACCAATGGATCACTGAAGAAATCAAATAGGAACTTAAAAAATACCAAGAAGCAAATGACAACAAAATACAACATTCCAAAACCCATGGGATGCAGCAAAAGCCCTTCTAAGAGGGAAATATATAGCAATACAAGCCCACCTCAGGAAACAAGAAAAAGCTCAAATACACAACCTAACTTCACATCTAAAGCAGCTCGAGACAGAAGATCAGACAATACCTCATATTAATTTTGAGGTGAATTTCTCTATTGTTTAGTGATGTTGAACATATTTACATGTGTTTTTTGGCCATCTGTGTGTCTTCTTTGGAGAATTGTCTGTTTAGATCTGCCGATTTTTGATGAGGTTGTTTGTTTTTTTGGTATTGAGCTGCAGATTGTGTTTATAAATTTTGGAGATTAATCCATGTCAGTCACTTCATTGACAAATATTTTCTGTCATTCTGTGTTTTGTCTTTTTGCTGTGCAGAATCTTTCAACTTAAATTTTGTCCCTATTGTTTTTATTGTCATTACTCTGGGTAGTGGATCTGAGAAGACATTTCTGTGGTTAATGTCAGAGAGTGTTTAGCCTATGTTTTCCTCTAAGAGTTTTATAGCATCTGGTCTTATATTTAGGTTTTTTTTTTTTTTGGTCTTTTGTAGAGCCACACATGCAAAATGTGGGTGTTCCCAGGCTAGGGGTCTAATAGGAGCTGTAGCTGCCAGCCTACACCACAGCCACAGCAACGGAGGATCTGAGCTGCGTCTGCAACCTACACCACAGCTCATGGCAATGCCGGATCCTTAACCCACTGAGTGAGGCCAGGGATTGAACCCACAGCCTCGTGGTTCCTAGTCAGATTCAATAACCACTGAGCCATGAGGTGAACTCCATATTTAGGTCTTTAAGCCATTTTGAGTTTAATTTTGTGTATGGTGTTAAGAAGTGTTTTAATTTCATCCTTTTACATGTGGCTGTCCAGTTTCCCCAGTAACACTTATTGAAGGGGCTGTGTTTTCTCCATTGTGCATTCTATCCAAAGGAGGAAAATTATAGATAAGTTGACTATAGGTGCATGGATTTAATACTGGGATTTCTATTCTGTTCCACTGATCTATAGTTCTGTCTTTGCACCAGTACCATATGGTTTTGATGGCTGTAGCTTTGTGGTTTAGCCTGAAGTCAGGAAGCCTGATCCCTCCATTTTTCTTTCTCAGGATGGCTTTGACTATTCTGGGTCTTTTGTGCTTCCAATCAAACTTTAAAGTTTTTTTTTTTTTTTTGATTTCTGTGAAAAAAGTCTTTGGTAATTTAATAGAGATTGCAATGAATCTTTAGATTGCCTTGGGTAGTATATTCATTTTGATGATATTGACTCTTCCAATCCAAGAGCATGGTATGTCTTTCCATCTATCTGTGTCATCTTTCATTTCTTTCATCAGCATCTTACAGTTTTCAGAGTACATGACTTTTGTCTCTTTAAGTAGGTTTACTCCTAAGTATTGTATTCTTATTGTTGCAATGGTAAATGGGATTGTTTCCCTAATTTCTCTTTCTAAATTTCATTGTTAGTATATGGAAATGTGGTTGATTTATGTGTATTTTTTTATCCTTAAAATTTGCCAATTCATTGATGAGCTCTAAGAATTTTCTGGTAGAGTATTTAGGACTCTCTAAGTATAGTATCATATCATCTGCAAATAGTGGTAGTTTTACTTCTTCCTTTTCAATTTGGATTCCATTTATTTCTTTTAGTTCTCTGATTGCCATGACTTGAACTTCCAAAATTATGTTGAATAGTAGTGGCAACAGCAGATATTCTTGTCTTTTCATGATCTAAGTGAGAATTCTTTCAGGTTTTCTCCATTGAGAATGATATTATCTCTTGATTTGTCATATACAGCCTTTATTATGCTGAGGTATGTTCCCTCTATGCAAATTTTCTGAAGAGTTTTTTATCAAAAATGGGTGTTAGATTTGGTCAAAGGCTTTTTCTGCATCTTTTGAGAGGATCATATTGTCTTTATCTTAAGTTTGTTAATATGATATATCACACTGACTGATTTGTGGATATTGAAGAATCCTTGCATCCCAGGGATAAATGCCACTTGATCATGATATACAATCCTTTTAATGCATTGTTGGATTCGGTTTGCTAGTATTTTGTGGAAGATTTTTGCATCTATGTTCATCAGTGAAATTGGCCTGTAGTTTTCTTTTTTCGTGGAGTCTTTGTCTGGTTTTAGTATGAGGGTGATGGTGGCCTCATAGAATGAGTTTGGGAGTGTTCCTTGCATTTTTTTGGAATAGTTTCATAAGATAGGTGTTAGCTCTTCCATAAATATTTGATTGACTTTGTCTGTGAAGCCATCTGGTCCTGGACTTTTGTTTCTTGGAAATTTTTTAATCACAGTTTCAATTTCAGTACTTGTGATTGGTCCATTCATCTTTTCTATTTCATCTGGGATAGTCTTGGAAGATTGTACTTTTCTAAGAATTTGTCGATTTCTTCTAGGTTTTCTGATTTAATGGCATATAGTTGCATATATAATAGCCTCTTATGATACATTGTGTTTCTGTGATGTCCGACATAACTTCTTCTTTTTTATTTCTAATTTTATTGACTTGAGTCCTCTCTCTTTTTTTTCTTGATAAGTCTGGTTAAGGGTTTATCAATTTTGTTGATCTTTTCAAAAAAACAGCTTTTCATTTCAATGATCTTTTGTATGGTTTTTCTTTGTTTCCATTTCATTGATTTCTGCTCTGATTTTATGGTTTCTTTCCTTCTATTAACTTTAAGTCTCGTCTGTTCTCTATATGCTTTAGATGTGAAGTTAGGTTGTGTATTTGAGCTTTTTCTTGTTTCCTGAGGTGGGCTTGTATTGCTATATATTTCCCTCTTAGAAGGGCTTTTGCTGCATCCCATGGGTTTTGGAGTGTTGTATTTTGTTGTCATTTGCTTTTGATCCCTGTTTGCATGGAATATTTTCTTCCATCCTCTTACTTTCAACTTGTATGTGTCCCTGGAAATGAAGTGGGTCTCTTGAAGACAGCATATATATGGGTCTTGTTTTTGCATCCTTTCAGCCAGTCTATGTCTTTTGGTTGGGGTGTTTATTCCATTAACATTTAAGGTAATTGTTGATATGTATGTTCTTATTGCCATTTTATTAATTGCTTTGGATTTGTTTTTGTTGTGCTTTTTTCTTCCCTTCTTGTCTTGTTCTTTCCTCTTTGGGTTTTATGACTATCTTTAGTGTTGTTTTTGAGTTGATTTTTCTTCGACTCACAGACATTGAAAAACTTATGTTCTTTGGAGGAGACTGTTTGGGGGGTGGAGGGATGTGCTTGGGTTATGGGATGGAAATTCTGTGAAATTGAATTATTATGATCATTATAGAACCACGGATGTGATAAATTCATATGGGTAATAAAAAAATGAAAAAAAACTAATATGGGATAGTACCACCTTATGCCAGCCAGAGTAGCCATCATCAAAAAGTCTACAAACAATAAATGCTGGAGAGGGGTGTGGAGAAAAGAGAACCCTATTACACTGTTGGTAGGAATGGAAATTGGTGCACCCACTATGGAAAACAGTATGGAGATTCCTCAGAAAACTAAAAATAGAATTACCATTTGATCCAGCCATCCCACTCCTGGGCATCTATTCAGAGAAATCTATGACTCAAGAAGATACATTTACTCCAGTGTTGATTGCAGCACTATATACAATAACCAAGACATGGAAACAACCTAAATGTCCATTGACAGAGGAGTGGAAATGGATAAAGATATTGTACATATACTCAGTGGAATAGTACTCAGCCATTAAAAATAAAGGAAATACCATTTGCAGCAACATGGATGGACCTAGAAATTATAATGCTTAGTGAAGTCAGTCAGATGGTGAGACACCAACATCATATGCTATCACTTACATGTGGAATCTAAAAAATGGACACAATTTTGCAGAACAGATACTGACTCACAGACTTTGAAAAACTTATGGTTTCCAAATGAAACAGTTTTAGGGTGGGGGATGGGCTGGGGTTTGGGGATGGAAATGCTATAAAATTGTTTGTGATGATCATTGTACAATGATAAATGTAATAAAATTCATTAAGTAAAAGTAATAAAAAAACTTATCTAGTGTTATATGTCAAAAAAGACAAAAAGAATAATATTTTAATCACTCTGGTTTTGAGCTCTGATTCAGAAGCAGTAATACTTGTCATAGAGTTTGATTCCAAACCAGTCAGAATTCCACTAGTGGTCCCCTCAAAAATTGCTCCAAATGATACTATTATTAATATAATTATTACTTTTTTTTCCTAATATTCTTCTATATTTGAAGTCAAGTTTTTCCATTGATGTTGTAGTATACAAATTTCAAGATCAAAGGTAAGAATGACAATGTAGGTATGATTTGTCAATAAAGATGTGAAATGGAATTGACTGTAATATGAAAAATTATTATTATTATTATTTTTTTTTGTCTTTTTGCTATTTCTTTGGGCCGCTCCCACGGCATATGGAGATTCCCAGGCTAGGGGTCCAATCAGAGCTATAGCCACCAGCCTACGCCAGAGCCACAGCAACGCGGGATCCGAGCTGCGTCTGCAACCTACACCACAGCTCACGGCAACGCCAGATCGTTAACCCACTGAGCAAGGGCAGGGACCGAACCCGCAACCTCATGGTTCCTAGTTGGATTCGTTAACCACTGTGCCACGATGGGAACTCTCCTGAAAAATTATTTTTAAATATCCTTTTAGTTTCATATTTTTCTTAAAAAATAAATTTTTTTTATTAAGAATTTTTAAAGCACATATAGAAGAGATCAAATATTTTACTAAATTTAATTTCCATATTGACATATGAATTTAGTTATTCAATTAAATAATATGGAATTAATATTCTGATATGAACCTAAGGATATATGCAACTATATTTTATACTTTGAAATAGATGGTTCATCCTTCCTAAGATACCTGCCAAAGCAATGAATTATGTTTATTAAATATATGTCCTTAAGCCTGCTACAAATAATAAAAATATGCACTTACGTCATCTTTTAAGTTGCTGTTTTGCAGTATATGATTTCAGTAAGAATCTTTGCATGGGATTTGTTTTCTAATTTTATTTCAGATTAAGATTGACTGTTATATTGGACTGAATTTTGTTATTTCCAATGATTTGTGGTGTTACATTTTTATAATTGGAAAACATTTCATAAAAATTTATTACATTTTTATAATTGGAAAACAGATATACATATATCTGTGTGTGTATTTGTATGAGATTTCCCAAATATGTAAAAGAGTTGTATATTTTGTTAAAACTTCATTTACATACTTTTCTACCTCTATTCTTTCCAAAGAAAAATGGCCATCCTGTGCTAGTGGAAATAATATCTAATATATCAAAAATAATCCAAAATAATAGCTCAATATCAGTGTACCCTTGAATGTACCTTTACTTCGCAACCAACTTAGAATGCCACTCCAATAATATATCAAACTCCTATATAAATTTTGATGATGGGAGTTCCTGTCGTGGTGCAGTGGTTAACGAATCTGACTAGGAACCATGAAGTTGAGGGTTCAATCCCTGGCCTTGCTCAGTGGCTTAAGGATCTGGCGTTGCCATGAGCTGTGGTGTAGGTTGCAGACGCAGCTCGGATCTGGCATTGATGTGGCTCTGGCATAGGCTGGTGGCTATAGCTCCGATTGGACCCCTAGCCTGGGAATCTCCATATGCCATGGGAGCAGCCCAAGAAATGGCAAAAAGACAAAAATAAAATAAAATAAAATAAATAAATTTTGATGATGTTTCTTGGTTCTCCCTTGTATTTTATTTGTCATCTGTCTAGCCCTTAACTAATACCTCAGTACCAAAACTGCTATAGCTTTACAGAAAGCATTAACACAGTCCATTATTATCAGTGTTCTTTTTCCCCTTGCTTCCTTCTTACTAGAATTCAAATATTTGTTTTCTATTTTTACCTTTATTCTTCCCTATTAACTTTAATAGCTCTGTATGACATTCTATGATTCAAAATATCATAGAATGGTTTCAGGATTTGAATGTATTTGTATCAAAATTACATATAATCAGGGATAATTTTTAATCTTTATGATGCTGAACCTTCTTACTAACGAGTCTACAATATTTTATCTGATTTCAGAAATATAAATAACATAAAAATAAGATTTCACTTGTGACACAGCAGGTTAAGGATATAGCATTGTCACTGCAGCAGCTCAGGTCAATGCTGTGGCATGGGTTCAATCCCTGGCCCAGAAATTTCAACATGCCACATGTGTGGCCAAAAAACAAATAAATAAAATAAATAGGCCAATAAAAATATTACTTAGGTTAGATTTATTTCACTAAATATTATGTTTATAAAATTAATCTAAGTTTCATTAGTGGTATAGTGGTGAACATAGCTCCCATTGGAAATTTATCTAAGTTGCACATTATTAAATTTATTAATTTGCACTAAAATATTCCACAGTATTTGTGTACAACAATTTTTAAATCAAATTCATTGATAACAATCATTGTGTTGTTTTTAGGGTTCTGTTTTTTTTGTTTGTTTGTTTTTTGCTATTACTGATAATGCCAACATGAACATTTTCTGTACATGTCTTTTGGTACATATATTAGTTCACACATTAAGAAGGCTTCTGGTCATAGACTTAACTGTGGAAAAAAAATTATTACATATTTAATTACTTGTCTAAGGAATAGGATAATATAAATTTTCTAATGTTTCTTGTGTAAGTTTTGGTAATTTTGTTTCAGTAGAAATTTGTCCTTCAAACTTCTCAGAATTACTGATACATTAATACATTATTGTCTTTATGTTTGTGGGATCTTTTGTGACATCCAGTATGTCATTCTTGATATTGTTTATTTGTACCCAGTCTCCTTTATTTTTTCCACTTTAATCTGTCTTGCCTGACTCTTACAATTTTAACATCTTTAATTAAAAAAAAAATTTCAAAATTGGATTTAGTCTTTTCTATTGCATAATTTTCTTCTATTTCACTTATTTCTGTATTTATCTTTATAATTTCCTTCTTTCTATTTTCATTCAGTATAATATTCCAGTTTTTGTGAGTAGTTTTTGAGATTGCTACTTTCATCATTTAATTTGAATATTTCTACTTTCCTGAAACATTCATGTGATGCTGTTATAGGCTTCAAGTCTCTGTCAATAAGATTAAGTCCAAAGGCTCTGGCCAAGTCTCATTGACCAGACATTGACCAGCCTGGGCTGCTCACTTCCTGTAAAAGAAGGAATGGCACACATTCATCACCTTACCACTATATAACTTATTTCCCAGGCAAATAATGTATCCTTCTCAAGACCAATCAGAAAATCAAATTGGATCTCCACTCAGGTATGCACTGTGGGATATAAAGGATATTGCAGAGTCAGACCCTCTTTTATAATCTGCACTCTCATGAGTCCTCTCTCCCTCCTTAAAAATGTATTTTCACATTAATAAATTTGATAAATTCCATCATTCCAATGCTTTGTTATGGTGAAACAGAGACCAAGGAAACTGTGACTGTATCAGTACTACAAACACGATTCTAAACAAAAATTTAGATACCCCATGTGTTGTTATATGTTGTATTTTCATTATTTTTAAATTCCAAATATTTTTTAAACTTTAAATTCCAAATATTTTCTAAATATTATGTAATATATTTTTGACCTATTGACCATTTAAATGTATGTTAATTCTTAAATATTTGGGGATTTCCTGCTTATCTTTAAAATCTAGCTTAATTTCATTCATTTGGGAAGATGATGTGAATTTGATTCATTGCTAAGTTTTGAGAAGTGCTTTGCAGCTTAGCATGAAGTCAATTTCTATAAATGCTCCAGGTTCATTTAAAGAGGACATAACATTTTCATTTTCTTACATATAAACATTTGATCAATTGTGTTGTTTGTGCAAACCTTCCATATTTTTATTGATATTTTGCCTACATGTTCCAAATGCTGAGGTATACATGCTAAAATCTCTCATACAATTGTAAAATTTTGTTCTACAATGTTTTCTAATAAAGTGGCACTGTGTTTTTCAGTAACAAAATTATAAATATATTATCTTCCTGATACTATAATGTTTTTATCATTACAATAAAGCTCCCTTTAACTTTAACCATTTTTCAAAATTTACCCATTACTTTGCCTGATATTATGTCAGGAATAGCTTTCTTAGCAAGGGTTGCAATACTCAGACAAAATAGTAATGAAAATGAAGGCCATAAAGAAAGACAAAGAAGGACTCTATTTAATGTCCTTTAATGGTATAAGGATCCATTCAAGAATATATTACAATTGTCAATACATATGTCCCTAATATAGGAGCACCCTGATACCTACAACGAATACTAACAGACATGAAAGGAGAAACTGGTGGGAATACAATAATAGTAGGATATTTTAAAAACCCAACTCACATCAAAGGACAGATCCTCTAGACAGAAAATCAATAAGGCAACAGAGATCCTCAATGACACAATAGAAAAGTTAGACTTAATTGACATTTTAAGGACATTATATCCAAAAAAATAAGAATATACATTCTCAAGTGCACATGGAACATCCTCAAGAATTGATCACATACTGGGGCACAAACCTAACCTCAACAAATTTAAGAGTATAGAAATTATTTCAAGTATCTTCTCTGACCACAATGGCATGAAACTATAAATCAACCACAGGAAAAGAAATGAGAAAAAGCTTACTACATGGAGTCTAAACAACATGCTAAAAAAACCAATGGGTCAATGAGGAAATCAAGAAGGAAATTAAAAAATAGCTCAAGGCAAATGATAATGAAGACACAACCACTCAAAATCTATGGCATGATGCAAAAGCAGTGCTCAGAGGGAAGGTCATAGCAATATAGGCTTTCCTCAAAAAAGAAACAAAATCTCAAAATGACAATTTAAATAACCACCTAAATGAATTAGAAAAAGAACAAACAAAACCTAAAGTCAGTAGAAGGAAGGACATCATAAAAATCAGAGTGGATATCAATAAAATAAAGATTCAAAATACAATAGAAAAAATAAAACCAAAAGGTTGTTCTTTGAAGAGTAAATAAAATTGAGAAACCTCTGGCTAGACTCACCAAGAAAAGGGGGGAAAAATAACCCAAATAAACAAAATAAGAAATGGAAAATGAGAAGTCACAATGGATAATGCAAAAACATAAAAAAATCATGAGAGAATACTATGAACAATTGTATACTAACAAATTTAACAATTTAGAAGAAATGGACAACTTTCTAGAGACTTACAACATGCCAAAACTGAATCAAGAATAAATAGATCAACCAAACAGACCTATCACTAAAAATGAAATTGAATAAGTCATAAAAACATCACCTATAAATAAATGTCCAGGACCAGATGGCTTCATAAGTGAATTCTACAAAACATACGAATAAGAATTTATACCCTTCCTCCTTAAATTTTTTCAAGTGTTTGAAGGAGAAGGAACACTCCCAAAGACATTCTATGATGCCAACATCACCTGAATACCAAAAACAAAGATACCACCGAAAAAGAAAACTATAGGCCTTGTAATATTGCTTGAAGTCTGGGAGAGTTATGCCTCCTGCTTGGTTTTTGTTTCTCAGGATTGCTTTGGCGATTCTGGGTTTTTTGTAGTTCCATATAAATGTTTGGATTGTTTGTTCTAGTTCTGTGAAAAATGTCATGGGTAATGTGATAGGGATTGCATTGAATCTGTAGATTGCTTTGGGTAGTATGGCCATTTTTACAATATTGATTTTTCCAATCCAGGAACATGGAATATCTTTCCATTTATTTATCTTCTTTGATTTCTTTGATTAAAGTTTTATAGTTCTTGGCATATAGGTCCTTTACCTCTTTGGTCAGGTGGATTCCGAGGTATTTGACTTTTTGAGGTGCAATTTTAAAAGGTATTGTATTTTTGTATTCCTTTTCTAATATTTCATAGCTGGTATACAGAAATGTGACTGACTTCGGAATGTTAATCTTATATCCTGCTACTTTGCTGAATTCATTAATCAGTTCAAGGAGTTTTTGGGTTGAGTCCTTAGGGTTTTCTATGTATATATAGTATCATGTCATCTGCATACAGTGATAGTTTTATCTCTTCTCCTCCTATTTGGATGCCTTTTATTTCTTTTGTTTGCCTAATTGCTTTGGCTAGGACTTCCAATAGACTTTTGGCTGCCTGATGGGGGAGGGAGGGAGTGGGAGGGATCAGGAGCTTGGGCTTATCAGACACAACTTGGAATAGATTTACAAGGAGATTCTGCTGAGTAGCATTGAGAACTATGTCTAGATACTCATATTGCAGCAGAACAAAGGGTGGGGGAAAAATGTATACATATAAGGATAACTTGATCCCCTTGCTGTACAGTGGGAAAAAATAAATTCTAAAAAAATAAAATTAAAAAAAAATAAAATAAAATAAGAAAAAAATAAAAAAAAGAAAACTATAGGCCAATGTCTTTGATGAATATAGACACAAAAATTCTCAACAAAATTTTAGCCAACCGAATCCAAAAAGATCATACACCACAACCAGGTGGGATTCATCCCAGATGCACAAGGATGGTTCGACATAGGCAAATCAATCAAGGTCATACACCAGACTAACAAAAGAAAAGTCAAAAACTACATGATCATGTCAATAGATGCAAAAAAGTTATTTGACAAACTCCAATATACATTCATGATCAAAACTCTTATCAAGAGTGGATATAGAGGAAACATTCCTTAACATAATCAAAACCATTAATGACAAACCCACAGCAAATATAATATTCAATGGAGAAAAGCTGAAAGCCTTCCCACTAAAATCTGGAACAAGACAAGGATGCCCACTCTCACCACTGTTACTCAACATAGTATTGGAAGTCCTTGCCACAGCAATCAGACAAACAAAAGAAATAAAAGGCATCCAAAGAGGAAGAGAAGTGTTAAAACTGTCACTGTATGCAGATAAAATGTTACTATATATAGAAATCCTAAGGACTCAACCCAAAAACTACCTGAACTGATCAACAAATTCAGAAAATAGCAGGATATAAGATTAACATTCAGAAGTCAGTTGCATTTCTGTATACCAGTAATGAAATATTAGAAAAGGAATATAAAAATATAATACCTTTTAAAATTGCACCCCAAAAAATCAAATACCTGGGAATACATTTGACTAGGGATGTAAAAGACATATATGCTGAGAACTATAAAATATTAACCAAGGAAATGAAAAGATATAAAGAAATGGGAAACTATTCCATGCTCATGGGTTGCAAAAATTAATATTGTAAAAATGTCCATACTACCCAAAGCAATCTACAGATTAAATGTAATGTCTATCAAATTACCCACAACAATTTTCACAGAACTAGAACAAACAATCCAAAAATTTACATGGAACCACAAAAGACCCAGAATTGCTAAAGTAGTTCTGAAGAACAAAAATCAAGCATGAGGCATAATTCTCCCAGACTTCAGGCACAACTACAGAGCCACAGTAATCAAGACAGTGTGGTACTGGTACCAGAACAGAAACACAGACCAATGGAACAGAGTAGAGAACCCAGAAATAAACCCTGACACCTATGGTCAATTCATCTTTTGCAAAGTAGGCAAGAACATAACATGGGAAAAACACAGTCTTTTCAGCAAGGATTGCTGGGAAGCCTGGACAGCTGCATGGAAATCAATGAAAATGGAATACACCCTCACCCTATGCACAAAAATAAACTCAAAATGGCTGAAAGACTTAAATAGAAGACAAGACACTATCAAACTCCTGGAAGGGAACATAGGCAAAACATTATCTGTCAGTCTCCCAAAGCAGCAGAAATAAAAGCAAAAATAAATCAATGGGACCTAATCAAACTGAGAAGCTTTTGCACAGCAAAGGAAACCAGAAAGAAAACAAAAAGACAATTTACAGAATGTGAGAAAATTATTTCAAATGATGCAACCTACAAGGGTAAAACTCTAAAACATACAAACAAGTAATACATTTCAACAGCAAAAAAAACAACAACCCAATTGAAAAATGACAAAAGACCTGAATAGACATTTTTCCAAAGATATACAGATGGCCAACAAGAACACGAAAAAAAATGCTCAATATCAGTGATTATTAGTGCAATGCAAATCAAAACTCCCATGAGATACAATCTCACACCAGTCAGAATGGCCATCATTAATAAGTCCACAAATAACAAATGCTCAAGGGGGTGTGGAGAAAAGGGAACCCTCCTGCACTGTTGGTGGATATGTAAGTTGGTACTTCCACTATTGAAAACAGTATGGAGGTACCTTAAAATACTATACATGGAACTATCATATGATCCAGCAATCCCACTCTTGGGCATATATATGGACAAGCTTTACTTAAAAAAACACATGCACCTGCATATTCATTGCAGCACTATTCACAATAGCCAAGACAAGGAATCAACCCAAATGTCCATCAACAGAAGATTGGATTAGGAAGATGTGCTATATATTCACAATGGAATGCTACTCAGCCATTAAAAAAAAAACAAAACAAAAACTGCTTTATGTGGCAACATGGATGGAACTAGATACTCTCATACTGAGGGAAGTAAGCCAGAGAGTGAAAGACAAATACCATATGATATCACACCTGGAATCTAAAATATATGCAAATGAACCTTTCCAAAAAAGAAATCATGGACTTGGAGAATAGCGGTTGCCAAGGAGGAGGGGGAGGGAGTGGGATGGATGTGGTGCTGGAGGTTAATAGATGCAGACAATAGCCTTTGGAATGGATAAGCAATGAGATTCCGCTGTGTTGCACTGGGAACTCTATCTAGTCTTAGATTGACTTTAGATTTCTCTACTTATGATGGAGCATAATACTGTGAGAGAAAATAGTCTATCCATATATGTATAACTGGGTCACCATGATATAAAGTAGAAAATTGACAGAAAATTGTAAACCAACTTTAATGAATAATATAAAAATAATAAAAATAATTTTTCTCTTTTTGTGTTAATTTCCATTCAAATTTTACAATTTCTACATCCTATGTGTAAAGTGTTTCAATTGCAAGTGCTTTAAAAAATTCTGGTCTGACAATATTTGTCTTTTTTAATTGGAAAATGTACTTCATTTGCATATAACTGATTTTAGCAGAGTCTATAATTTCTTCACAATTCTTTTTTCTTCCCTCATCCTTGCCATCCTGCTTGTGAGCTGAATATACATTCTGTTTCATTGACTTTAGATTTCGCTACTTGTCATTTGACAATTGGGATATGAGTACAATTATCTCTGCCTCTGGCTCACCTGCTCTCCATGATAGGAGACATCATATTCCAGGTAATATGGCTCATTCAGCCAGAGTCTTAGAATAAAAAAAATCAGATAAGCCTGAAGCCAATCTACCATAGTCTACTCTACAGTTGCTAATAAGCAGTGGGAACAAGAAAGATATATATTTGCAAGTCACAGAGATTTTGAGACTATTTTAGTCTACATATAGCCTGATGAAAGCTGATTAATCTAGAAAATGATAATGGAAAATGTGGTGTTGCTTAAGAAAAATGTAAAATATATATCATTGTCACCTTATAAAGAAAACTGTTACAAGAAACTGTAAAATAAACAGCAACAAATGCTGAGTCAAAATATTTGTTAATTGGAGTTACTGTTGTGGCTCAGTGGTAATGAAACTGACTAGTATCCATGTGGATGTGGGTTTGATTGTTGTCAGTGGGTTAAGGACCCAGTTTTGCCATGAGCTGTGGTATAGGTCACAAATGTGGCTCAGATCCTGTGTTTCTATGGCTTTGGTGTAGTTTAGCAGCTGTAGCTCTGATTTCACCCCTAGCCTGGGACTTTTCATATGCAGCAGAAGAGGACCCCTTCCCCCCCAAAAAAAATTGTTAAGATTATCTCCAGTGATTACTTGGAAATCAGATGAGTTGCATAACAAACTCATGGCTTTGTCCATTTGCTGGTAAGATACATGTTAATAACTTTAGTCAGGTGTTTTTAACAGCACTTATTAAGTTACTATGTGATAGAAATAAAAAAAGAATTTTGTGTTTACCAGCAGGAATTAAAGACAAAAAAAGCAAATCCAGACATTTTTTGCATAACAGGGTAAGAACATGGCAATTAGTCTCCACTGTTTAAGAACACTTGGTGAGGTTAATCTATCAAAAGCTAGAAAGAAGAACCTGGTTTTGAATCAGATAGATCTATTTTTATAACTCAGTTCAAACACTAATTAGCATTAGGGTGTGGTATATCAGTTAAGAAAGCTGGTTTATGCATTGGTTAGAAGTAACTCAAAAATTTCAGTAGCTTAAAAGAACAAAATTTCTTACTTTGTTATGCTGTATATCCCACACATATGAACTGGGAGTGCTAATTATAGTTTTGGTCATAGTCACTTAAGGCTCCAGACTGATGGAGGTTCCAGCTTACCAAATACTTCTGTTTGGCAGAAAAATGAACATATAAATAAATAAACATTTGAATAATTTAAAGAAAATAGTATGAACAAAAAAGGCAATTGGAGCATATTGAGTATAGGCAGTCTTATTCCTGTTTTACTAAGGCAAATGTGAATAATCTAGTAGAGTCTAATGGGAGTGCTAAATTTTAAGCAGGATTATTAGCACCCAGATACAGTGACCTATAATCTAATATTTAATAAATGATGCAGAGTTCCTGGATCTCAGTCAGTTCATAATATCACACTTTTTTTTTAATCTAAGTGTCCTTCCTTTTTTCTCTTTTAATATGGTTAATTTTCAGCTTAGGTCTCTCCAAAGAAGGCTTGAGTCTGACCTGAGACTATAACCATGGTTTTTGAGACATTTGCATCCCTCAGATTCTGGCATAGATGATATCCTTAATGGTTTAGTGACTGAAATCTGCAAGCAGAATTCCATTCCATCCTTGATGGAAAAGAAACTGAAAAGTAAAGACAGCCTGTGGAAGAAGTTAGAAGGCTAATTGAAAAGATAGAGAAAACATGACATGATATCCTTGCTTCTAACTCTCTTACTCTCACTCTGAATATTTTCAGTTGAACAATTCTAGATATTGTATTATGTTTTAATAGTCTCTCTCAATAACTGCCTATAGATAAAAGCAAAATCTGCATAACTGTACCTCTTGAGATAGTTTTGTTTTGCCTTTAAGAGGTGGATGGATTTGGTCAGCCTGATATGCTACTTAGTTTTACAATATGTTGCTAAATAAAATTGACATTCCAATTGCCTCATTTCCCTTTAAAGAGTCTACTTCATTTGGTATGCTGTCTGATTATAGAGGAAATACTCAAAATTGCAGACAGAATGATAAAAGGCTCAAAGGATCTGCCTTTGCCTGATAAGACTCCAGTTGTTTGCATTTCAGGAATCTCAGTAAATAAAGAAGCTCAGAAATCATTTCAGAGCAGGAGTCTTGCAGCCTGGTGTTTCCTTAAGTACAAAAGTCATGACGCTTTTTCTTGAATGCTCCAGAGGTGAACCTTAGAAGAATTATTAATAATAGGAACTAGTTGCGGGTCATTGGAGGGCTGAAATGAAATATCCTCACATCTACTGTGCTCTTCCCCATCAGGCTTGGCAAAATTATCACAGTTGAAGTCGATGGACTGAGGCAAAGAATGTTGTCTTTGTAGCAGGGAGAGAGAGGCTTATATGAATTTAAGAGTCCATATACTCATAAAATAACATCCTGTACCCTCTCATTGAGAATTCCCTTCTAGGATCAAATAAACTGAGTTAGGACCACCTGCAAGGCAAAAGGCTTGTTGATTCCAGAGACTCTGTGTTCTCTTTATGTTGCCAAAATCTCCTGTCTCTTCTTACTCAAATGAAAAAACAGTGCAGTTTAGAGGGCTTTTTGTTTTCCTTGTTTTTTTTTACAATGGATCACTGTGTAGAAAGAAATTGCCCTTATACTCATTTGTCCCAATACATGAATTGTGTATTCAAATTCAAACTTAAGGAGCAGATATCAATGCATGAGAGAGAATACATCAAATCATTCTTTATGGGTTTGAGGCTGTTTTTGTCATAGAGAAAATGAAGGATGAAGGGCATAGTCATCATTAAAGGTTCAAGCACTTATTCTTTTATTTACAATGTCTCTAGCACTGGCTAATCTCTGAGAATGAAGGAATGAAACAAAGTAGTTTTACACTTCCTGAAAGATTCACTTGTGGAAGAACAAAGGGATTCTGAATTTGTAGATAAGACACAGACACAGGGAGAAAGAATACCGATTATCATTTGTAAACTGCTGGCCTAAAATCCCAGCTTTTCAGAATATTGTACTTATTCATCCTTTTATTGTTTGGGGCCAGGGCCTCTCTGAAATCCACATAGACTTCACTGCTCTTTTTCCTAAACCCTGAGATCAAGGCAGTATACATACATTTACTCACTTGTTAACCACTGCCACTCTGTCCTTTTGGATTTTTCTCAATCCTCATCTTCTTGGAGTAGGGCACAACCCAATCAGTTTTCTCCATCTCATGGTACCTCTAAAATCAAATCCACTGTATCTTTTCATTCAAAGGCATTCATAAGTAAGGGTAAAAAATCCAAAATATTAAGAAAAACAACAAATGTGTGGATGATATAAAAATAGTAAGATTCTTACACCCATAGAACTGGACATTTCTCCTTCCTTTCATTGTTTTCTGAATGTTCTATACTCTGCTTATATCTTGCTAAAATGAGTTAGTACATTAGTTTCCTCCCTCAGCAAAACTTGACTCCTGGAATTCTTCCAAGTCTGGGAAGTCTCTGTGAATATTTTATTTCATCAGATTGTTCTGTAATAAGCTTCAAGTCCCCTTCAAGGAGATTAAACCCAAAAGCCTCTGGCCAAGTCTCTTGTAATGTCCCACCTTGCTCAGCCTGGGCTGCTCACTCCATGCTAGAGAAGAAATGTCATCCACTTATCACCAGGCCACCGTATAACTTGTTCCCCATGCAAATAAAATATTCTGCCCAAGACCATTCAGAAGATCAAATTGGTTCTCCACTCAGGTCACATTGTGAAGTATAAAGACTATTGCAGAATGAGTTGGGCCCTCTCTCTTTTTAACCTGTATGCACATGAGTCCTCTCTCCCTCTCTGAAAATGTACTTTCACTTTAATAAATTTGTAAAATGTCTGCCATTCCAGTGCTTTGTTACTGTCAGACAGGGACAGAGGAAACTGATGGTATCAGTTCTGTTAGAAGATGCAATCTAGGAAACAGCAGTTTCATATGATGAACCAAATCTTTGAAAACCTGATGCCTATCCTATCTATAAATAATAGTAGTGTTTTCATATTTCCTTACAGAACTAGGTCTTTTAAATTTTATTTTACTGTCAGCTTCCTTGCTTTTGGCTCTGGAGTTCTGTATCTCATTTCTCTCTTGGTTCCCATTATACTTTTGGGTTCCTTATAAATAATTTATTTGGTTTAGAAATCTTTAGAGAGGTTTATATTAGGGAACAGTTCCAAGTCCATCCACTTCATTCTATAGAAGGAAGAAGGTTTGTAAATTATCACTCAGGGAAGCTGAATGAATTTGAAATAGTTGTCACCATCAGAGATAAAGGTACACTTTAGATACACTTAAAACAATTTTCCTTCTAGGAAACTGGACAAAAAGGAAATGTTCCAAAAGAATAAAACTTAGGTATTTCTTCTCAAAAAGTATGGACTCATTCTCTTTGGTATAAATCTTAAATTCCAGGATATCATACATTTTCACTGGCCCTGAAAACTTCTAAGAAGACTTAGTATATCTTGGTTAATCTCAAAGCTTAGAGCAGAAAATCACAAGGCCCCATTACCAAGAGAGTGTCAAAAAACTGTGAAAAAATAAGCATTCATGTCCATTGTAGATAAATATGTAATTACTTAACACAATTTATCATATGGTGACTAAACATGTGCTATGTACCAAACACTTTTCTACATACCACACTCTTCTGTAAATAGGGTATGTGCACATGAGTGTGTGTGCATGTCTGTGTGTGTGTGTGAGGCACTATACATCAATCTGTTTTAAGGTATTTTTCATTAATTTATCTCATGGGTCTCCATGATAAAATCATTTGCTAGATCAGATAGAGAAGGCAGTCTAAAATATTACATTTTGTGTTCTGTAGGAAATATTTGAGCCTAGAAACTTGTGTAGAAAATGCCAGTTAAAAAAAAATGGTCAGTTCAGCCAAACATTATTAACATCACACTCAAATATACAAAGAACATGTAGTTACTTTATATCTTTATGACTTAACTGTTTCTCAGGAATCACTGATTAATGGCTACCTGGGAGCAAGAGGGATGAAATTTTGGTTTAGGACAATTCTGTCTCTAACACACACACACACACACACACACACACACACACACACACACATTGTATAACTGTAACCTTTCAAATATTAGTATGAATAATTAAATATTATGGAAAAGGAAGTACATGAGTAAATCAACTGTTCACTCTATAAAAAACAGGTGCTAAGTTTTAATGTTAACGTCAGTGTGATTTGTATCCCACTTTAAAAAAAATTCCATATTAATTAGCCTTTGTATCTTAAAAGTGAAATAATTAAAATTTAAATAATTTATTAAAACAATACTGTTTTAAGCAACCATATACATCATGGTGTCCTGGTTCCTTCTATAGATGAGAACATTGAGAGACAGAAAAAAGATAAGGCTCTAGGCATATAAAGCCAATCAGATCCTTTGACCCTCATTCTAACCTTCATTTTAGTGCTTTCTACTGCCCTTTAGAGACTCGATAGGCAAAAAATAGGACAATATTAGTTGTGCACTTGTATATTTGATGCTTGTGAGATGTTAGAAACTCCAGACACTTTTTTAATTAGAATAACTTAAACTTATTATATTTCCCAGTTTTAGCAAAAAAAGTATTTCAAAAGAATAAAAAATTTGTTTTCTGATGTATCTATCATACCACTAAGATCACATAAAAAATTTAATCTTCTGACTGTGCTGCAATGAGGTCTTCATCCAGCTCTCTCTAGAGGTTTAATTAAAACTGGATAATAAGGAGTTCACACTATGACACAGCAATAATGAATCCAACTAGTATCCATGAGGATGCATGTTCAATCCCTGACCCTGCTCAGTGGGTTAAAGGATCTGGCATCTCTGTTAGCTGCAGTGTAGGTAGCAGACATGACTCAGATCCTGTGTTCCTATGGCTATGTCATAGGCCAGGAGCTGGAGTTCCAATTTGACCCCTAGTCTGGGAATTCCCATATGCTGCAGGTGCAGCCATAAAAAGTAAAGAAATAATAAAATAAACTATATGACTGGAAAATAAAATAAATACCTGGGAGTGCAATTTCTATACCATATAGTAGTTTCAAATTTATTTTCCTGAGGAACCTTAATACTATATTCTGTAGTGGCTGCACCAATTACACTCCTACCAAGACAGAATGAGGGTTCTCTTTCCTCTATGTCTTTTCCAACATTTGTTATTTGTGACTTTTTGATGATAGCCATTCTGATAGGTGTGAGGTATGGTTTTGATTTGTGTTTCCATGAGGATTAGTGGTGTTGAGAATCTTTTCATGTGCTTGTTAGATATCTGTATGCCTTCTCTGGAAAAATATCTATTCAGGTCTCCTGCCCATCTTTTAATTGGGTTGTTTGTTTTCACTTAATATTTTTGAACTCCTACAGTATGCATTAGCATTTTTTATTAACTCCTCAGTAATCACACAATAAACCAAACATTTCATACATACATTAGTAAGGGAATTTCTGAGCACTTACTCTGTATCAAATACTGTACTATGCCATGGGGATATGATTATACAAAAATAACCATGATCCTTGCTCTTCTGGAGCTTACAGTATAATCAGGAAGAAAGAAGCAATAAAATACTTAGATTTATAATTTTTAAATTGGGGCTATATCCAAGGCTATAATAAAGAGTTGTAGGCTTTAACTATCGTTCATAGTAGCAGGATTTGACCTAGTCAAGAGGCTCAGGAGTTTCCCTAAAGACACAAAAATTGGGTTGAAAAATGAAGGAGTGGCATCATTTATTTAGGCTAAGAAGATAGGGATAATGTTAAAGTGTTTCAGGCAGCAAGAACAGCATGGGGGCTTGCCCTCTGGCAAGTGGATGCATAGTGAGTAGGAGTCACCAGCATGATAGAGATGGGGAAAAAAGAGGCCTGTGAAATGATGAGATAGGAGAGGAGTCTTGGAATAAGACCATACAAATCTGTTTTTGTGAGAGTTTTGAATTTTGTTTTTATCTTGAGAAAAAAATAAGATGCTGTTAAGGGGATTTAAACAGTTAAATGTATTAGCAATTATTTGCCTTTTAAAATGTTAATTCTGAAAGGAAAAGGAAAGATGGTGGAGGAGAAAGACCTTGAACTCACCTCCTTTCACAGGCGACAATTTACAGAACACCTGTCGATGAAAAATACCAAAACATAACAGAAAATATGTTTTTCAACAATTTACAGAACACCTGTCAATGAAAAATACCAAAACATAACAGAAAATATCTTCTACAACTAAAGATATAAAGAAGAAAGCACACTGAGACAGGTAGGAGTGTTAAAGTTGCAGTATAATCAAGAGCAAATATTCTCAGGTGAGTGACACACAGGAAAATAGTTATAACTGCAGAGGTTCTCCCTAAGGACTGAAGAATCTGAGCCCCACACTGGATTCCCCTGCTTGGGAGTCTTGCACCAGGAAAACAAACCACATCAAGAAAAGAAAGAGGCCCAAATAAATAAAATCAGAAAAGAAAGTGTCACAACCAACAAGAAAGAAATACAGAGAATTATAAGAGTTTACTAAAAACAACTACATGATAATAAAATGGACATATTCCAAGAAATGTACTATCTCCCGAGATTGAATCTGGAAGAAACAGAAAATAGGACAGACCAATTACCAATAATGAAATTGAATAAATGATTTTCAAAATTACAACAAACGAAAGTCCATCTCACCACAGTTATTAAACATAGTATTTGAAGTCCTAGCTACAGCAGTCGGACAAACAAAAGAAATAAAAGGCATCCAAACAGGAAAGAAGAGGTAAAATTGTCACTTTACGAAGATGACATGATACTATATATAGAAAACTCCAAGAACTCAACCCCAAAATTACTTGAATTGATAAACAAATTCAGCAAAGTAGCAGGATATAAGATTAATATTTAGAAATTGATCCCAATTCTGTATACTAACAATAAAATATTAGAAAAAGAATACAAAAATACAATATGTTTTAAAATTGCACCCCAAAACATCATATACCCAGGAATAAGTCTGACCAAAGAGGTGAAAGACTTATATGCAGAGAACTATAAAACATTAATCAAGGAAATAAAAGTAGATACAAAAAAATAAAATTAAGAAAAAAGAAAGGTTATAGAAAATACTATAGTTTCTAAGTTGCAGACATAGAAGAAATACAAGAATAATTTCTCTTTAGTTTTTGGAAGGGAAACAATCACTAATATAAGAAAGGGACAATATGATAAAAATAACTTGCATTAAAATAAAAACTTTCAGAGTTTCCGTCATGGCACAGTGGTTAATGAATTGACTAGGAACCATGAGGTTGTGGGTTCGATCCCTGCCCTTGCTCAGTGGGTTAACAATCCGGCGTTGCCGTGAGCTGTGGTGTAGGTTGTAGACACGGCTCAGATCTTGCATTGTTGTGGCTCTGGTATAGGCTGGCAGCTACAGCTCCGCTTAGACCCCTGGCCTGGGAACATCCATGTGCTGCGGGAGCACCCCAAGAAATGGCAAAAAGACAAAAAAATAAAAGATAAAAAAGTAAAATAAAAATAAAAACTTTCAAAGGCAAAAAAGAAAAGAAATGGAAAGATAACCAGTGCTCCTGAACCGGAAAAAATAATATTGTAAAAATGGCCATACTACCCAAAGCAATCTAGAGATTCAATGCAATCCCTATCAAATTACCCATGACATTTTTCACAGAACTACAACAAGCAATCCAAAAATTGATATGGAACCACCAAAGACCCAGAATTGCCAAAGGAATTCTGAAGAACAAAAACCAAGCAGGAGGCATCTTTCTCCCAAACTTCAGGCACTATGACAAAGTCACAGTCATCAAAGCAGTGTGGTACTGGTACCAAGACATACAGACCAATGGAATAGGATGGAGATCCCAGAAAAAAACCCAGACTCCTAACAGTCAATTAATCTTTGACAAAGGAGGCAAGAATATAAAATGGGAAAAAGAAAGCCTTTTCAGCAGGTATTGCTAGGAAACCTGGACAGCTGCATGCAAATCAATGAAACTGGAACACACTCACCTACCATGCACAAAAATAAACTTGAAATGGCTGAAAGACTTAAATATGAGACAAGACACCATAAAACTCCTGGAAGAGAACATAGGCAAAACATTCTCTGACATCAACCTTATGGATATTTTCTCAGGTCAGGCTCCCAAGGCAACAGAAATAAAAGCAAAAATAAACCAATGGGACCTAATCAAACTGAAAAGCTTTTGCACAGAAAAGGAAACCAGAAAGGAAATGAAAAGAGAACTTACAGAATGGGAGAAAATTGTCTCAAATGATGCAACTGACAAGGGCTTAACCTCTGAAATATGCAAACAACTCTTATGACTAAATAGCAAAAAAGCCAACAACTCAATTGAAAAATGGAAGAAGACCTGAATAGACATTTCTCCAAAGAATATATATAGATGGCCAACAAACACATGAAAAAAAATGCTCAATGTCACCGATTATTAGAGATATGCAAATCAAAACTACTATGAGGTGCTACCTCACCCCAGTCAGAATGGCCATCATTAATAAATCCACAAATAACAAATGCTCAAGGGGGTGTGGTGAAAAGGGAACCTTCCTGCACTGCTGGTGGGAATGTAAGTTGGTACCACCACTATGGAGAACAGTATGGAGATACTTTTGAAAACTATACACAGCACTCCCACATTACCCAGCAAATCCCACTCTTGGGCATATATTCCGACAAAACATTCCTTGAAAAAGGCACATGCACCTGCATGTTCATTGCAGCATTATTCACAACAGCCAAGATAAGGAAACAACTCAAATGTCCATCTACAGGAGATTGGACTAGGAAGATGTGGTGTATATACACAATGGAATACTACTCAGCCATAAAAAATAAAATAATTCCTTTGGCAGCAACATGACTAGAACTAGAAACTCTCATATTGAGTGAAGTAAGTCAGAAAGAGAAAGAGAAATACCATATGATATCACATATCTGGAATCTAATATACTGCACAAATGAAACTTTCTACAGAAAAAAAATCATGGACTTAGAGAACAGACCTGTGGTTGCCAAAGAGGAGGAGGAGGGAGTCAGATGGTCTGGGTATCTGGGGTTAATAAATGCAGACTCTGGCCTTTGCAAAGGATAGGCAATGAGATCCTGCTGTATAGCACTAGGAACTATCTCTAATCACTTGTGATGAATCTATACATGTATGCGTAACTGGGTCACCATGCTGTACAGTAGAAAATTGACAGAACACTGTAAATCAGCTATAGTGGAAAAAATAAAAATCATTATAAACAAAACTACATTTATGTTAATAAAAAAGTCCATGCAATTCTACCAAATATTTAGAGAAGAGTTAAAATCTATCTTAGTTCAACCTATCTCAAAAAAATTGCAGAGGAAGAAATGCTTTCAAACACATTCTGAGGCCAGTATAAATCTGATACTAAAAACAGACAGAAACATCACAAAAAAAAAGAAAATTACAGGCCAATATCATTGATAAACATAGATCCCCAAACCCTAAACAATATATTGGGAATCCAAATTTAACAATAATTAAAAAGATCAGACTCACAGACATAGAAAACAAAGTTATGGCAACCAAAGGAGAAATGTGGGGGAAAAGAGATAAATTTGAAATTTTGGATTAGCAGATAAAACTACTAAATATTAACTAGATAAGTAACAAAGTCCTGTAGTATAGCCCAGGAAATAATAGAATTTGGGACCTTCAGCTATTCCCACTGTGGCCCAGTAGGTTACAAACCTGACTAGTATCCAGGTCTTCTAGAAGTTGTTCAGCCAGTGTTTCTTGGATAAAGCAAATTAAAGAGGGTTTTTGTTTTGTTTTTGTTTTTGTTTTTGTTTTTTGCTATTTAAAAGATGGAGAGAATGGGAATCCTTTTATTTTAAGGGTTAGGGGATTGGTTTCTACTCTAGAAAGGAAGATGAAAAATAAGGATTCTCTCATTAAAACTTCACCATGGTAGGTACAACTGATAAAATATCATGCTCTGAAGGTGAATGAAGTCTTAAGAGGTTACAAGGGATATTAAAGTCCATTGAAGAGCAGGTCGTTTGCTACCTATCTATTATTCTTATTCAGGTCAGTGACCTTCAGTTAAAAGTCCTAACAAAAAAGGAAATTTTCCCACTGATATAATATTATCAGTAAACTTATTAAATGCACTATAATATAAAGAGATATTCAAAAATACTATTTTCCCAGTGTAGAAGGATAGCCAAAAAGCTTGAAACAAATGCCCTTGTGATGCAGATATTTGATTAGTTCCAGTCTAGTTATTAAGGGAAACAAAATCTAAAAGATTTTCGATGAATATAATTTAAGTGTTTAAGCAGGCATATTCCAGGTATAAGTAATAGAACACAACATAATTGAAAGAAATGGGAAAAGGCATTTCAGTTTTATTTTTATTTTTATTTATTTTTTAAATTTTTTATTGTTATTTCCCCAATATGATTTTTTCTACTGTACAGCATGGTGACCCTGTTACACATACATGTATACATTCTTTTTTATCACATTATCAGGCTCCATCATAAGTGACTAGACATAGTTCTCAGTGCTACACAGCAGGATCTCATTGCTAATCCATTCCAAAAACAATAGTTTGCCTCTATTAATTTCAAGCTCCCAATCCATCCACTCCCTCCTCCTCCTCCTTGGCAACCACAAGTCTATTCTCCAAGTCCATGATTTTCTTTTCTGTGGAAAGGTTCATTTGTGCCATATATTAGATTCCAAATATAAGTGATATCATATAGTATTTGTCCTTCTCTTTCTGACTTACTTCACTCATAGTGATGCAACTGACAAAGGATCAATCTCTAAATTATACCAGCAACTTACACAAATCAATGGCATCTCACTTTAAATACATTGTATTTTATTCATTTCAAACTATATTCAAGTATAAGATAGAAAATTTAAGACTTCAGAGAGAATCTAAGGGTTATATAATATGCAAAAGAGTTAAAGACCGTTCTGATTGGGAAAAAATTATTCATTTTTAGGTTGTCCTTTCTAAAAATAATTCTTAAGTATGCACATTTAAAGAGAGTTTATTCAAGTGTACTTATACCTTGAAAAAGGATTCTTCAGTTATGTTGTATTCACTTTGGTAAATGTAGCCCTCATCTTGATCCCATGGGCTTAAAACCGTTTTATATTTGAAGAGACTAAAAACCCTGAAGAGCATATCCAGAGTCAAGGCAGAAAAAAAAAAAAAAAGAGAATGGAAGAAAAATAAGGTCAAAAGTCTGGAGCTGGGTTAATAGGATTAATGTTAAGGTCATAAGAGTTATAAAAATTCGATGTGAAGGCAAATAACTGCGGGGGAAATGGAGGTAAAGTAGCTTTATTATGGAAGAAGAATTAACTCCAATAGAGTAGAGAAAACAATTGGAATCATAAAAAAATGAATTAAAAATAGCAAAATCAAATCATCACTTCCATGTTCAAAACTACTAAAGGCTTCTCATAACTGCAAATCTTTAATGCAGATTCTAAACTCCTGCATAAACTCTCCCTAATCCATCTCTCTAAGTGTTGCCCATCTCTCCAAGTCTACTTAGTGGGTATAGATCTGGCATTACACTTCTGATTTCAACTCAACATTTCCTTTACTTTCTATACTGTTGAGATTAGATTTCAGCAGCAGAATATCCAACTCAAATGAACATCAGCCATAAAACAGCTTTGTCAACTCACATAAAACAAAGTATAAAGTAGGTGTTCTCCTGTTTAGAATCTTATAAATGTCTTGAAGGACCCACATTAGTTTGAGTTTTTGCTCTGTCATCCTTCATGTTTGACTGGATTACTCGTGGTTGAATGACAGCTGTGGTATTACATCTCCCCATATATACTTCCTAAGAAAGAAAAGATAACATCCTTTCTCTACTACTTTAAGAGCTAAAAAATATTCCAAGAAACATCTCAGACTTATATTCTCATCTTATTGATGAGAATGATGTCCCATGTGATTGATGTAGGGGATGTTATTACCATGATTGGTTTAGTCAAAGCAAGATCTGATCTCCTGTCCAACTTTTCCTGAAGTGCATAGCCTTTTGTTATATGACAAAATCAGAGTGCTCTGCTGATTTGGGGTCTGATGTTGGGCAGGATAGTAGAGAGTAGACTTTTAAGAATGGCTGCAACACTATCTACCTGATAGGCAGTTTTGTGCTAGCCAGGTAGTGTCCATGAGAAGGTAAAGATGTAAATCCTTATTTGAAATGTAAGGAATTGTAATGTTGGTACTTTTTATTGTAAACCTTTCCTATTTTCCTTTGTGTGTGTATATTAAAACATTACTACAAGGAATATCATCCTAGGCTATATTTTTATATTTTATATTTTTGTCTCTTAGATACAGAACTACAAAGAAATATCCTAGAATTCAAAAATTTACCTACAATCATTTACCCTTGTACTACATGTATATTGTGTTGCTAAAACACACAGAAAACAAGTAATATCTATCTGTATATGCCATTCCTTAAATTAAAAAAAGGAAATTTGTTTTTTGTTGTTCTCTCCATTTTTATCAATTAGTATTTATCCTAAATATTCACAAACTTGATATAGGAAAAACAAGACATTCACTATTTTGCAAGAGAAAGATGAATATGATGTTATATGCATACCTCATTATATACAGTAGATATGTTCCTGAAAATGGTACGTGTAACTTCATATGTATAAACTTATAAAGGACTCCCTTCAAGGTATGTTGTGTATGCATATATATATGTATATGCAAATTATATAGTGTTATAGTGTTTTATATATAACATTTTACATTTTTTCCACTAATTTGGTTCATAAACATGATTTTAATGACCACAGCATAATATATCATATTTTCATACCATATATTACTTAATTCATCTAATTTTATACATTTAATTTGTTTCTAGGTTTTCAATATTATGAATATCATGGTGATGGCACATTTATACATGACTTTTTCGTTTGCCCTTAAAATTTTTCCTTGAAGACTTTTGAATAAATTGGTAAATGTACCAAATTGAGTTTCAATAAACCCATATCAATTTACAATCCAGCAAAAGTGCCAACAATGTATTTGAATTTTAAGTACATCTATAACTTGCTAGAATAAGATAAAAAGCCCAATAATTTCTTTAAAAATTATTTTTTTATTACTACATTTCCAATCAGATTAAAAAGTTTCTGATTCTCTTTTTCGCTTTGTTCAAAAGTCAACTCTCACTGGAAGATTAACCTTCCTAAGTTTCTAAAGTCAGTGGGGTAGCCCAGGTACTGAACTTCACATGAATACAGATACAGATTTACATAAAACTTTATTCATTGACTGACTTTTTTTCATTATCAGATCAAGCACATTTTAACTCTTCTCTTCCATCACCAGCCATTCCCTCTCTTCCTGTTAAGTCAGGCTCCCACAGACTCCTATCTTCATGTAAAGCAGATCTTCATGTCCTTCAAACTATGTTGCTTGAATATTCCTTAAACAGATCATTCGAGATCTCATGTCTGAGATGAGATTTAGAGAAAAATTTGGGGTCCTCAAAATATTCTATTTATTGGAATTAACAATCTCAACACAAATCATAATACATAGCCAGCCAAATAGAAAGATATCCAAGGTTCATCTTCACTTTCTATCTTCTAGCAAGTATATTGGCTCCCCTTTTTCTCCATCTACCAGTCCTATTTATTTTTGCTTCTTTGTTCTTTGTTTTGCTTAATATTCAGCTTCTCAATAGTCCAAATTCTAAATATTTAACCTAATCCTCAGTTAAAATACAGACAAGTTGTCTAGGTGTATAAGTAGTCTTCTAAGCAGCACCTGAAGGACAGGCATACAATGAGTATTCTCTGAAATTTAAGAAAAAACTTTCTATTATATAATCAACATGTCTTTATTATGGAAAAATAATAAAATAATATAAAAAAATAAAAGAATCTATAATCCTAGTCATCACAGATAACAACACTTAACATTTGTGCTTGGGTTGTGCTTGGGTTGTGGGATAGAAATCCTTTAAAATTGGATTGTAGGGAGTTCCCATCATGGCGCAGTTGTTAACGAATCCGACTAGGAACCATGAGGTTGCGGGTTCGATCCCTGCCCTTACTCAGTGGGTTAAGGATCTGGCGTTGCTGTGAGCTGTGGTGTAGGTTGCAGACGCGGCTCGAATCCTGCATTGCTGTGGCTCTGGCGTAGGCCAGTGGCTACAGCTCCAATAAGACCCCAAGCCTGGGTACCTCCCATATGCTGCAGGAACGGCCCAAGAAATGGCAAATAAGGACAAAAAAAATTAATAAAAAATAAATAAAATTGGATTGTGGTGATCATTGTACAACTACAAATGTAATAAATTTTTGAGTAATAAGAAAAATAAAAAATAAAGCTGAAGGATGGTAAAAAAATAATCTACTAAGTTTGTTTCAATTTGTTACAACTGTTAATAGCAATCTAATACAAGCAATTTCATGAGAACTATGTATCTAGAGGAGCATAAAATCAAGAAAGTGTAATTGACCAAAGAGATATAAAGTATATAAATGTTTTTCCCAACATCAAATTATCATCTTTGCATTACAGGTAATTTAGAGATTATTCAATCACACATTTTATTTTATAGAGGGGACAGTTGAAGACCACTGAGTTTCAGTGTTTTCCTGAAGCTGTGCATGTAGTGAGTGGCAGAGCCATGACAAGAGTTCAGTTCTCCTGAGGCCCTGCAAGTTTCCCTTCACCAGTCCTCACTGTCATTCAGTTAAAAATGGCATCCTGTTCAAATGAACTCTTTTTGTAGTTGTAAAGTGTTAACATATTGCTAAGTGGCCAACAATAGAAATTTGTTTTATCTTTTTTTTTTTTTTTAAGGGCCACACTCAAGGCATATGGAGGTTCCCAGGCTAGGTGCCTAATTGGAGCTACACCTGCAAGCCTATACCACAGCCACAGCAACACCAGATCTGAGCCAAGTCTGTGACCTATACCACAGCTCATGGCGAAGCTGGATCCTTAACCCACTGAGTGAGGCCAGGAATCAAACCCTCAACCTCATGGTTCTTAGTTGGATTAATTTCTGCTAATCCACAATGGGAACTCCCCAGAAATTTGTGTTAGATAAATAACATTATATCTAAATTACAGGATACTGGGAAGCTACTAAAATATAATATACATGAAATTAATTAACTATATATTCTTTTTTCAGTTTTATTGAGATATAACTGACATATAACACTATACAACTTTATGGCATATTGTATAACAAACATATATTATGAAATGATCACCACAATAAGTTAACATTTATTACCTCATATTGTTACAAAGACATTTTTGTTTTCCTTACAGGATCTACTCTCTTAGCAACTTTCAAATCTACCATACAGCAGTGTCAGCTGTAGTCATCACCTTGTACATTACATCACAGGGAGCTTTCTCATCTCATAACTAGCAGTCTGTATCTTTTTACCACCTTCACCCCATTCTCCCATTCCCAACCCCCAGTCTTGGATAACTGCAAATCTGATCTCTTTTGCTATGAGTTTGATTTTTCTGGTTCTACGCATAAGTGCAATCATACAGTATTTGTCTTTCTCAGTATTACTCATTTCACTTATCATCACGCCCTGGAGGTCCAGCCATGGTATTGTAAATGACAGGATTGCTTTCTGTTTTATGTTCAGTGGCATTGATTTGTATACATGTATGATAGTGTATGTGTGTGTATACATGCCATGTTTTAATATATAAGTATAAATACGTGTACACACACACATATCACATTTTCTTTATTTATTCATCTGTCAAGGGACACAGGCTGTTTCCATATCTTTGCTCTTTTAAATAATGCTACAGTGAACATTGGGGTGCAGTTAATTTCAACATAGTGATTTTGTTTCCAAAGGCAAATGATTACATTTAACCACCTTGTTGGTGTTAAGGTGGCAGATGATACTTTTTGCTTTTTGTTATTTCTTTTTTTTATTACTCAATGAATTTATTATATTTGTATTTGTACAATGATCATCACAATCCAATTTTAAAGGGTTTCCATTCCACAACCTAAGCACATCCCCCCACCCCAAACCTGTCTCCTTTGGAAACTGTAAGTTTATTCAAAATCTGTGAGTCAGCATCTGTTCTGCAAAGAAGTTCATTCTGTCCTTTTTTTTAAAATTCCACATGTCAGTGAAAGCATTTGATGTTGATATCTCATTGTCTGACTGACTTGACTTACCATGACAATTTCTAGGTCCATCCATTTGCTAAGAATGCTGGTATTTCATTCCTTTTAATGGCTGAGTAATATTCCATTGTGTATATGTACCAACTCTGCTTTATCCACTCCTCTATCAATGGACATTTAGGTGGTTTCCATGTCTTGGCTATTGAAAATAGGGCTGCAATGAACATTGGAGTACATGTGTCTTTTTGAGGCAAGGTTTTCTCTGGATAGATGCCCAGGAGTGGGATTGCTAGATCAAATGGTAGTTCTATGTTTAGTTTTCTGAGGCATCTCCATATGGTTTTCCACAGTGGTTGCACCAATTTACAATCCCACCAACAGTGTACCAGGGTTCCTTTTTCTCCACACCCTCTCTAGCACTTATTGTTTGTAGACATTTTGACAATGGCTATTCTGGCTGGTGTAAGGTGGTACTTCATAGTGGTTTTGATTTGCATTTCTCTAATAATGAGTGATGTTGAATACCTTTTCATGTGTTTTTTGGCCACCTGTATGTCTTCTTTGGAGAGGTGTCTGTTTAGATTTTCTGCCCATTTTTTATAGGGTTGTTTCTTTTTTTGGTATTGAACATAAGAGGTGTTTGTAAATTTTGGAGATTAATCCCTTGTCAGTTGATTCACTTGCAAAGATTTTTCTCCCATTCTGTGGGTTGTCTTTTTGTTTTGTTTTGGGTTTCCTTTTCTGTGCAGAAACTTTTAAGTTTGATTAGGTCCCATTTGCTTATTTTTGTTTTCACCATCATTACTCTAAGTGCTGGATCTGAGAAGATATTTCTCTGGTTTTATGTCAGAGAGTGTTTGGCCTATGTTTTCCTCCAAGAGTTTTATAGTGTCTGGTCTTATATCTAGGTCTTTAGTCCATTTGGGGTTTATTTTTGTGTATGGTGTTAGGGAGTGTTCTAATTTCATTCTTTTACATGTGGCCATCCAGTTTGGTAAACTCTACCAATCTCTCTATTGTTAGGATCAAATGAGGTTAAAAAAATAATAAAAAAGTTATTTCATTATGGAGAATTTGGGATTTTGTTCCTTAAATTCATGTAAGTTATTAGGAAATAATATGTGAATGCTGAAATAGGATGTCAATTTCAGATGGTCAAGAAATAGGAAAGAATACAGAGAAAGTATTATAACTACAAAGGAAGGATGCAATCAGGATGGGGATTTTGACAAGATTGGTTTGGAGATTCTAATTGTTATGAATAATAATCCCTTATAATCAAGTTTGGTAGAGGGAGGAAGCAAAGGGAGAAGTGTCAATAAAGGGTGTAGAAAGATCAAGAGCAGAACAGAAAGAAATAAAAAAGAGTTGTATTGCAAGTAAAATATTCATTTTTTTACAAAAAGTTCTGAATCTAATAAAAATGGACCTACACTATAGCCTGAAGGCTATGTTAGATGTACAAACATATCTGGGAGGATGATTAGAAATCCTCAGAAGTAAGTAAGGCACGATATGTCTAGATTTTGTAGTCATTCAGAAAAAAAGATGCTAACTTTTCTTATAAAACAGAGGTCTAAAAAAATATTTTGTCGTCTCCATTATTTTTGAGATTAATGAAACTGTAGTCTCACAAAAAATATACACAAATTTTTTCCTCATGTCCTTGTATATGTACCTGTATTTACATGTATACTTACATCTATACATAACCATTTAACTACATTCACAATTATAACTACAGATACAGACTTACACATGTACATGGACAATTTTATGGAGTTCATGCACATCCTAAATTTGATCTATAGACTGTTAGCCAAAATATTTATATCCTTATCTAGAGATTAATTAGAACCTTTGTTTTTATGACTTGGTGGTAATTTAAGAAACAGAGAAGAAACATTCTAAAAGAGAGATGAATGTTAACACCATGGCATAACATAGCATAACAAAACAGGAGTTTAACTACAAGTTAGTTCTATGATAAAAAGACAAGCTTCTAACAGTTCTCTTCATTTATGATAGAGTACAACTTATCCCCTGTGATAGTTGGTAAGTGAAAAATGTGGGTAAAGCAAGATAGTTTTATTTGTTTATTTACTTATTTTTATTTATTTATTTTTGTCTTTTTGCAATTTCTTGGGCCGCTCCCACGGCATATGGGAGGTTCCCAGGCTAGGGGTCTAATTGGAGCTGTAACTGCCAGCCTACGCCAGAGCAATGCAGGATCCAAGCTGCATCTGCGACCTACACCACAGCACACGACAATGCCAGATCGTTAACCCACTGAGCAAGGGCAGGGATCGAACCCTCAACCTCATGGTTCCTAGTCGGATTCATTAACCACTGCGCCATGACGGGAACTCCAAGATAGTTTTAAAAACTCGTACAGTGCTAAACAAATATTTTATTATATATATAAATACACACATATATATGTTTGAATATATCTATCTGTCTTTTTCTATCCATTTTATAATTTAGATAATTTTGACCATTATTATATAAAGGAAAAAAGTATTTTTTTCTTATTCAAGTTGTTTGCATTTTGAACTGAGAATACATCAGCTTTAGTATCAGAAGTCCTGGACTAGACACTCAGAAGCTAAGTTTTTTTTTTTAATTTCAATGAAGTTACTTAAATTATATGAGTCTTATTTCCTGAATCTTTATGGACTGTTATTAGCTTTGAATGAAGCATACATATACAATATTTAATAAAATGGCAACTATATAATAGGTTCCCAGGAACCTATCATTATTACAATAATAATAATAATAATAATAACAATAGCTATGATGTGAATAAGTGGAACTGGGACTGGATAGGTTCTAAGCTTCACAGAAAGCAAAGGTATAATACAGAGGTCAGAAATAGATTAAAAATAGAGATGACAGGAATCAGAATTATAAATATTGTGGTGAGAGGCCAGGAACAGAAATAAGATTCCACTCCTCTAAAGGCCTTTACCTGGGTACTTCCTGGCTCATGGATGGAGGCATACTACTCTGACAAGTGGGACCACAAAGAGTTAGTTCAGATTCAGGGTGGATTTTAATCAAAAGTAAAGTGAAAAAAATTCTGAATGGGAGTCAGCAAGTGGCTTATGAGTCTTTACAGCAATATCCTGATTCACCTTGATAAAATAAGTAAAATATTTTGGTTTAATTTTCCTATCTATAAAAGGACAGAACCAAAAAAACACACACTAAAACATCTTTAGTTATTATTCCTACTCCTCTTATCTGAATTTTATGCAAAATGATTTTTTTGTATATTTATATCATAAATCAATGCATAATACATATTACACTTTGAAAATATTTGAAAATAGCTCTTCAGGAACCCTCGATTAGGAATCACTAAATAAAATGATCCCCAATTTCTCTTCCAGCTATCAAAAGATTTATGATTTTAATATATTCTATCAATATGCTGATGTGGCTAATAAAGACAATTTTGCTAGGACCAAAAACATTTTTTCTTTGCCTTTTATTAACATATATAATAAGAAACAGAGAAGAAACATTCTAAAAGAGAGATGAATGTTAATACCATGGCATATATATATATCTATATATATATCTATATAGATATATAAAGACATATATATCTATATATATATATATATAGATATATATATATAAAGATTTTAAGGTAATCACATCTAGTGGCAGTGGCATAAATGAGACTAGCACATAAAATAATGTTTTACTATCTTTCAAATAGCCATTTCCTACTTTGTTTCTTGTACCAGCAGCTTTCAGTCTGCTCAGGAACCAGAACACACACAAAAGTAGTTTTTGTGTGAATACGATGGGATTTTATCTGTGTCATTAAATTCACATGTCAGACTACTCATGTTGTAAAATCAAAGGAAGAAGACCAAATGGAGCATTTTAAAAAGTCAATTTTATTTGGCCCACAAAGAAATAATTCCTTATAGTAAGACCAGAAAGGGAGAAAAAGACTAGAATACCAAAAAAATCTATCTCTTTATCTACTTGCAGATTAAGCCTCAGTAAAAAAATAAAATATATATCAGGAAAGTATGACTTTCAGAAGTCAGAACTGAAAGGAAATTTAAACATATTCATTTAAATTAAAAGTTGAATAAACTAAATTCCAGAATTTGATTGACTTGACTGTCATTAAGCTAAGTAGTACCAAACTCTAAGCTCAACCCAGATATTCACTTCTCTTGGTAGCAACAGAAAATATTTTAACAGAGATATTAAGAATGTGGGAAATACCTTCTGATGTGGAGTGATCTGTTTCAAGAGAGATTTGAAAAAAATTTGGAGCCAATGTTACTAAATTAAAAAAAAAAATAATTCAGGTCCAGCTTAATTCAACAAACACACAGAGTTACTTATTTACTTGCAGTC
Source organism: Phacochoerus africanus (assembly GCF_016906955.1). Taxonomy (NCBI): domain Eukaryota; kingdom Metazoa; phylum Chordata; class Mammalia; order Artiodactyla; family Suidae; genus Phacochoerus; species Phacochoerus africanus. The sequence goes on along the minus strand of NC_062551.1, from coordinate 126,416,974 downwards.
ACTTACCATGTATAAAGCACTACAAGGACTAGAGAGAAAATATACTCTCCCTACAGAAATATACTGGGAGTCAGAAGGAATTATAATTTAAAAAATACAATACATCCCCTGGAGAAAACAAAAAGTACAACCAGGTTTCAAAAGGAAGAGATTGTATCAGAATTAGGTGAACATAAAAAGATATCCATGGACAAGGAATAGAATAACAGCAATAATGATAAGAAACACTTATTAAATGATCAAATGGCAAGCACCAAGTGTTTTACATGTACTACCTTCTTTAATCTGTACATCAATTATTTGAGGAAGGTAAACATTATCTACATTTATATATAAGAATGCTACTTGTCCAAGATAATACAATTTTCAGTGAGCATACCAGAATGCAAATTTGGTTCCATTTGACTCAGAGTTAATGTATTTAAACTCCAGAATATACTGCAGAGGAAATGTGCTTTGAACTCTGGATAGTTTGATGGGAAAAACTTTTTCCATCACAGGAAAACTTCATACAAAGGCTTGGCAGGCTGAGAACATAATTCTAGCAAAAAGTCTAGATGGAAACTTAGGATAAATATAGAAGTATAAGGTGACAAGCTTGGAAAAATGGATGGAAATGAGCTTTAGAGATCAGTCTTAGAGGTGTGCATATTTTACTTTTCAACAAATGAGATTCCAAAGAAAGGGGAAGCATCTTTGAGAGGAACCATGGTGCACCTCTGTATTAATTATTCATTGCTGTATAATAAATTGCTTCCAAAATTAGCACCTCAAAATAACAACAAAAATTATCTTCCATTTTCTGTGGGTCAGGAATCCAAGATTACTTATAGAGGCAATTTTTACTCAAAGTTCTTCATGAAGTTACAGTGAGTCAAGATGTCAGCTAGTTCTCCAGTCTCATCTAAAGGATTGACTATGGAACAACGCACTTTGAATCTCAATCAAGTGACTTTATTTTTTTTATATTTTTTAAATTTTGGGGGGGTACTAAATATTTTATATATTTTTATTGTTATTTCCCTAACACAATTTTTTTCCCACTGTACAGCATGGTGACCTATTTACACATACATGTATACATTCTTTCATCTTACATTATCATGCTTTGTCATAAGTGACTAGACATAGTCAATCAAGTGACCTTAGGTAGGCCTCTGTTCTTTGCAGGGTGTTTGTTCTTCACGGGCTGGCATCCTCTGTCATCCTCATCACTTGGGCCTCCCCATAAAGCAGTTTTCAACATAGTAGCTGGTTTCTCTCAGAACATGCGATCAGAAAGGCAAAGAAAGCGAGAGAGAGAGAGTGAGTGAATGAGAGAGAAAGAGAGAGAGAGAAGAAATGATCATTCTACAATTTCAGAAAAGACAAAACATAAATTCTACCATATTCCATTCTTGAAGGTGAGAATATCAAATACTGCGTGGACACATTTTTTAAACCACCAAAACCTCCCTACCTTCAATATTAGTGATAACTACCCAAGATTATTGGTTATCAATTATCTTCTTATCTAGCTCTCTAGACATTCATTTTCTACTCTCTGCAAGATACTCCTGTATCTAAAATTTAGGCCATGTTTTCCTTGTTCAGGTACTTGTAGGAAAAAACCATAAATGTACTTTCTGTCCTTAAAAAAAAGCCACATCTTAATCTTCTGTCCTAGAATAAAAAAAAAAAAATCTCAGGAGAAGTAAGACTTATAGAATTGTCCCTTGAAAAGTTCAGGAACTTTCTGTTCTTAATTAGACTGCTTAAAGCACAGCAACAAGATATTTTTATACACTGGAGCTATTCTAATCCATCTGTTTCATTTCCTGATTGAAGACTTAAAGTTTAAAGATATAACCACGCTATAACTAGCTGGTATTATTATATTATATCATATTATATTATATTATATTATATTATATTATATTATATTATATTATATTATATTATATTATACTTGATATAGCCACCATCTGGTACTACTGAGAGTCAACTTGATAGTAGAATCTGGATTTTGTTTCCCTATTTCATCATCTTGCCATTTCACGTGCTTTAAAATCATTTATTTCCCTTCTCAACTTTATAAAATCTGGTCTGGAAAAAATTCCAGTTTCCAATGGGAATTATAGCATATTGACTTTGGGAGCATATATCTGTACATAGGATCATAATATGAGTATGACAATTTATGAACATTTGTTCAGGCAAAGATAGGAAGGTGGGGGGTAGATTGGGAGCCAAAAATGAATATTAGCATATTGGAAGGTCTTTGTCATTACCTCTCTCAGAATAAAATTTGAGAACTCTCCAAAAAGCCTCTAAGGAATAACACAGGAAACCAAAATTTATTGGTCAGCATTTCAAAACTTAGCCCCCCCCAAAAAAAAGCAATAACCTAAAGGATTGTAAAGAGGTGAGATCACTCTTGCCAAGTACCTTTGACCCAAAGACTCAAATGGGGCAAAAATACAAGCGTTATTAAGATTTAGCTTTGCTTTATTTTAATAGATCAAAATCTTCTCCCTTTTTTTCTTGACCCTATCCTTCCTCAGACTCCACATGAGAACCAAGACCTTACACCTCTTCACAAGCATTAGAACATACACACCTTTCCCTGTTTGTCATCAGCAGGCTTGTTAGTGCTGATTCTTTAAATGTAGAATTTAATATCTCCAGGGCAGGAACTTTAATTTTTTGTTTAGTGCTGGATTCCTACTGCTTAAGAAAGTGCCTTGCTAACAACAATGAATGCTAACTGGTGGAAAGCATGGAGGAAACCTACATTAATTATCCAGGTGAGCAAGGTCCTCATTGATTATTTACTTTTCCACAACTTGGTTGCCAACTCGTCTCCACTGCTTGATTTTTAAAGTAGTTACAACAACAGCAAAAAAAACTTTTCCCAAATAAGTATGATAGACATATGCAATCCTACTTAAAATCAAAGATGATTAGTTTTATGAATAAAAGTTACTTGATTGATATCATCGACAGTTCAATGAATTTGGATGTAATTTGGCTCACTGTCAAGAATTATTGATTGAAGTATTTTTAGAGGTGTAGACTGGTATTTTAAGGAAGCCCAAAGGCTGACTTACTCATCACCATCATTTTGGATAGAAACACACAAAATCTAAATGATTTGTCTAACATTCCTGAGGTGATTCATGAAATCGTAAAGATCAGAACACTTTTTTTTGAAAGTGTGTTGTATTTGCCATTGAGCTTATTATGGTCTGACATGTGTTTTCTTTGTGATGCTAATGTGAAGTGAAAGGAGCCTTAAGGTTGATATGTTTGCAAATCAAATAAATGAAAATATAATTGATCAACAATCAGTGAACGGTTAAGCAAATACTGATACTCAGGTAAAAAACATAAGGTTAAGAAATTTTTTCTATCTGAAGGTAAAGAAAAACTGTAATTTCAGGAGCTGGCCTAAGTGTCAACATTTCAGTTATGACATCGCATTTCTTATAAATGAATAGACCCTGGATAGGTCTTAAAGTGGAGGAAATGGAGGTTGTTTTCTTCATGAGTGTTATTATTTTTTGTAATGTGTGTGTGTGTGTGTGTATGTGTCCACATGGATAAATATATATAGTAAATTTGATCCAGTAGTTTCCCAGCATATCAACTGGAAAAAGATGAGAAATGAAAAAGCTTATCTTCTGACACTAGCAAAATCATACAGGGACTCATATCTGGAGCATCCCTGTCCCCAGCCTGGACTGGTCTTCAGGGAAACACATACTGTTCCCTATTCATCTAGCCACTGATTGCTCCACCTTTGCATGTGTATTTCTGAAAATAAATAGCTCATACTATGGGAAATGGGATGCTTCAGTGTATTGTGTCCTTTTAGGGGAAGTGGCGTGATCAGCCAGAGCACATCTCAAAACAGTGCAAAAATCAAGAAAACCCAGGAAGACTTTAATGTTTGCTCCTTTTTCTTAGATTCTAGGAATTTCTGTATTCAATATCCAGGTTATCTCCCACCCTACCCGCTAGCCCCAGAGCATCAAAAACCTCTGGTTATTCTCTATCCTTCAGTAAAGTATGTTGTACCTCTACAGTTTTATTTTTGTAATAATCAGTAAAATTTATAGATGGGTCCATCAAGGAGTGTGCCCTTCTCTGCATTACCCCTTTGGTGAGGTCATCAGACAATTGGCCAAATTAGATCAGGGGAGAACTGACCCAGGTTTTTGTGTTGAGCCTCTACAGAGGTAATGATTAGCACTAGAAGGGCAGCAAACTTTCAAAAAGGAGCACCTGCAGAACAAACGATCTCAGAGATAATTGCCTGACAAATTGTCCTTTGCATAAATGTTTGCTGGAAGAAAACTTTTGAAAGAGATGCTACAAAGCATACTACAATTTTCATAATTAGTGGAAAAATAGACCATACAAAATTCTGTATCTAGTGTAATCACACATTATCTACAGCATGATCTAATATTTAAATATGTCTATATGTTTCCTATAACTAAATATATGCATGTGATTATAACTATACATAGTAAATATGTAAAACCACTTTTTACACATGCATATTTTATAGCATACAAATAAAAGAATAAAATTTAATCTTGAAAAACTTTAGTAGTGGGATTATATCAAGGATTTATCATTTTGAATTAACATCAGCCTTTTCTAAATTTTCCAAAATTTGCATTTATTTCTTTTGTACTTTAAAGAAAAACAATGTTGAGTAATACTCCCTATTTGAATAGCCATACAATATTGTTGTCTTCAGGGAAACCTAGGAAATAGCAGAAGGCCTCCTCTATTATTAATTCTCACTTGGCTGCTTTAAAACCATCCTGAGCTCCCTGCCAAAGTGAATTGTCAGTATGGCACACTAATTAAATCTGGCTTCACACTGGAGCATTGTAAGGTATATTTGGTTAGTTCTTTTTAGATTGCTTTTTTCCAGGAGAACTCAAATGACAATTAGAAATACCTATGGTTATTCTTCAACTCAGTTACTACTCCACTGAGGTCTCTGCACATCTCCAAGAATATTCTGCCTTAGAGACTGTGTTGCTGCTGCTCACTTTTTAATGCTGATCTCCTGGCAGGTCAGGTATCCAGTTATGCAAGATTAAATGCCCTGAGATTTCCTTATTATGGATCCTGTCCTTCTTATGAACTGTTGCTTTCATTTGTCACTTTCTCAGACAGAATGTTACTTGACGTGTATTCACACTGCTTGCTTTTGCTACCTGCTCTTTAAAAATTTAAGATTTGGACTAGCTCATAAGCACTGGCAGGGTCATAAAACTCCTAATTGGCAAAAAGCTGTTTCATATTTTTGGTCTTTGTTGAAATACCACAACTTCCAGGTAACCTCTTCTTTTTTCAGCTACTTAATGTGAGCTTCTCACATGACAGACACTGCATCATGGTTTGTGTGATAATTATCTATGTCCCTCTTTGGGACAGAAAGTACTTAGGTAACAGAATGGAAAGAACACTGGGTTAGGAAGCAGATGTTTGATTTTTCTTGAGGCTTTACCACCTACTTCACCAGCTATTAATTTTGGTTAAGTCTTCGATTAAGTGGCTTCTGTGAAGTCACTTTTGCCTAGATAGTTTTAATTTTATTCTATACACTTCCAAAATTTGTGCCAGGAGTCAAATAAGATAATGTTCAAAAAACCAATTTTTAAATTACAAAGTACTCAAAAGTATATGCAAAATGTTGATGCCATCTTCAATACCTGAGGTCCAAACAGTGGTTTTTTTATCCTTGTAGTCTGCACAATGCCCAAAACAATTTTGTTGCCTTCTGAATATTTCACAAGCATTGCTATTTAAGTTAAGAAATAAATAGTTGACAATGCTTTGATATGTCTCCTACACCTCACACCCATTTCTTTCTATTGCTGTTTTATGGGAGCTTGACTTACTCATGGACATATTGCTCCTGTCTCAGATGCCTTCCATTTACAACTTTCTCTCATGCTGCCCCATATTTCTTATTGATGGCTTTAAAAAAGCAAGCCAGCCTTCTTCCCAGAACAGCCACTGCAGTTTCCTTTTGGATCTTGTGCAATCATTTACAAGGCAACAAAGCACACATAAACATCCTTGACACAGCTCAGTGGTAGGAAAATATGGTAGTAATAATCTCGGTTTTCAGGCAAGTAGTGAATGGTATATCCATATCCCTGAAGATGGATATTAGAAAAGATTATACCATGCAGCTACCATGTATGACCTACTTCATATAAATGATGCTGACAGAAACTAGCATAAAAATGTATTTTGTGAATCTAATGATGTTAGCTAGGATGATAATTAGAGTGATGATTCTAATAAAATGGTCTATTTCTGACTCAGAACACAGTCATGTGTTCTTGTATCTTATGTATCATAAAGATTCTCTGAAATGAGTAGGGGATTGATTATTAGCTCAAGTAACAGATGAGTAAACTGGGGTACTAGGTAACTTTTTCATATTACTTTCATTCATTTTTGAAGTTTAATGTATATTTGTGTAGTTGGTCCTATGCGTTCAGCACTATTCATGAGAAAATCTCTGTTCCAGTACTAGAGTTACATAGTGCCCAAATAAACAAATAGTGTTCAAGATAATTCAGATAACAACAACTTTACTACAGATAATGAACACATAGTGATAACTTTTTAAAAAGACATAGAGATTGATGGAAGGGAAAGTAGACAGAGAGCCTTTTTTTCAGAGTAGGTGATCAAGAAAGGTCTATCTGAGGAGTAGATATTTGGCCTGATATGAAGGAAGGAGGATAGGAATAGGAAAGTTGTTGTAAAAGGAATTCCTGAGAGAGGATTATAGGTACAAAGGCTATGAGTCTGAAATGAGCTTGATGTTGTATAGAACAAGATAGATATCTGTGTGGCTAGAATGTAGCATCAATGAAGAACACAGACAAGGTTGAAACGGGATAAGTAGGGACCAGATAATGAAAGGTTTATAGGTCATGGTTAGGAGTTTGTATGGTAATTTGTTTTTAACCATTTCGAACTCTGATACATTCTATTTAATCATCGTATATTTTTTGCATTACATTGTTGGAATTGATCATCTAATATTTGCTTTTTAACTTTTATAGTTAATTTTATTATTTTATCCTAACTATATCTTATTGGGTATAACATTTATACAAGCTCCCTAAAATAAACAATTTCCTTGTTTTCCAGAAAATATTTTATAAGAGGGAAAATATCTATCTCTTAAAATCTTGATAGAAGACACTGGAAAACTATCTAAGACCAATATTTTTATATTTGAGTAAGGGGAAGAGGTAGTTTTTTTTAAATTATTATTATTGATCATTTCACTAGTATTCAAGATTATTGATCTATTCATTTTAGTTACTTCTTAGGTCAATTCTGCATTTTGGAATTTTCCAGGGATTTCTAACTCTCATTTTTTCTTGCTGAATTTATGTTTTGTGATGTTTTATATTCTATTATAACTAACATATTTCTTTTTTCAAATTATGTTTTAATTACATCTTTTTTGATTTTTATCACTCTGTTCATAAAGTTAAGACTAACAATATATTTATTTCTAAAGAAGCAGCTTGTGATTTTCTTCCTATTTTTCTCTTTATTTTATTTCTCTTTGTATATATACTTACCAAGTGAAAAATATAGCTTCATCTCATCTTTTTTTAAGAATTTTACTTTATTTTTTTATTATTTCCCAAACACACTTTTTTCCCCATGTCATCTTCTTGAAGGCTGCATAATCATACATTTAATTATTTCTCTACTGCTGTTTATTTTTTCTATTTTAAATCATTCTGAAAATTGTTCCATCTTTTTAAGAAAGATTCTTACATGTAGACTTACAAAATCAAATGTTATGTACATTTGAGACTTTTAATGCATATTACCAATTACTTATCCAGAAATGTTGATCAAATAACTTTCTCCCAAAACACAGGTAAACTCTTAAGCTCCTTTACCTTTCACTTTTTCCAGAGCTCAGGATTATTTATCATTTTAATCTTTGACTATCTCATATAAAAAAAAATCCTAAATAACTATCCATTTCACCTACCATAAAATATGTCTTTAAAATACCTACAAAGCCCTGAATGATCAGACCATTGCCTCCTCATCCTTTTACAACCCTGATGACTCATTCCTTCTCATTATCTCCTCTTTCATTTAGTTTCTCTTAGGGTCACACCAAATTCTTAACTGTTCTTCACACTAAGCAAACTCCTGCCTTAGGGGTTTTGTATCTGCTGCTTCTTCTAACTAGACTGCCTTGGACATTTGCTAAGCTTGTCTACAGTTTCCTCATATAACTTTTTTTGAATGAGAATTTCCCTGAAAATTCTATTTTAAAATTACCCATTCCTTATTCTTATCTGCACTCTATTGTTAGAGCTATTTCTAGTTGTAGAAATAGAAATTTTAAATCATGATTTAAATATATATGATTATATATATACATATGTGTGTGTGTGTGTATACCATGAGTTGATTATATATCATAAGTTAAGTATATATATCTTTATGTATCCAACAAAATTGTCCAGGAACAAGGACATTCCTCTAGTACAAACCTTATATATAACCCAATATTTCAGACTTTTTTCTAATGTAATTTTCAATCAAAAGAATACTTAGTTCCTCGGGAAAATAGCTAATTTTCATATATGAGCAAGGGGAGAAGAATATCTTAGGTCAGAAGAGGGAACTTTGCAAAGATTAGTATGATGTCAAAAGAACAAAAGAAAGTCTGTTTCTATTTTGTTATATGTGTTTGTTTCATTTTTTAGTTTCCATATAAAGTGAATGCTCAGTATTTGGCTTTCCCTGTATCAGTTATTTCACTAAGTATAAAACCCTCTAGGTCCATTCATGTTTTTGCAAGAAGGAAAGGGGTAGGGGAATGTACAAAATAGGTGATGAGGATTAATTGATAGAAATTACTAAAAATATAAAATAAATAAGTTACAAGGTTATAATGTACAGAACAAGGAATATAGTCAATATGTTGTAATAATTTTGTATCAAGTCTAATCTATAAAGATATTGAATTACAAATGTTGCATACCTGAAACTAGTAGAATATTTTAAATGAATTATACTTCTACTAAAAAAAAAAGCAAAAGAACAAAAGTGACAGCTTGAATGGAGTTCTGATGGCTAACTTTGTTACAATGTGAACATCAAAATTATCGTAATAGTTATTGAAACACATTGAGTCTGTGAAAAGTTATTGGTCTATAATGATCCTCAAAATGAGAAAATCAATATGCAACATATAAAGTCATCTCTGGTGTCTCTGGAGAAAAACAAGTTGATTTTTAATTGAATATTTAAAATTAAATTTCAGTTTATAGGAGTTATAGGGATCAAGGAAAAATTAAATGACACCACAAGGAGTAATCACACAAATCCAAAATTAACAATTTATAGGTTAATCGGCAGAATGACATTGCAAAAACAACTCAAATGGAAAGAAACTTAAGGGGTATAATATATGGTTTTGGTCAAATCATGATTAGGATGGAAAAATACAAAGATATGTTAGGACAAATGGGAATTAATTGCTGGTTATGAGATAACATTGAGAAATTATTTCTATTTTTTTATAATATTTTGAAAACATGGAAATATATTTTTATTTTTTAGTAAACCACTCTGAAATATTTGAGGATGGATCATTATGAGGTCTAAAACTTCTCTTAAAATATTTTGGCATGGGAAATATATATAATGTATGGAGAAGGGAGGCTGGTATTCGTCTTGATCTATATACTAGAATGGTCAGTTAGTTTAATGACTGAACAAAAATTATGAACTATATCTTCACACTTGACCTCTGATGAATATTTTTCTCACCATTTAGAAATTTGGCATTTCAGCCAAAATGTATATTTGATATACAAGTTCAACATTAATAGCTATCATAACAAATATTATAAATGAATTTGCAATATTAAAATTAATGACTTGTTTATTAGTACAAAGAATGTAAAATGTTGAGGTTTTGTTGGCAAAATTAATGGTGGTCAAAATAAATGGATTATCTAAAATATTGCTGAGACAGTCCACACAGTTGGCTAGTACAAGGCTTAAAAATATAAGAATCTAGTGATTACTTCATTGTTCAAATTTTTCAATCATTCTCTGGGTTTGATTCATAACTGTCCTTATATCTAGCAAATGTTTTTTTTGTTTGTTTTGTTTTTTTTCCACTTTACAGCATGGGGACCAATTAAACATATATGTATACTTAATTTTTTCTCCCATTGTCATTCTGTATTGTAGGTATCTAGACATAGTTCTCAGTTCTGCAATCAGGATCTCATTGCTAGTCCATTCCAAAAGCAGCAGTTTTCATCCATTAACCCTGAGCTCCCAATCCCTCCCACTTCCTCCTCCACCCCCTGGGGAACCACAAGTCTATTCTCCAAGTCCATGATTTTCTTTTCTGTGGAGATGTTCTTTTGTGCCATATGTTAGATTCCAGGTATGAGTGATATTGTATGGAATTTGTCTTTCTCTTTCTGACATACTTCACTCAGTTTGAGAGTCACTAGTTCCATCCATGTTGCTGCAAATGACATTATTTTGTTCTTTCTTATGGCTGAGTAGTATTCCATTTTGTATATATACCACATCTTCCTAATCTAATCATCTGTTGATGAACATTTGGGTTGTTTCCATGTCTTCTCTATTGTGAATAGAGCTGCAATGAACATGCTGGTGCATGTGTCTTTTTAAAGGAAAGTTTTCTCTGGATATATGCCCAAGAGTGGGATTGCTGGGTCATATGGTAGTTCTATATTTAGTGTTCTGAGGTACCTCAGCAGTTATCTACATAGTGGCTGTACCAGCTTACATTCCCACCAACAACACAGGAGGGTTCCCTTTTCTCCACATCCATCCAGCATTTGTTGTGTGGACTTATTAATGATGGCTATTCTGACTGGTGTGAGGTGGTATCTCATGGTAATTTTCATTTGCATTTCTCTCGGATGTTGAGCATTTTTTCATGTACTCATGAGCAATATGTTTATTTATTTGGAGAAATGTGTATTCAGGTCTTTTGCCCATTTTTCAATTGGGTCATTGGCTTTTTTGCTGTTGAGTAGTATAAGTTGCTTATATATTCTAGAGATTAAGCCCTTGTCAGTTGCATCATTTGAAACTATTTCTCCCATTCTGTAAGTTGTCTTTTTGGTTTCTTTTTGGTTTCCTTTGCTGTGCAAAAGCTTGTCAGTTTGATTAGGTTCAATTGGTTTGTTTTTGCTTTTGTTTCTGTTGCACTGGAAGCCTGACCTGAGAAAATATTCATAAGGTTGATGTCAGAGAATGTTTTGCCTGTGTTCTCTTCTAGGAGTTTGATGGTCTCATTTAAGTTTATTTAAGTTCATTTAAAGTTCATTTATTTAAGTTCATTTAAGTTTGATGGTCTCATTTAAGTCCTTCAGCCATTTTGAGGTTATTTTTGTGCATGGTGTGAGGGTGTGTTGCATTCTCATTGATTTGCATGCAGCTGTCCCGGTTTGCCAGCGATACTTACTGAAAGACTGTCTTTTTCCCATTTTATATTCTTGCCTCCTTTGTCAAAGATTAATTGACCATAGGTGTCTTCGTTTATTTCTGGGTGCTCTATTCTCTTCCTTTTGTCTGTATGTCTGTTTTGGTACGAGTACCACACTGTCTTGATGACTATGGCTTTATAATATTGCTTGAGGTCTAGGAGAGTTATGCCTTCTGCTTGGTTTTTGTTCCTCAGGATTCCTTTGGCAATTCTGGTTCCATATAAATTTTTGGATTGTTTGTTCTAGTTCTGTGAAAAATGTCATGAGTAATTTGATAGGGATTGCATTGAATCAGTAGGTTGCTTTGTGTAGTATGACCATTTTTGCAGTATTAACTTTTCCAACCCAGGAGCATGGAATAGTTTTCCATTTCTTTACATCTTCTTTAATTTCCTTGATTAATATTTTATAGTTCTTGGCATATAAGTTCTTTGCCTCCTTGGTCTGGTGTATTCCCAGGTATTTGATTTTTGGGGGTGCAATTTTAAAAGGTGTTGTATTTTTGTATTCCTTTTCTTTTTTATTTCATTTATTTTATTTTTTATTACTCAAATGAATTTATCACATCTGTATTGTATAATGATCATAACAATCCAATTTCACAGGATTTCCTTCCCATGACCGAAGAACATCCCCCCATCCCCCAAACTGTCTCCTCTGGAAACCATAAGTTTTTCGATGTCTGTGAGTCAGCATCTGTTCTGCAAAGAAGTTCAGTCTGTCCTTTTTTCAGATTCTACACATCAGTGAAAGCATTTGATGTTGGTGTCTCATTGTAAGGTTGACTTCACTTAGCATGATAATTTGTATTCCTTTTATAAAGTTTCATTGTTAGCATACAGAAATGCAACCGATTTCTGAATGTTAATCTTATGTACGGCTACTTTGCTGAATTTGTTGATCAGTGCAAACAGTTTTTGGGTGGAGTCCGTAGGGTTTTCTATGAATAGCATCATGTATTCTGCATACAGTGACAGTTTTATCTGTTCTCTTCCTATTTGGATACCTTTTATTTCTTTTGTTTGTCTGATTGCTGTGGCTAGGACTTCCAGTACTATTTTGCATAACAGTGGTTAGAGTGGGCATGCTTGTCTTGTTCCAGATTTTAGTGGGAAGGATTTCCATTTTTCTCCGTTGACTATTATATTTGCTGTGGGTTTGTCATAAATTGTTTTGATTATGTTAAGGAATGTTCCCTCTATACTCACTTTGGTAAGAATTTTTATCAGGAATGGATGTTGTATTTTGTCAAATGCCTTTTTTGCATCTATTGAGATGATCATATGGTTTTTGACTTTTCTTTTGTTAATGTGGTGTATGACATTGGTTGATTTGTGTATATTGAAGCATCCTTGTAAAGCTGGGATGAATCCCACCTAGTCATGTTGTACAATCTTTTTGATATGTTGTTTGATTTAGTTGGCTAAAATTTTGTTGAGAATTTTTTGTGTATATTCATCAAAGATATTGGCCTATAGTTTTCTTTTTTGGTGGTATCTTTGTCTGGTTTTGGAATGAGGGTGATGGTAGCTTCATAGAATGTCTTTGGGAGTGTTCCTTCTACTTCAACCTTTTGAAAAAGTTTAAGGAGACTGGGCATCAGTTCCTCTTTGTATGTTTAGTAGAATTCACCTGTGAAGCATCTGGTCCTGGACTTTTATTTGTAGGGAGTGTTTTTGGTAACCTGATTCTGACTATTAGGTTTAGCTGGATCTTTCCACATTTGCTTCTAGTGCAAAGTACTTTAGGACATCACAAATGGCCATAACTAATCTTTTATTGAGCCTAAGAAAAGATTATGTATGTACTCTGTGCCTCCTTGCTAATAAATATTTGTATGTGTGAGGTTACCTTTCTCTACATTTGTGGAGGAAGAAATGTATAAATATCATCTATCTATATGTAGAGATAAATATTATTACAAAAAAGGACCATGATAATTTTCATGACCAAATTTTCTTAGGTCAGTTCATAATAAAAAGCCCTTCAAAACATTCAAAATAGAAATGTACTCATGTGTTCATGCACACATACACATACATACACATACCATCACATCCTCATTTTTATGCTTTTTACTTATTATATAATTCTTACCTCTTCTATTCTTTTGCTTCTGGGTAAAAATTGGTAAATATTAATGAAAAATCCCAAAGTATGTACACCAGAGATGTCTTCATTTCATTTCAAAGGGCAATCATAACTGGTTTTAAAAGTGGGCCCAGTTTTTCATTTAAAAACTTAAATATTTATACTCCATGCTGTGACCGATATAAAATACCTCAAATACAATTTCAATAATATAAGTACAAACTATGCTGTAATGATTAAATAAATATATATAATACTTTTTTTTTATCTCTCTTTCCCCCTCTTCCTTTCTGTCTAGTTCTTGGTTTGGAAGGTGTGACAGGGTAGATGTTAGAAGTATGATCAAGAATGAACTTTGCTGTTGTGGCAGGCAGATTGGTTATATGCAGGGAAGACTGAGCAAATAAGTAAATAATTTGATGATGATTGGAGACAGATATCTCACTATACATATAATGAAAGTGGATACTAAAATCAATCCTGTAGAATTTCCTTTGTGGCCTACTGGGTTAAGGATAAGGAATTTATCATCGCAGCATCTCAGGTCACTTCTGTTTTGAGGGTTCAGTCCCTGGCCTTGAAATTTCTACATGCCCCAGGCATATCCAAAAATAAATAAATAAGGTCATATCAGATCAAATTAACCCTGTAGTGTTTGGATTGCAATCAGGGAGTGGGATGAAATTTTGGTTTTTAATATAGACAAAGAGAGGGTGTGAGCAGAGTTCCCATCGTGGCTCAGTGGTTAATGAATCTATCTAGGATCCATGAGGTTGTGGGTTTTATCCCTGGCCTTGCTCAGTGGGTTAAGGATCCAGCATTGCCATGAGCTGTGGTGTAAGTTGCAGATGCAGCTCGGATCCCGCATTGCTCTGGCTCTGGTGTTGGCCAGTGGCTGCAGCTCTGATTTGACCCCTAGCCTGGGAACTTCCATGGGAGCAGCCCAAGAAAATAGCAAAAAGACAAAAAAAAAAAGAGAGAGAGAGTGAGAGCGAGATTAGGTAGGGATATGTGTGTATATGTATGTAAGTGTGTATATTTTTGCCTTTTTCTTTTTCTTTTCTTTTCTTTTTTTTTTTTTTTTTTTTTTTTTTTTTTTTTTTTTTTTTTTTTTTTTTTTTTTGCTTTTTAGGCCTGCACCCATAGCATATGGAGGTTCCCAGGCTAGGGGTCAAATTGGAGCTGTAGCTGCTGGCCTATAACACAGCCATAGCAACACAGGATCTGAGCTGGGTCTCTGACCTACACCACAGCTTACAGCAATGCCAGATCCTTAACACACTGAGTGAGGCCACTGATCAAACAGCATCCTTATGGGTGCTAGTCAGATTTGTTAACCACTGAGCCATGAAAGGAACACCTAAACACAATTTTTTTTTGTCTTTTCTAGGGCCACACCTGAAGCATATGGAGGTTCCCAGGCTAGGGGTCTAATTGGAGCTGTAGCCACCAGCCTATGCCAGAGCCACAGCAATGCAGGACCTGAGTCACGTCTGCAACCTACATCACAGCTTATGGCAACACCAGATCCCTAACCCACTGAGGGAGACCAGGGATGTAACCTGCAACCTCATGGTTCCTAGTCAGACTCGTTAACCACTGAGGCAAGACGGGAACTCCAACATTTTTAAAACAAAGCAATAAGAGATCGTTGATAACATGGCTGACTCCAAAACAAAAACACAAAAATTAGCAGATTCCAGAAAAATTTCAACAGAAAGTAAAAAAATATGCCGACAATGATGGAGGTATGCCTAAGAGACAAGGAGCCAGCTCGGAGGTCTCCTTATTACCCAAAACTGGGATAATGTGAGCATGAGTTTTTGATTATAAATTTTAAGTATAATAATAACTGCTTGTATTATATTCTAGTACAAATTAATAAGTGAAAAAAGATAAATGGGGAAGAAGGGACAGCTCTACTTTACAACAGAAGTCTAAATACGTTCTCATCAAATGATTGTTACTAATTAATTATTTAATGTATTTATTAATTAACTTTGAAGTAGAGAAATAAGTTAGACATAACCATAATCATGTAATAAAAGTTAATAACCTCAAGTAATGGAACAAATTGATATCATGTGCTTTTTTCTTTTTTTATTTTACCACTGTACAGCAAGGGGATCAAGTTATCCTTACATGTATACATTACAATTACATTTTTTTCCCCACCCTTTGTTCTGTTGCAACATGAGTATCTAGACAAAGTTCCCAATGCTACTCAGCAGGATCTCTTTGTAAATCTATTCTAAGTTGTGTCTGATAAGCCCAAGCTCCCAATCCCTCCCACTCCCTCCCCCTCCCATCAGGCAGCCACAAGGCTCTTCTCCAAGTCCATGATTTTCTTTTCTAAGGAGATGTTCATTTGTGCTGGATATTAGATTCCAGTTATAGGTGATATCATATGGTATTTGTCTTTGTCTTTCTGGCTCATTTCACTCAGTATGAGAGTCTCTAGTTCCATCCATGTTGCTGCAAATGGCATTATGTCATTCTTTTTTATGGCTGAGTAGTATTCCATTGTATATATACCACTTCTTCCAAATCCAATCATCTGTCGATGGACATTTGGGTTGTTTCCATGTCCTGGCTGTTGTGAATAGGGCTGCAATGAACATGCAGGTGCATGTGTCTCTTTTAAGTAGAGTTTTGTCCGGATAGATGCCCAAGAGTGGGATTGTGGGGTCATATGGAAATTCTATGTATAGATTTCTAAGGTATCTCCAAACTGTTCTCCATAGTGGCTGTACCAGTTTCCATTCCCACCAACAGTGCAGGAGGGTTCCCTTTTCTCCACAGTCCCTCCAGCACTTGTTATTTGTGGATTTAATAATGATGGCCATTCTGACTGGTGTGAGGTGGTATTTCACAATAGTTTTGATTTGCATTTCTCTTATAATCAGTGATGTTGAGCATTTTTTCATGTGTTTCCTGGCCAGAAATATATATATTCCTTGGAGAAATGTCTATTCAGGTCTTTTGCCCATTTTTCCATTGATTGATTGGCTTTTTTGCTGTTGGGTTGTGTAAGTTGTTTATATATTTTAGAGAGTATGCCCTTGTCAGTTGCATCATTTGAAACTATTTTCTCCCATTCTTTCAGTTGTCTTTTTGGTTTCTTTTTGGTTTCCTTTGCTGTGCAAAAGCTTTACAGTTTGATGAGGTCCCATGGGTTTATTTTTGCTCTAATTTCTATTGTTTTGGGAGACTGACCAGAGAAAATATTCATGAGGTTGATGTCAGAGAGTGTTTTGCCTATGTTTTCTTCTAGGAGTTTGATGGTGTGCTGTCGTATATTTAAGTCTTTCAGCCATTTTGAGTTTATTTGTGTGCATGGTGTGAGGGTGTGTTCTAGTTTCATTGCTTTGCATGCAGCTGTCCAGGTTTCCCAGCACTGCTTGCTGAATAGACTTTCTTTTTCCCATTTGATGTTCTTGCCTCCCTTGTCAAAGATTAATTGACCATAGGTGTCAGCATTTATTTCTGGGTTCTCTATTCTGTTCCATTGGTCTGTCTGTCTGTTTTGATACCAGTACCACACTTTTTTGATGACTGTGGCTTTGTAGTATTTCTTGAAGTCTGGGAGAGTTATGCCTCCTGCTTGGTTTTTGTTTCTCAGGATTGCTTTGGCGATTCTGGGTCTTTTGTGGTTCCTTATAAATGTTTGGATTGTTTGTTCTAGTTCTGTGAAAAATGTCATGGGTAATTTGATAGGGATTGCATTGAATCTGTAGATTGCTTTGGGTAGTATGGCCGTTTTTACAATATTGATTTTCCCAATCCAGGAACATGGAATATCTTTCCATTTCTTTACATCTTCTTTCATTTCTTTGATTAAAGTTTTATAGTTCTCGGCATATAGCTCCTTTTCCTCTTTGGTCAGGTGGATTCCGAGGTATTTGATTTTGTGAGGTGCAATTTTAAAAGATATTGTATTTTTGTATTCCTTTTCTAATATTTCATTGCTGGTATACAGAAATGCAACTGACTTCTGAATGTTAATCTTATATCCTGCTACTTTGCTGAATTTATTAATCTGTTCAAGGAGTTTTTGGGTTGAGTCCTTAGGGTTTTCTATGTATATATAGTATCATGTCATCTGCATACAGTGACAGTTTTATCTCTTCTCCTCCTATTTGTATGCCTTTTATTTCTTTTGTTTGCCTAATTGCTGTGGCTAGGACTTACAAAACGATGTTGAAGAGCAGTGGTGAGAGTGGGCATCCCTGTCTTGTTCCAGATTTGAGTGAGAAGGCTTTCAGTTTTTCCCATTTGAGGATTATATTTGCTGTGGGTTTATCAGAAATGGCTTTGATTATATTCAGGAAGGTTCCCTCTATACCCACTTTGGCGAGGGTCTTGATCATGAATGGATGTTGGACTTTGTCAAATGCTTTTTCTGCGTCTATTGAGAGATGATCATATGATTTTTGACTTTTTTTTTTTGTTAATGTGGTATATGACGCTGATTGATTTGCGTATGTTGAACCATCCTTGTGAACCTGGGATGAACCCAACCTGGTCATGGTGTATAATTTTTTTGATATGTTGTTGGATTCGGTTGGCTAAGATTTTGTTGAGAATTTTTGCATCTATATTCATCAATGATAATTGGGCGATAGTTTTCTTTTTTGGTGGTATCTCTGTCTGGTTTTGGAATGAGGGTGATGGTGGCATCATAGAATGTCTTTGGGAGTATTCCTTCTTCTTCAACTTTTTGAAAGAGTTTCAGGAGGATGGGCACCAATTCCTCTTTATGTTTTTGGTAGAATTCGCCTGTGAAGCCATCTGGTCCTGGACTTTTATTTGTAGGGAGTGATTTTATGACCTCTTCAATTTCATTTCTAGTGATTGGTCTGTTCAGTTGGTCTGTTTCTTTTTGATTCAGTTTTGGCAGGCTGTAAGATTCTAGAAAATTGTCCATTTCTTCCAGATTGTCAAACGTGTTGCCATATAGTTGTTCATAGTATTCTCTTATGGTTTTTTGTATTTCTGCTGTATCCGTTGTGATTTCTCCATTTTCATTTCTAATTTTGGTTATTTGGGTTCTTTCTCTCCTCTTTTGAGTGAGTGTGGGTGGGGGGGGTTGTCAATTTTGTTGACCTTTTCAAAGAACCAGCTCTTGGTTTTATTAATTTTCTCTATTGTTTTTTGAGTCTCTATTTTATTGATTTCTTCTTTGATCTTTGTATTCTCCTTCTTTCTGCTGACTTTAGGCCTTTTTTGTTCTTCTTTTTCTAATTCATTTAGGTGGAGGGTTAAGTTGTCAATTTTGGATCTTCCTTCTTTTTTGAGAAAGGCCTTATTGCTATAAATCTCCCTCTGAGCACTGCTTTCGCAGCATCCCATAGATTTTGAGTGGTTGTGTCTTCATTATCATTTGTTTCAAGGTATTTTTTGACTTCCTCCTTGATTTCCTCATTGACCCATTGCTTTTTTAGTAGCATGTTGTTTAGTCTCCATGTAGTAGGTTTTTTCTCTTTCCTTCTCCCATGGTTGATTTCTAATTACACGGCATTGTGGTCAGAGAAGATACTTGAGATAATTTCTATTCTCCTCAATTTATTGAGGTTAGCTTTGTGTCCCAATATGGGGTTGATTCTTGATAACGTTCCATGAGAATTTGAGAAGAATGTGTATTCTGCTTTTTTTGGCTGTAGTGTCCTGAAGATATCAATTAAGTCTAACATTTCTATTGTTTCCTTTAGGATCTCTGTTGCTTTATTGGTTTTCTGTCTAGAGGATCTGTCCATTGGTGTGAGGGGGGTATTAAGGTCTCCTACTATGATTGTATTCTCATCAATATCTCCCTTTATGTCTGTTAATATTTGTTGTATGTATCTGGGTGCTCCTGTATTTGGGGCATATATGTTGATGATAGTAACATCCTCTCCTTGGATGGATTCCCTTAATCATTAAGTAGTGTCCTTCTTTGTCTTTCTTTGTGTCTTTTGTTTTAAAGTCTATTTTGTCTGATATGAGCGTTGCGACTCCTGCTTTTCTGTCTTGTCTATTGGCATGAAATATTTTTCCCCACCCTTTCACTTTCAATCTATATGTATCTTTTGTCCTAAGGTGAGTTTCTTGTAGGCAGCATATTGAAGGTTTTTGCCTTTTCATCCACTCAGCCACTCTGTGTCTTTTGATTGGGGCATTCAGTCCATTGACATTTAAGGTGATAATTGATAGATGATTATTTATTGCCATTTTGAACCTCATGTTCCAGTTGATTCTATGGTTCTCCTTTCTTCCTTTCTTTTTTTTTTTTATTTGGATGGTCTCCTGTTATTTTCTGCTTGAGTATTTTTTTTCTATTCATTTTTTGCGAATGCAATATTTGGTTTTGGCTTGTGGTTGCCCTGTTTTTTAAGTATGTTAACCCCTTCCTATAATTGTGTGTTTTAGCCTGATGTTCCTGTAGGTTCAAACACTTCATTACTATATTTAAATTAAGAAGAGAAACATACAAACAAATAAAGAAAAAGGGTTACTTTTTTCCTAACATCCGTTGCCCAGATTTTATGATTTTGATACTCTTTTTTATTTTTTTCTTTTTAATTTTATTTTGTTTGAGGCTTGTTCATGATTAAATCTGTATGCTGGCTTATTTGAGTGACTGCTCTCTGATTGCGGTTTCCTCAGTCCTAGTTTTTCATCTTCTTCTTCTTTTTTTTTTTCTTTCCTTTTTTCTTCCCTTTCCTTCATTTCTTTTTGGTTTAGAGAAGCCCTTTCAATATTTCCTTTAACCTGGGTTTTGTGTTGCAGTATTCTTTAAGTTTTTGTTTGTTGGAAAAAATTTTTATTTCCCCTTCTATTTTAAATGATATTCTTGCTGGATAGAGTATTATAGGTTGCATATTTTTTCCTTTTAGCACTTTAAATATCTCTTGCCATTCCCTCCTGGCCTGTAGTGTTTCTGTAGATAAATCAGCTGATAATCTTATGGGGGTTCCCTTGTAGGTACCATTCTGCTTTTCTTTTGCTGCCTTTAGGATCCTCTCTTTATCACTAACTTTTGCCATTTTTATTATTCTTTGTCTTGGTGTGGGTCTATTTGTGTTCTACTTTTTTGGGGCCCTCTGTGCTTCCTGTATCTTGAACTCAGTATCCTTTAGATTTGGGAAGTTTCCAGCAATAATTTCTTCAAATATATTTTCCATTCCCTTATCTTTTTCTACTCCTTCTGGAATTCCTATCATGCATAGATTGGCCCGCTGTATAGTATCCCATAGGTCTCTTATATTGCTTTCCTGTTTTTTGATTAGGTTTTCTGTCTGCTGACCTGATTGGGTGATTTCCATTATTCTATCTTCCACGTCGTTGATTCATTCTTCTGCAGTATTCATTCTGGTTTTTACTGCCCGTAGTTCAGTTTGTATCTCTGCAAATGAGTGTTCTAGTTTTTCTTGGCTCCTCCTTATATTTTCTAGTTCCTTTCTGAGGGTATCTGCATTGCTGTTCATATCTTCTCTTCATTCCTTCAGTATTTTCACTATTTCTCTTTTGAACTCCAGGTCTGTCAGACTGCAGAGATCTGTTTCATTGTTGACTGTTTTAGGTGTATTGGTTTGACTGGGGGTGGTTTCTCAGCTTATTCATCTTGCTTGTTGTTTTCTTTCTCCTGAGGGAGTTTTACTCTCCATGACCTGGCAGTGTATGCCTTGTCACTGCCATGGAATGTTTCCTGAGGGCTGGTGTTGTTGGTCAATCTTTTTTGAGGCAGTGTGGCTTTTCTGGAGTTTTGGTGGGGCTGACAGGGTCTCTTTGAAGCAAAGGAGGACTTCCTGAGGGCAAACAGGACTGAGAGGTCCACACCAAGATGGAACAGATTTCACTTGGTCATGCAGAGCTTGCTCTGGTGTTTTTAGGCTGTGGGCTTCTTGCAGGGGGTTGGCGGTGTTGGGCAGCTGTTCCTCAGGAGTGCAGCACCCCCTGAGGGCTGGAGCAGGTACCTGGGTCACTGAGAACACAAGAGGCTCTTCCCTAGGGCAGCCCAACTCAGAAGGACAGCCTGAGAATGTAGGCAGATCTTTTCACAGTCTGGCCAAACTTGTTGTAGCTTTTCTGGGCTGCAGGAGGTCCTGCAGAGAGCTGGCCATCCTTTGCAGCTGTTCTGCAACAGTGTGGCTCACCCTGAGGGCTGGAGCAGCTGGCTGGGCCACTGAAAACCCAAGAGGCTCTTCCCCAGGGCAGCTCGACTCAGAAAGACTGTCCGAGAATTAGGCATACCTTTTCCCGGCCTGGCCAGGCTTGTTGCAGCTTTTGCAGGCTGCAGGGGGCCCTGCCTGTAGCTGGCAGTCTTATGCAGCTGATCCGCAAGAGCTCAGCACCCCCTGAGGGCTTGGGAGCCTAGCTGGGCCACTGCCAACCCAAGAGACTCCTCCCCAGGGCAGCCCAACTCAGAAAGACTGTCCAGAATTAGGCAGATCTTTTCAAGGCCTGGCCAGGCTTGTTGTAGCTTTTCTGGGGTGTGGGGTGTCCTGCCAGGACCTGGCAGTCCTGTGCCATTGTTCTGTGGAAGTGTGGCTCCTCCCAAGACCTGGAGTAGCTAGCTGTGCAGTTGTGAACCCAGGGCAGGCTTTTCCCCAGGGCAGGCTTACTCTACTGGAAAAGACTGTCTGAGAATTAGGCATATCTTTTCTTGGCCTGGTGGCTGCAGGCCTTTTCTCAGGGGCTGGTGGTGTTTGGTGCTGCTCTGTGGGGGTGTAGCCCCTCCAAAGGGCAAGCAGGCCTGTGCAGGGACAGCCCCTGTGGTGGTAGTCTTCAGGCAATTGTTGAGGCCAGCCCTCCTGGATGGCAGGCAGCCCCAAGTCCAGCGAGTGCATAGGGAATGGTGGGGGTGGAGGGAGGGGATGCACTGGGAAGCACAGCTTTCTGCTAGCTAGCGGTCCTGTAAGCTTGCTGTGGCATGGGGAGTATTCTATGGGGACCCACCCCTTTTTCTCTCCCCTCCTCAACGTGGGTGCAGACCAGGCTCTTCTCCCAGGTTCCCTCTGATGTGGCTTTCCACTTCCCTGCCCCTAGAGTATTGCTCCCTTCCTCTGTGACAGATTTGCTTTCTAGTCTCCCAGGCAGTCTCTGTCCCGTCAAACTTGACAGACAGGTTTCTAGACCTCCCAAGCAGTCTCCACTCCACCCCGCCCCCCCACCCCTTTCCAGGGAACTAACCTCCAGAGCCGAGGTCTTGGTGCCCAGCCCCCACCAGGCATCTCAATTTTTGGTGACTGTGCCCACAGTTTAGATGGTCTGTTCAGTTCTTGATCTGATTTTCAGAACTCCAACTTACTGCTACACTCTTCTCTGCATCTGGAGATTCCTCCAGTTCATTTGATCTTTCCTCTGAGTAGGTGACTTTCCAGGATCCCTTTCTCCTCCACAGTTCCCTTTCTGGAGCATCCATCCAGCTCAGATTCACCTTCTCTCACTCTCCTCTTTTCTCTTGTTTTACCTAGTAATGTCACGAACTTCTTGCCGTTATTGGAGTTTAGGTTCTTCTTCCAGTGATTAGTTGCTGTTCTGTGCGAGTCATTTATCCTGTAGATGTGGTTTTTTTTGTTGTGTTTGTGGGAGAGGGCGAGCATGTCCCCCTACACTTCCGCCATCTTGTCTCCTGTCATCATGTATTTTTTAATGTGATTAAAAAATAATTGTATCACTTTTAATATATTCCTTCCTCTCCCAATTTGTTATTTGTTTATTTGTAAGATCTGTATAAATTATGAGGAAATATAATCAAATCTATATTTGTGGAAATTCTACAAGGTATCTGGACCATAATCTTTAAAAATATCAGTCATTATTGATATGGAAATGCTGAAGCACTGTCTCAGATTGGAGGAAATTAAATGAACAGGTTGACTCAGTGCAACACATGATTTTGAATATTATAAATATCACTGAGAAAATGGATAAAATATGAGTAGGTCAGCTAATAAGACAGTAGTATTGGATAGTGTTAATTTTCTGATTTTGATGATTCTACCACTCTTACGTGGAGACTGTCTCCACTTCCAAATTTATGTCGAAGCATTTAAGTTTAATATATCATATATGCAGCTTATTTTCACATGGTACAGAAAAAGAAAAAAACAAAACAAAACAAAAGATAAACTACCAGGGTAAATGTGAAATTTAGCAATTGGGGAAGCTATGTAAACATCATAGAGGAGCTTTTTGTACAATTGCAATTATTCTGTGAATTTGAAAATATTTTCAAATAAACAATTCAGATAAATAATATTGCTAGAGCATATCATCTTGTAACAATTGCAGAAGCAATAGTTCTCACTCTCTCTCAATTCTAGATTTGGGAGATCCCCGATTAAGTTAAAAAGAGATTCTTACAAAAACCCTGTGTACCAATTACTGAAATATCAATCATCATTTGTAAAGTTCTGAGTACTCCTTACTGTTAATACAAAAGGCCTCTGAAAACTAAATTATTACTAATACCTTCCAAGGCTAGATAAATCTCTGACACCAATAAATACTAGTTATAGTACAGTTATAGGATAATGTATCCTGTTGTTTCAAACCTAAATTAGATACACTTAAGTAGATTATGTAGTAGTGGTAGTATGTAGAAGTATCTTTATGAACCAAGTATTCACTAACTAGCCACATGTTTCTTTCTTATATATTTCTTTAAAAATTAATAAACCTGAAGATATACCAAAAAAGGAGAAAATGTTGGCTTGCCAGTGTTTTTACCTTGTAATCATCTCCAAAGTATAGATAAGAAAAAAAGTAGATTAAAATCTCTCTAGTAATTTGCCATTAATTGTGATATCTCTTCCTCTCAAAAACTCATAGTAAACTTATTCCTAAGAGAAACACTGATAATGTTCAGATAATAAATTTTCTAAAGGCATATAAAATTATGTAGGTGCAAGGATGTGTGTGGAACGAAGTATTTCAGTTTAAAAATCAGGCTGATTCAGATTCCTGCTGTGCATGCTCTATGGAATCTATATCTTCAAACTATGGATAAATCAAACCTTCCTAGGGCAAATTGTAAACTCTTAGCCAGCAAGGGCTTGCTGCCCAATGAACATAGAAGAAAAAACTATCACACTGGCTTTTTAGAAAAGAGAAACCTTTATTGTGAGGTTGACTAGGAAGGAGACAGGGGGCAAGGCTTTTAAATAAGTATCTCCTATAGTGGGTCAGATTGAAATTTTATGGAGGAGGAGGCCGGGCTAGTATGCAGAAGTGCTGGCAGGGCAGATTTCAATTGGAGGGCTTTGGAATCTAGCCATTTATGGTAAGACATGGTAAAAGGGCTTCAACAGTGGGTCTTCTTGAACAACAGACCCTTCATTTCGAAAGGGGTTCTACTGTTCAAGTCCTGGTCCTGTCCTGGTCCTTTGGTTCCATGTGGCGGGGAGAAAATTTGAGTCTGGGTTTATTTGACTTCAAAATTTTCTCCTCTGGACACCCTTGGCTGCATAATTTGCAGTTTTGCTTCTTTTTTGTTTGAAAAACAACTCAGTATCTTGTTATCCAGAGTACCTGCCACCAGCTTGAGCTGGCCCTACCTTAAAAAACTGCCAGCTCATTGTTTCAGAATCTGGCTATTATATTCAAGATCATCACTTTGATGAGAATGCATTTTGTTGTTGTTGTTGCTAAGTAGTGGGATGAAGTGAAATATCATGGTTATAAGGATAAGCCTCTTTTTCTGAAATTCCATGGCAGTATTTCATGCCATATACACAATACTTACTATGTTGCATTATGGTAGTGGTAAATGTATCCATCACCCCACCTCAGCATGAAGAACATTCCTTGAGAAAATTAATTGTGTTCTGTTTATCTTGGTATTTTGTGTATATCTGGTACATACAAGGACTTAGTAAACATCTGCTGGGTTGAATGAAAGACATTCATTACCTTTGGAGAGTCACACAACTTAAAAACCCAAGTTTAAGAGAATAGACTGCCCAAGAGTAGAAATATGTCATGAAAATGACTTTATAACAAAGCAGAGATAGAGAGAGAGCTCTGACCTATTATTTGCATTTTTTTTCTCAATAAACTTTGGCTTTAGTAAAATTTACCATATCAAATTAATTAAAAAATATTAGAATGATGCTGAAAGTTTATGTGAGATGTCAAGGCAAGATGCTAAGGGAGTATGTCTGGCCTCCTTCCCTGAAAATGTTCATTAATTCTTCTTTTTTAATAGTAGCAAAAAAATAGAATTTATAAGAGGAAATCAAGACACATAGCTGTAGGTAACCAACAATTGTAGCAAATGTGTGTCTAATCAAAATTCAAGATGCCTATTCTTTGTTCTGCTTTTTTTCTCACCCAAATGCAAGACCAGTGAAGATACTATTGCTTTATAGACAAATTTGTGTGCCAAAGGAGTTCCCTATAGATAAGAAATTCTTTTGTATGAAATAAAACCTATGCTACTGGCAATTTTCAGACTTGAGTCATTTGCTTCAATTAGCTGATATATAAGGTAGCTAAAATTAATGTTTCCAAGGGCCTATAATTCTTTACCTATGAAATTAGTCTTTTTAGGGTGTTAAAACTCAAGTTTTAACAATTTGGGAATAATGATTTAAACATAGTGAATATATTGGGCAAGATAATTTTTTTTTTAAATTTCAGTCATCACATTCTTAAAATTCCACTTGATAAATACTAAAAAATATGTGAAATAAAAGTCACCTGAAATCAAGAGTCTGGGGTAAATCATCCATGGCCTTCGATATGAGTGTAAGCAAAGGAGAATCTGTTAAATTAACTTCAAAATTACAAAATTTCAAAATGGATTTTTTTTTTTTTGGTCTTTGCTATTTCTTTGGGCCGCTCCCGCGGCATATGGAGGTTCCCGGGCTAGGGGTCGAATCAGAGCTGTAGCCACTGGCCTACGCCAGAGCCACAGCAACATGGGATCTGAGCTGCGTCTGCAACCTACACCACAGCTCACGGCAACCCCGGATCGTTAACCCACTGAGCAAGGGCAGGGACCAAACCCGCAACCTCATGGTTCCTAGTCGGATTCGTTAGCCACTGCGCCACGACGGGAACTCCTCAAAATGGATTTTGAAGAATGTTTAAAGTATGCATTTTATGAAATATTTGCTAAACTATCACAAAAGACTTTGTTATAGTATACTTTAAAATTGGTGCCTTTAATTTAATTTCCCTAGTTTTTTTTTTTCTTTTTGTACTTTTAGGGCTGCACCCGCAGCATGTGGAGGTTCCAGGCTAGGGGTCCAATCAGAGCTACAGCTGCTAGCCTATGCCACAGCCACAGCAACATGGGATACGAACCATGTCTGTGATCTACACCACAGCTCACAGCAACACAAAATCCTTAACCCACTGAGCAAGGCCAGGGATTGACCCACAACCTCATGGTTCCTAGTTGGAATTGTTAACCACTGAGCCATGACAGAAACTCTGTTTATTTTTTTGTTTGTTTGTTTTTAATTTCACATGTAAACTCCCATATAGAAAACTCCCATATAGTAGTATTAGTATTATTAGTGTTATAGCATTAGAAATCATTTGTAAAACAATGCAATTGCAATATCATTATGGAAACAATCTAGTTGGTAACTTCTTCATAGTTCTTGGTAAACTATATTTACTAGTAAACTATATTTACTAGTTTACTATAGTTTATAGTAAACTATATTTACTAGTTTGTGGATTATGGATTTGCCACAGTCCCTTGTGAAAACACTCTATGGCATACTTCCTAGGGGGAAGGTAATGACAATTCTATTTCAAAAGGACTCTTCAGTTCATTATTAACAGATCGAGTTTTTTTTTTTTTTTTAATTTTCTGGCTGTAACTTGTTCATACTTTCTGATTCATGATTTAGTGTCCTTCTTGAAATTTCTGTTCTAATTTCCTCTCCCATAGCTTCTAGTAGTTTGCTGGCAATGTTTGACATTATTTAGCTTATTGATCTCTGCCTTTATGGTCACATGGAATTTATCCCCATGTGTATATCTGTGTCCAAATCCCCCTCCTTTTAAGAACACCAGTCATATTGAGTTAAAAACCCACTCTATGCTAGTTTGTCATCCTTTTAACAAATTATATCCATAATCATTTTATTTCCATAATAAAGTCACATTCTGAAGTACTGAGAGTTAGGACTTAAAATATGATGTGTTTTTTAAAGGGAGTATATGGAGGGGAACACAATTCAAGCCATAACCCACTTGAAACCAGCAAAAAAAAGAAGAAAAAATAAACAAAAATATTAAAAATAATATCAGAAATAAAAGATAGCATTAGGACAACTCTATACCAATAAATTTTAAAATGTAAATGAAATAGATGAATTCCTTAAAAGATAAAACTATTGAAGTTTATTTATGATAACACAGATAACTTGATTAGCCCTACATCCATTACAGAAAGTGAATTTGTAGGGGAAAAATAAAAAATAAAAAAACAAGAACATTATAAAAAGAAAAGTGCAGGCCCAGATGGCTTCACTGATCCATCCTAACAAATACCTAAAAATTAAATAATACTAATTTCATATAAACTGTTTTAAAAATTCTTTCTAGAAGCCATTATCTTGTATGTTAATTATGTTAGTTTCTTAAGGCTTCTATAACAAATTAATACAGACCAGGTGACTTAAGATAATAGAAATTTATTTTCTTTCAGTTCTGGAGTCTAAAGGTATCAGCAAGACAGCACATACTCTGGAGCCTCTAGGGAAGAATTATTTTTTGTTTATCCTCAAGTGTTTCTTGACTTGTGGCCATATCACTTCAATCTTTGCCTGTGTGGACATGCTGATTTGACCTTTTCTTTGTCTGTGTCGTTCCTCTCCTCTCTGTCTCAAATGTTCCTTTGCCTCTGTCTTATGAGGACACTTGCTACTGTATTGGGAGCTAACCAGATAATCCAGGATAATCCCAGCTTCTCAAGATCCTTAATTTGGCGGGGGGTGTCATATAAGTTGGTATTCGCTTCTTTACCATATAAGATAATATTCACCAGTCCTGGGTATTGGGATATGGACATATTTCTTTTATAACTACCATTCAGTAAACTAAATGTTGATACCAAAACTGGATAAAACTAGTATTATAAAGGAAAACTACAAACATCTTTCATTAAATCATTGGAAAAATT
The DNA here is from genome assembly GCF_016906955.1 of Phacochoerus africanus. Lineage (NCBI taxonomy): Eukaryota > Metazoa > Chordata > Mammalia > Artiodactyla > Suidae > Phacochoerus > Phacochoerus africanus. Next base: position 126,388,201 of record NC_062551.1, on the reverse strand, counting down.
CTAAAGATAATTTTAGAAATTTTGATACAATATATTTTTAAAGTATTTTATGCCACTGTGGTTTATCCTAGAAATGTTTTGTTGAATATTTGAAAATCAATATAATTAAACATATTTAACAGGTTAAAAACTTTATAAGCTAGAATTTGACTTAAATCAGTAATTCAATATTAGTGAATAATAAGTTTTCCCTTTCAGACTCTCTACTTCACAATTAATTAAATCCTTACCTGACCAGATGAAATTTGAAAAATATGATTTATTTTAAAGAAAAATGTATTATTTTTAAAACTCTGAGATTATTTTGTTATGTTTTTATGTTAAATATCCTTTGTGTTAACTAATTATGGTGATGGTAGATGAAATATTTACTTACATTTATTAATATATATAAATATTTATTTTACTTGGCAAAATAGTATCAGCACACTTATGTAAGTACTTGGAAAATTTACTAATTCATGAACTTACTAAGTCCTGGAACAACTATCATAAAGCAGTATACTACATCATTTGTCATTGTGTATTATATATTCTTCACCGTGATGCTTCTTCTGCCACAGAGAAAAAGACAAAAGTAGAGATAGACAGGAATACATAAAATATTCTCTCTCTTTGGAAGTGCAATAGAGTAGAAACCAGAAGGAAACATAGCTTCATCCAGTGGAAAATATGATCCATTCACTATTCTGGAATTTTCTCACCCATAAAATCAGCATCTCTTTCCCTCACCTCTTCTGGTCATCCTTAAAGCTATTTCTGTAGCTAAAGGAAAATTCATTCCCACACCAGTCTTTGCTTTAAGTTCCTGTCTGCTTTTCCAATCTGGTAAACTGAACTGAACTAATAGAAACAACCTGCAAGGTTTCCATGAACTGTTAACTCTTTGTGTTCCTTCAGGCCTCAACCATCTGATCTTTAAAAAGGAAAAGTCGTACCGGTCACCAAATTGAGCCTCCCAATCTTTCCACCAAGAATGACACACCAAAGGGCCTAAAAAAATGGGATGCAATCAGAGTGGACATGTTTTCCTCCTCCAAACACATTCTTCTCTCTACCACCACCACATCACAATCTGAAGAATACTGAGTGCTTTTTTTTTCTCTAAGCTTCAAATGGGGAGTGTGGGGCATGAATGGAGAAAGGGGCACATGAAACCCACGTAAGATTTTAGGAAATAAATTGGAAGTAATAAATGAAAGCAGATAAATAACTCAGAGAGTGTACTTTAGCACATTTATGGCCAGGTGCAAAATTCACCAGATCCCTTGGAAAGCAAGGGATAGGGATAACTGTTCACTTTCATTTCTCTTTATTTCTACTTCCCAAACTCATTTCAGAACTCTAAGCTGCCGCTCATGCTGCTCCCATTATGCCAAACTCCATAAATGTACTATTGTCCAAGTAAACATATCTCAGATAAAGGGAAACCAATATTGCCTTCTTAATCTGAGATTGTTATCCATCTTTAACTAGAAAAATAAGAAAAAGCAATGACAGACACATATTTTATAGATGTTTTTATCCTACCTTAACTCAGTCTGGCCACAGATGGTAGGGCTGGCACAGCCCAAGAGGCATTGTGCCAGGCTTTTTTTTAATTTGGAGTTGCACAAATTTCTTTCTTTTCCATTCCTTGGACATTTTTCTGTCTTAATTCTTTCTTAAATTTTTCTCACTCGGTTGGCAAGGCTCAAGCCTGCATAATCAATAATTTTAGGAGGAGCAAGTTACAGTGTCTCTTTCTTGGCACATTGATACATTTTGATCCTAGCACATATTCTTTCCTTGTAAGTTAAAGGGAACTTTTCTTCAACTGTAAATAGGAAGAGAGAGAGCCAACTGCATTTGTATTGAGCAAACTTTTTATTTAATGTAACTGAACACAGAGATGCTTGGAACTCATGCTGATTATGTAAATTACTTATGTATACCTCAACAGAGCTTGTAGGCAAGCTGTCTTTTCCCATGAAAAGGGAGATTTTTATAATTTCCACCTTTATTTTTTCCCTAGAACTACTTAGAGAAACTGGGAGCACATTCATCTTTACCCTAAAACAAGTACAAGACCTATGACTATTTTCAGAATGAAGTTTTGCAAAGCAAGCAGACTGAAAAGGCTGAGAAGAGTATAATTAAGAAAATTTAAAGTGAGTGTAGCAAACTTTGAAATTTTCAGTTTACTCCAAGAGAAGTGTTTCTGTAGGCTATACCTAGCAAAGTCTGAACTACCAGGTGAAGATGTGTGTATTGCATTTGTGAGAAATAGGTAACCATTGAAAGGCTGTAAATTGGAGAGAAATATCACAAATTTGGAGATTGAGGAAGATTAATGTGGCAACAGCATACAGATGAAAAGATGGAGGGGATTGAGTGGGTTAAGGTGTATACGTATTCCACATAAGAAGCCCTGTAGCCTTCCTCATTAGTAGGAATTCTAGGAGATTGCCAGGTGCCACTTTCAGGAGGCCTCTAATTGTCCTGCCCTCCCTGTTCAGCATCTAAGGGTGCATCCCTCTGACAGCATGCATTCCCATAGAGAATTAGGGTGCGAAAACTACACATATAAAAATGCACATATATATTCCTACTGTAATACATTCAATATGAAAGTCAACATTTTATAGCATAAAAATGTATATTGTTACATTTCAATGATAAACAGCATCCAGGTTGTCAAATGATTTAATACAAGATGTCCTCATTAATTCTGCTCTGTGAATTTGTGCTCATAGAGCATCTAAGCTCCTGATGTGCTCTTGGCAGCATTATTTATTTGATGCCAATTTCCCAGGTGGCAACATTCCTTCCAAAATGGTAGCTTTGCAAAATGCTTCAAAAAACATTACTCTTAACTCCTCAAATCCATATCTTCCTCTAGTTATATCTTTTTTAAAAATCAATTCTCTTATATTTTCCATATTCAATTCTATTTAGTTGCTGAGAAAAATAGCTTTTTCAGTGTGGGCTCTGAGTTTACCTTGCAGGAGTGTACGCAAGCTTCAAATTTTGAAATAAGTTGCAGCAAAACTCAATCCCTTCCTCCAAATCCCTTGTCTATTGGTCTACTAATACATGGAATAATACCCACTGAAAGTTGTATGGTCCTCACTCAGTAACCACAGGGTGTTGATTCCAGGACCCCTGCAGATACAAAACTACTCTGATGCTCAAGTTCCTTTTGTAAAATGGCATTGTAGAGTTGGCCCTCCTGTATCCTGGCTTCTCTATCCAGGGAGTCAACTAACTGTGGATGAATTACTAAATTCAAAAATAAAAACATTTCTCCCTTGAGAGTTCCCACTGTGGCTCAGCTATGATGAACCAGACTCATATCCATGAGGTTTCAGGTTACATATCTGGTCTTGCTCAGTGTATTAAAGGAATCCAGCATTGCCATAAGCTGCAGTGTAGGTACAAGATACAGCTCAGATCTGGTGTTTCTGTGGCTGTGGCATAGGCTGGCAGGTGCAGTTCTGATTCTACACCTAACCTGGGAACTTCCATATACCCTGGGTGCAGCCTTAAAAAGACAGAAAATTTTTTTCTCCCATTCACGAGCCTAACTTGTGTAATATGAGGTGTGGATCAATATATCATACAGTAGCACCTTCTAGAATATAGAAAATTTCTACCATCCATACAGTGTCCTCAATGAGGATCACAGCTCCTAAAATTACTGTTTATACATAATATCTCGTTGCCCAGGGCAGATTATTTTGAAGTGCATTGTAGATTTAGCATAAGCTAGACAACCTATTTGAAAAATACTGGACTAAGAGTAAATAAAACTGAAATCTACTGTTGGATTTGTTGCAAGTAATATTTGTGTGTACTATACTTATTAGTTCTCTTGCTCCCTTCCTAGCTCCCTAGCTCCCCTCCTTCCTTCCTCCTTCTTCCCTTATTGAATATATAATCTCTCTTTCTACTCATAATATTATACACTAACAAATACTGCATAGCACATTACCCTTCATATCATAACTTACTGGTATTATGATTACTGATTTACAGGTGGAAATGAGGCTCAAAGAGGGAATATACTGGGCAAAATTTGATTGACGGTCTGTGGTCAAGAGCAAGACAATTCCATTATCTCTTTTCTATTATGTTCTGTTATGTTAGATTTTTGCCGATCCACATCACCACACTTTCTGGTATCTAACCTAGGTCTTACAGCTTTTTCATTGTTTTCTCACCCACCTCTACCCTTAACCTTTAGGTTTTACCATGAGCCTCATCTCAACTGCAAGAGGCACACATCGGCCTCTAATTAGTAGAGTTGCATTAATGTTTCAAGTTTTTCTGTTTAATTCTTCTCTTCAGAGAAAGTCTTTGCAGTGAGGTTTCTCAGGCCCTCAGAGGAGTAGATTTCTGATGAATAAGCTTTATAATTTGGTCGGACATAGCCAGTGAAAATAAATATTTAAATATCTACATAAACTTCACTGAAAATCCTTTATTGGAAGGTAAGACATCAGCATTCTTTTGATTTGTTTCCATAATCATCAACACACAAAGATGTAAGGTCCTATATGTGTGATTTCTTTCTGTCTGCTTGGTAAAGAAGTAGGATATATCTCTTCTCTGTTCTATTTTTTTTTTCTTTCTTTCTTTTTTTTTTTTTTTTTTGTCCACCAAGTTTCTCCTTCAGATGACAGTTCAATCTAAATAACTTTCTGTCCTAGATTATGGCATCTCTGGCTTTTTGTTCTTTCTACTTTGGGTGATAAATAGCATATTCAAAGAAGCTATAGTCTGAAAAGCCATTTTACATTGGATTAAAACTTGAACATAGGTTTCCCTGCATCAGAGTTTAGTTACAGTTACTTTCTCTTTCCTCCTCTTCTCTGTTTCATAAAGAGATAAGGCAAGAAAGACCTCCGAATCCTTTTCTGTAGAGTTCATGCTTTTCCTTTACTATTTGCCCACTAGGCTTCAGGGTGGGAAGTCAACAATACTATCAGGTTCTCCATGTATACTCACATGGAGAATCCATGAGTTTGGGCTCAGGTGAAGCTATTCCCAAGGAACTTCACTAATGGTAATATCTGTGCCTCTCCTTAATTAAACCTGTGTCACTTTCTACCTGTAGTTTGATCTGCCCTTACATATAGGGATTAATTTCCTTAGATAAAGATGTCATCCTTCTCAGATATATAGTTTTATAATTTCTAGCACTGATCTGGGAAACCATGCTTTTTGTGTTGCAGTTGTGGTCCAGGGTTAAGCTTCTTACTGACTCTCGTTTAGCTTAAATTCGTACAGATTTGGGCCTGCTGAGTTCTCTCTGCCATCTTTCATGCCATAGTCAATGTCTATGTCCTCATTTCTCATGACACTATTGACAAGGACCACAAATGTTACTTAAAAGACCACTTTATTCCAGAAATATACAGATTTATTATTGAATCTCTGAAATGGTAGATTCATCCAAAACATAATTAAGTGATCTTAGTTATTATACATCATTCAACTGATTTCTTCCTTGGCAGCAGTACCATGCTTTCAGTTGTCTCACCTAAAGGAAAAGATCCCACTCTCTAGGTTTCTCAATGGCCCTGACTCTCTTACTGAGACAGTATATTTTGTATACTCACTGAAAAGAAGAAACTGTTTGCTAAGCCTAAGCCTGAAATATGCAACTTATAATTACTGTCAAGTAATACAACCAGCCACCACTGACCAATTCTGTCTAGCGTGATACAAGTTATGAAGTAACTTACAAATCTCTTGTTACTTCACCTCTGGAAAAAAAAATCCATGTTTCTTTCTAGAAATTCTCTATAATTACTAACTCTGGAATAAATAATTTTTGCATAAAATTTCTGTTGATAAAAGCAATAAGCTTCTTATCTCTATGTCCTTGTACACATACATAGCTTTAACCATTTTAAAACTGCTATTAATTAAAACTTTATTAATGAAAAACTAATGTAGGATTTAGTAGGCTCTATAAATATGTTCTAGAGAAAAAACCAAGAAGCCCAACAAAGTTTTCTCCATAATTTCATTGACTTAATCCCCAAACTTATTCCCAAAGTGTTCGAGAGGCTTAAGGGTCATATTTCCTTTTTGTCTACAAAATATCTCTTATGAGTTCTATTTTCTATTAGGAATTAAGCTGAGTTTTGGTCTTTGGTCATTTTTTTAAAGTTAAGCTAGTTCTTCATAAATACCCCAGAGCACACATTGAACTCAAATAATTCTTTAACCCTCAGTAATTGGTGGGTGTGGTGAGTAGCCTATGAAGATATTCTGATAAATTCTTTTTCCTATGGGCTCAATATACCATACATATTTCAAAAAGGTCTGCCAGATTTAGTGTCTTTTTATGAAAAATTTCAAGCTAGCTTTCATTTGGAATTCTGGGATGTGAAAAAATTATATCTCTCATTATGCTCCTGACAATGATAATAATTTCATCTGAGTGTATGCTAGACTATTTTTAAGTTCATGTCAGCCATCATTTTCTTCATTGGTTTTTAAGGTTTTCCTGCTTTGCCAATTATAAACTTTATGACCTTAGTTTTATCTAGGATTCCCAGATTCAGCCTATAAAATTGTAAGATACTTAGCTAAATTTGAATTTCAGATATGCGTGCAATATTTGAAACATATTTAAAGTAAAATGTGTTACTTATCTGACATTCAAATTTAACTGGATATGACACACTTTTACTTTATCTGGCAATACTTATTTGATCACTTTGCATAACTAAATTTTATTTTCATCTCTAAAATGTTGCCCCTTGTGAGCTGCTGAATACTTTAAATGTGTGAATGGCTTAGACAGTATTTTGTAAATTATAAAGTGTTAGTCACATGTTATTGTTCTCATTATTTCTCATATCCAATTCTACAAATTTTATTTCCTTAAGGCTTTTGTTTAATACTTCCAAATGTATAATTTAAATATTTTACTATTAAAGATACATTATTTTTTCCTAAAGGGTCAAAATAATGGTCTATGTTGTTTTCTAATCAAGCATTTAACTGTATTTTAGTGTCCTATGGTCATGAGAGCAATTTCCTCTTAATTTCTCCAGGATTTGACGGATTGCTCTATCTGTTGTACAATAATGGTGAAACAGTAGGAGAAATGTGGTTCCAACTTGACTTTACTTCATGAAATACACTAAGTGTGTGGCAAAATGACAAGATTCTGGTCCTTAGATGGAAATTTTGAGAGAGAATGGGAGCCTACATTTTTATGTTGCTCAACTGAATTGCTGGAGATTTCACTAGAAGGATAATCTCAGGAAAAAGTGCTAGGTTCCTTCCCACCCATACGTAAAATGAAAGAACTTGGGAAATTTTAAATGCTAGGAATCAGCAAAAGACATGTCTTTATTAAGGTATTTTTTCAATGCATTTTCAAATAAGAATTTATCTTTGGGGGGATGAAAAGGAAGCTAAGTAAAAGAAAACATAGTCCAGAATGGTTGGCTTTTTGTCAAAGTAATTTAATGAAGTTCCACAGTCTAGACACTTTTCAGAATACAAAAAAAAAAGAAAAAAAGAAAAGGAAAATAAAACCTACACATGAACATTCAAGGTCTAAAAACAATGAAGAAGTCAAATAAATGAGATTATTAGTATTGTGGTTCCTGTGTGGCTCAATACACTCAGCAAATAGTGCTGACTTCACAAAATCATAGAAGATGTCTTTTCTGAAGAAAAGCAGAGGACTGGACATCTTGTAGAGACAGACAAAGAGTGACTTAGTGGAGCTTGCATATCCAAGGATATATCAGTAATCAATGATTGCCTGTAGCAGTGATCCAACTCAAACTGCCTTAAGAAAAAAAAAAAAAAAAGACTGGGCTATCTAATAAAATCATCTCTAATCCATTTCTAAGAAGGTCAGTATTGTAAACTAGCTTCCAGTACAATTAGAAGCAGGCACTCTTAGTGCTCCCAATCCTTTTCTCATCTCTGACTCTCTGCATGTTAGCTTCATTCTCTCTCGTTGTTCATACCCAAGATTTCACCAAATTGTGGTGGCATGGCTGTCAGGTGAAAAGGTTGACCAGATCAATCATGGTTTGAAAAATCCTAGGGAAGAACTCTAATTGACCCCTTTTCCAATCAATTGTGGCTTGAAAAGTTACCCAGCTGTAATTAGGTGCCCAGTGCTACACTAGACAATTGTTGGGATGAGATTATAATTAGATAAAAGATATTTCTAGGAAATATAACCTAGATGGAGTGGGGAAGAAGTTTCCAGAAATGTATTTATGGTCACAGGAAATGTGGAAGATTACTGAGCAGGCGAAACGAGAGGCACTCACTATTGAGAATTGACAAATATTAAAATGATAATCTAACACAAAGTAAATTTAAAACCTAGAAAGAGCTTTGTTATAATAAGGCATCTTAGTAGGAATTTGGATATAGCATTTTTGAAGAAATATTACTTAAGCTAAAACATAAAGAAGAGTGAGGAAAAAAGTATTCCTGTCAGCTGCTACTCTGACACTTGGGGGCTCTGTGATTTCTAATGTTCTCAAGGCCATGATTACCTCTTAAGATTATGGTGTGAATTGATTGATTTTCTGTAATACAATAACATAAAACAAATACCTCAGTGATGGGCACACAGTGAGAGCCAAGCCAATTAAATTTTTTGCCTGCCATTTTCGGTTATTATTTTTTAATAGTTATTTCCCTTATACAATTTTTTTTCCACTGTACAGCATGGTGACCCAGTTACACATACATGTACACATTCTATTTTCTCACATTATCAGGCTCCATCATAAGTGACTAGATACAGTTCCCAGTGCTACACAGCAGAGCCTGACTTTTTCATCCAGAGAGGTTCTACCTTTTGATGGAGCCAGACCTAGTCAGCTGAAGGATTTAAGGTTTAGGATAGGTCTACTGATTAGGTAGAATTTAGGGTTATGCTAATGATACTTGACTAAATCCAAAAATGCCTGTGATGCATCTTGTCCTTCTCACCTTAGTTTTCCCAAGTGAGCTGCATACATCAGGATGAGGATAACTTTATTTAGTTAAAGACCCATTAGAATCAATGTGGAAGTCCCTGCGCTGGGCCACAGCCCACAGCCTGAGATTCCTCCCTTTGAGGGAAAATGTAGATTGTGATTGGTAAAGTATTCCAAATTTTGGAAAGCATATGTTAAAAAAAGAAAAGAAGAAAAGAAAGAAGGAAGGAAGGAAGGAAGTTGATCCTATGTGGTAAAATTCCTCAGCCAATCAAATACAAGGAGAAAATGGGATAGCTCTATTAGCAGGTATAGTGATTCATCAGAGCTCAGAACCAATAAGATATATATATACAGTGGTAGGTGACAAAGCTACTAAATAAAATTTATGAGGAAATACAATCAAATCAAATACAGAAGAATCATCCTTATATAGATATCAGTGTAGAGTATGAAAATCTCTAAACAAATACATCCTAAATAAATAATGTCTATGTCTTTTTATGGAAAGGTGATTTCATATTCAATTTTAAATGTACTTTTGTCAAAAGCAGGCAAGAAGAAAGTAGGTTGCTGGCTCTGGAAACGTGATAAAATGCAAGGAATGTGATAAATCTTTTGTAAGTTGTATTTTTATGTTTGCTCTAAACAGCATTGCCAAATATTTTCTGATAAATTGTACAGGAAATTGATATTCTTTACATCTTCTGAGGAACCAATATAAATAGAATATATTAGAATGAAGCATGACTGAAATTTATGGCAACATCAAAGTCAGAGTTAATTTTTTATGATTTTTATTTTTTCCATTATAGCTGGTTTACAATATTCTGTCAATTTTTATGAAATTGTTAAGCCATTCTCCTAAGAAAAAATAATTTAAGCCTAGTCCTATAGAACTTGCATACTCCTTTCTGACGGCTGAAATTTTATGTAGATCTATTGTCTAAAAAGGGAAAACTACATCTGCATAGAAATTACTAAAAGTAATTTAGTAACAATGCTTCACTCTTTGGTATATTTAGTCAACAGATATTCCGAAAGCCTAGAATATGCAAGGCCTTGATGTGTAAAATAAAATCTTAATCCTCTGAGCAAATGTTCTCAGCCTCATGTTGAGAAATAACCTGTAATATAATGTTATATTCTTTTAGCTCATCTAATCAAAATGTTTGATTTCCTAAGATACAGTTGTTGTTGTTTTTTTCTTTTTTTATTACTCAAATGAATTTATCACATCTGTATTGTATAATGATCATAACAATCTGATTTCACAGGATTTGCATCCCACAGCCCAAGAACATCCCCCCACCCCCAAAACTATCTCCTCTGGAGACCATAAGTTTTTCAATGTTTGTGAGTCAGCATCTCTTCTGCAAGGAAGTTCAGTCTGTCCTTTGTTCATATGCCACATGTCAGTGAAAGCATTTGATGTTGGTATCTCATTGTACAGATGACTTCACTTAGCATGAAAATTTCTAGGTCCATCCATGTTGCTAAAAATGCTGGTATTTCGTTCTTTTTAATAGCTGAGTAATATTCCATTGTGTATGTGTGCCACATCTTCTTGATCCACTCCTCTGTCGATGGACATTTAGGTGGTTTCCATGTCTTGGCTATTGTAAATAGTGCTGCAATGAACATTGGAGTACATGTGTCTTTGCAAGTCATGGTTTTCTCTGGATAGATGCCCAGGAGTGGGATTGCTGGATCCAATGGTTAGTTCTATATTTAGTTTTCTGAGGTACCTCCATACTGCTTTCCACAGTGATTGTACCAATTTACAATCCCACCAACAGTGTACTAGGGTTCCTTTTTCTCCACACCCTCTCTAGCACTTATTGTTTGTAGACTTTTGGATGATGGCCATTCTGGCTGGTGTAAGGTGATACCTCATGGTGGTTTTGATTTGCATCTCTCTAATAATGAGTGACATTGAACATCTTTTCATGTGTTTCTTGGCCATCTGTATGTCTTATTTGGAGAATTGTCTGTTTAGATCTTCTGCCCAATTTGTGATGGAGTTGTTTCTCTTTTTGGTATGGAGCTGTAGAAAGTGTTTATAAATTTTGGAGATTAATCCCTTGGCAGTTGATTCACTTGCAAAGATTTTCTCCCATTCTGTGGGTTGTCTTTTCATTTCATTTAGGGTTTCCTTTGCTGTGCAGAAACTTTTAAGTTTGATCAGGTCCCATTTGTTTATTTTTGTTTTTATTGTCAATACTCTAAGAGGTGGATCTGAGAAGATATTGCTCTGGTTTTATGTCAGAGATTATTTGGCCTATGTTTTCCTCTAAGAGTTTGATAGTGTATGGTCTTATATCTAGGTCTTTCATCCATTTGGAGTTTATTTTTGTGTATGATGTTAGGGAGTGTTCTAATTTCATTCTTTTCCATGTGGCTGTCCAGTTTTCCCAGCAGCACTTATTGAACAAGCTGTCCTTTCTCCATTGTGTATCCTTGCCTCCTTTGTCATAGATGAGTTGGCTGTAGGTGCGTGGGTTTAATTCTGGGCTTTCTATTCTGTTCCACTGATCTCTGTTTCTGTTTTTGTGCCAGTACCATGCGGTTATGATGATTGTTGCTTTGTGGTATAGTCTGAACCTGATTCTTCCAGCTCCATTTTTCTTTTTCTTGATGTATTTGGCTATTCTGGGTCTGTTGTGCTTCCAAACAAAATTTAAACTATTTTGTTCGAGTTCTGTCCTTGGTAATTTGATAGGGATTGCATCGAAGCTGCATACTGCCTTAGCTGGTTTAGTCATTTTGATAATATTAACTCTTCCAATCCACAAGAATGGTGTATCCTTCCATCTATCTGTGTAATCTTTGATTTCTTTCATCAGTGGCTTGTAGTTTTCAGAGTACAGGTCTTTTGTGTCTTTGGGTAGGTTTACTCCTAGGTATTTTATTCTTTTGTATGTGATGGTAAACGGGTTGCTTCCCTAATTTCTCTTTGTGATATTTCATTATTAGTGTATAGAAATGCCATCAATTTCTGTGTATTAATTTTGTATCCTGCAACTTTGCCAAATTCGTGGATGAGATCTAACAGTTTAGAGCTCAGTTATAGTATCATGTCAGTTTTCTTTTCTTTTGGAATCTTTGTCTGGATTTGGTAACAGGTAGAGTCTTTAGGATTCTCTAGGTATAGTATCATGTCATCTGCAAATAGTGATAGTTTTACTTCTTCCTTTCCTATTTGGATTCCTTTTATTTCTTTTACTTCTCTGATTGCTCTGATTCCAAAACTATGTTGATAAGTAGTGGTGAGAGTGGACACCCTTGTCTTGTTCCTGATCTCAGCAGGAATTCTTTCAGCTTTTCACCATTGAGAATGATGTTAGCTGTAGGTTTGTCATATGTGGCCTTGATTATGCTGAGGTATGCTCCTGCTATGCCCACTTTCTGAAGGGTTTTCATCAGAAATGGGTGTTGGATTTTGTCAAAGGTTTTTTCCACATCTATTGAGAGGATCATATGGTTTTTATTCTTCAGTTTGTGAATGTGGTGTATCACACTGATGGATTTGTGGATATTGAAGAATCCTTGCATCCCTGGGATAAATCCCACTTGATCATGATGTACAATCCTTTTAATGTATTGTTGGATGCAGTTTGCTAGTATTTTGTGGAGGATATTTTCATCAATGTTCATCAGTGAAATTGGCCTGCAGTTTTCTTTTGTTTTGGAATCTTTGTCAGGTTTTTGGTATCAGGGTGATGGTGGCCTCATAGAATGAGTGTGGGAGTATCCCTTCCTCTGCGATTTTTTGAAATAGTTTCAGAAGGAGAGGTGTTAGCTCTTCTCTAAATGTTTGATAGAATTCACCTGTGAAGCCATCTGATCCCGGACTTTTGTTTGTTGGAAGTTTTTTAATCACAGTTTCAATTTCAGTTCTTGTGATTGGTCTATTCATCTTTTCTCTTTCATCTTGGTTTAGTCTTGGAAGATTGTAGTTTTCTAAGAATTTGTCCATTTCTTCTAGGTTGTTCATTTTATTGGCATATAGTTGCATATATAGTAGTTTCGTATGATCCTTTGTATTTCTGTGATGTCTGTTGTTACTTCTCCTTTTTCATTTCTAGTTTTATTGATTTGAGTCCTCTCTGTTTTGTACTTGATAAGTCTAGCTAGGGGTTTATCCATTTTGTTGATATTTTCAAAGATCCAGCTTTTCATTTCATTGATCTTTTCTATTGTTTCTGTTGTTTCCATTTACTTGATTTCTGCTCTGATCTTTAGGATTTCTTTCCTTCTACTAACTTTAGGTCTTGTCTGTTCTTCTTCCTCTAGCTGCTCAAGATGTAAAGTTAGCTTGTTTACTTGAGCTTTTTGTGGTTTCCTGAGGTAGGCTTGTATTTCTATAAACTTTCCTCTTAGAATGGCTTTTGCTGCAGCCCAAAGGTTTTGGAGTGTCGTGTCTTCATTGTGATGTCCTTCTAGGTATTTTTTAATTTCTTCTTTGATTTCTTCAGTGATCCATTGGTTGTTTAGTAGCATGCTGTTTAGTCTCTACGTGTTTGTGTTTTTTGCATTTGTATTCTTGTTGATTTCCAGTCGTATAATACTGTGGTCAGAAAAGATGCTTGATATGATTTCAGTTTTCTTAAAGTTACCAAGGATGGACTTGTAGCCCAGGATATGATCAATCTTAGAAAATGTTCGATGTGCACTTGAGAAGAATGTGTATTCTGTTGCTTTGGAAGGAATATCCTATAAATTTCTATTAAGTCCATCTGGTTTAATGCATCATTCAGGGTCTGTGTTTCCTTATTGATTTCCTTTCTGGATGATTTGTCCATTGCTGTAAGTGGGGTGTTAAAGTCCCCAGCTATTATTGTGTTATTGTCATTTTGTCTTTTAAGGTTGTTAGCAGTTGCCTTATATATTGTGGTGAACCTAGGTTGGGTGCATAGATATTTAAAGTTGTTATATCTTCTTCTTGGATTAATCCTTTGATCATTATGTACTGTCCTTCTTTGTCCCTTAAAATATTCTTCATTTTAAGTTCATTTTGTCTGATATGAGTATTGCTACTCCAGCTTTCTTTTGATCCCCATTTGCATGGAATATTTTCTTCCATCCTCTCACTTTCAATTTGTTTGTGTCCTTATAAGTGAAGTGGGTTTCTTGAAGACAGAATATATATGGGTCTTGTTTTTGTAACCATTCAGCAAGTCTATATCTTTTGTACATTAACATTTAAGGTAATTATTGATATATATGTTCTTATTGCCATTAACATTTAAGGTAATTATTGATATGTATGTTCTTATTGCGATTATATTAATTGCTTTGGATTTGTTTTTGTTCCTCTTTTTTCTTTCCTTCTTCTCTTGTTCTTTTCTGCCTAGAGAAGTTCCTTTACTATTTGTTGTAAGGCTGGTTTAGTGTTGCTGAATTCTCTCAGCTTTTGCTTATCTGTGAAGGTTTTTATGTTGCCTTCAAATCTGAATGAGAGCCTTTCTGGGCAAAGTCATCTTGGAGGTTTTTTCCTTTCATCATGTTAAGTATATCATACCACTCCCTTCTGGCCTGCAGAGTTTCTGCTAAAAAATATGCCAGTAACCTTATTGGGGTTCCTTGTGTATCATTTGTTTCTTTTCCCTAGCTGCTTTCAAGATTTTCTCTGTCTTTAATTTTGGTCAGGTTGATTAATATGTGTCTCGGTGTATTCCTCCTTGGGTTTATTTTATATGATAATTGATGTGCTTCCTGGATTTCAGTGAGTGGTTCCTTTCCCATGTTAGGGAAGTTTTTGGCTATTATCTCTTGGAATGTTTCTTTCTGTCCCCTTCTCTCTCTCTTCTCCTTCTGGCACCCCTATAATACGGATGTTCATGCATTTAATGTTGTCCCAGAGTTCTCTGAGACTCTCTTCATTTGTTTTCAATCTTTTGTCTCTTTTCTGTTCTGCATCCCTTAATTTCTATTAATCTGTCCTACACCTCACTTATTCATTCTTCTGCCTCCTGTATTTTGCTGTTAGCTGCTTCTAGTGAATTTTTTTATTTCAGTTATTGTATTTTGCATCTCTTCTTCTTTAGGTTTTATATATTGTATCTTTTTGCTCAGTGTTTCCTGTAAGTTATCCATCTTTGCCTCCAGTTGATTTCCAATGTCTTGCCTCATCTTCAGCATCAACGGTCTTTTTCCTGGAGGCTGAGAATCTCCTGATCACTTAGCTGATTTTCTGAGGGTTTTCCTTTATCCCTCCTCTGAGTTATAGTTCTCTGTCTTTTCATGTTTATAAGTTTTTGGTGTGGTGACCTTTTTACAGATACTAGAGTTGTAGCCTCTCTTACTCCTGGTGTCTGCCCCCCTGTGGCTGAAGTCAGTATGGGGGCTTGCTGTAGGCTTCCTGATGGGAGGGGTTGATGCCTGCCCCCTGGTAGGTGGAGCTGATTCTAATCCCTCTGGTGGGTGGGGCTTAGTCTCTGGATGGGATTAGATGCAGCTGTGTGCCTGAGGTGTCTTTAGGTAGCCTGTTTCCTGAGGGGCTGTTTGTGATCCCACGTGGATTGTTGTTTGCCCTGGGGCTTCTCAGAGCTGACTGACGGGTGGGGCCAGATTTTCCCAAAATGGCCACCTCCAGAGAAAGGCAGGGCTGCTGAATATTCCTGAGATCTTTGCTTCCAATGTCCTCCCCTCACAACAAGCCACATTCACCCCTGTTTTCCCAGGATGTCCTTCAAGAACTGCAGTCAGGTTTGACCCACATTCCTATGGAGACTTTGCTTTGCCCTGGGACCCAATGCATGTGAAAGTCTGTGTGCACCTTTTAAGAATGGGGTTTCCATTTCCCCCAGTCCCGTGGATTTCCTGCACACAAGCCCCACTGGCCTTCAAGGCCAGATGCTCCAGGGGCTCTTTCTCCCAGTGCCAGATCCCCACATGTGAGAGTTTGATGTGTGGCTCAGAATTCTCACTCCTGTAGGTGAGTCTCTGTGAACCCATTAGTTTCCAGTCTGTGGGGCTTCCCACCCAGGAGGTATGGGTTTTTTTATATCATGAAATTGTCCTCCTACCTCTTGATGTGTCCTCCTCTTTTCCTTCTGGAGTAGATATCTTTTTTTAAGGTTTCTGGTCCATTTGGGTGAGGAATGCTCAGTCTTTAGTTGTGAATTTTGTTGTTTTTAGAAGAGAAGTTGAGCTTCAATCCTTCTATTCTGCCATCTTAATCCCATCTCCAGATGCAGTTGTTTTTGATAATAAAGAATTTATAAGACTGCTTCCTGGAAAAGAGAATTGGAGGTAGAAGCGTTTCAGACTAACTCTGTTGAAGTTTTTTCTTCTCTGAAATAATTTTAGTGATAGTATTCATGAAGAAAACTATACAAATATAAATGTAAGACCGCTAACCCAAATTCGAGAAATTCAGCATTGATTATATCTTTTTTTTGGCTCAAGCAAATATTTTTATTACTTGATCATCATTATTTTCTTATTTCCATCAGCACTTGTCTAACCACATTATAGATTATCTTAATCATGTTATCACTGTTACAAAGATTAAAGCCACAACTCTGCTTAGGCTTCGTACAGTGTTAGGCTGACTCTCACTAGAAGCAATCATAGTACTCATAAGGAAAATCACATATGTTCCTATCTTTGAGCTGTTAAACAGTGAGTTGCAGACAAAAATTCATACATGTATGAACACATACACACATATTTTTCTATCCTTGTGTAACCCGTGTTTTCCTTAGGATTTCCTCAAGTCTGAAAGAAGACACTGCTCCATTCTTGTTGAACTTCCCCACACTCATCCCTCAATGCACACTTGCACAAATACACACACACACATTCAAATCTACTGTTTTTCTATGATGTGTCATGCTAATTTCTGTTTTTTATTTATTATTTCCTTATTTGAGCTTTATTTTGCTTGATTTTTTTTTCAGTTTCTTCACCTGTGCATTTAATTCATTTACATTCTTTTTTTTTTTACTGGTAAAATAAGTATTTTTTAATTTATAGCATTTTATTGCTCAATTACATTTATAATTGTACAAAAAATCATCATAAACAAATTTTATATCATTTCCATCCCAAAATCCCAGTGCACCACCCCAACCCCCTACATATTTCATTTGGAAACCACAAGTTTTTCAAAGTCTGTGAGTCAGTATCTGTTCTGCCAAGAAGTTCTTTGTGTCCTTTTTTTAGATTCCACATGTCAGTGATAGCATATGATGTTGGTGTCTCACTGTCTGACTGACTTCATCAACCTGATAACTTCTAGGTCCATCCATGTTCCTGCAAATGCTGTTTTCTTTCTTTTTAATTGCTGAGTAATATTCCATTGTGTATATGTACCACATCTTTATCCACTTCCAATCCTCTGTCAATGGTCATTTAGGTTGTTTCCATGTCTTGGCTATTGAAAATAATGCTGCAATGAACATTGGAGTACATGTATCTTTTCGAGTCATAGATTTCTCTGGATAGATGCCATGGAGTGGGATTGCTGGATCAAATAGTAATTCTATTTTTAGTTATCTGAGGAATCTCCATGCTGTTTTCCATAATGGTTGTACCAATTTACATTCACACCAGCAGTGTAATAGGGTTCCCTATTCTCCACACCCTCTCCAGAACTTATTGTTTGTAGAATTTTTGTTGATGGCCATTCTGTCTTGTATAATGTGGTACCACATAGTGGTTTTGACTTACATTTCTCTAATAATGAGTGATGTTGAACATCTTTTCATGTGTTTTTTGGCCATCTGTATGTCTTCTTTGGAGAATTGTCTCTTTATATATTTTGATGGGGTTTTTTTTGGCATTAAGCGGTAGGAGGTGTTTATAAATTTTGGAAATTAATCCCTTGTCAGTCACTTCATTTGCAAAGATTTTCTCCCACTCTGTGGGTTGTCTTTTTGTTTTGTTTAGTGTTTCCATTGCTGTGCAGAAACTTTCAACTTAAATTTGGTCCCATTTGCTTATCTTTTTTTGTGTGTGTGTGTCATTACTCTAGGAGGTGGATCTGAGAAGATATTGATATAGTTTATGTAAGAGAGCGTTTGGCCTACATTTTCCTCTAAGAGTTTTATAGTATCTGGTCTTATATCTAAGTCTCTAAACCATTTTGTGTTTATTTTTGTGTGTGGTGTTAGGAAGTGTTTTAATTTCATTCTTTTCCATGTGGCTGTCCAGTTTTCCCAGCAACACTTATTGAAAGGACTGTCTTTTCTCCATTGTATATTCTTTCCTCCTTTATCATAGATTAATTGACTGTAGGTGTCTGGGTTTAGTTCTGGGCTTTCTATCCTGCTCCACTGATCTATAGTTCTATCTTTGTGCCAGTACCACATGGTTTTGATGGCTGTAGCTTTGTGGTACAGTCTGAAGCCAGGAAGCCTGATTCTTCCAGCTCCATTTTTTCATTCTCAAGATGGCTTTGACTACTGGGTCTTTTGTGTTTCCAAACAAACTTTAAAATATTTTGTTCTAGTTCTGTAAAAGACATCCATGTTAATTTGATAAGGATTGCATTGAATCTGTAAATTG
The DNA here is from genome assembly GCF_016906955.1 of Phacochoerus africanus. NCBI lineage: Eukaryota > Metazoa > Chordata > Mammalia > Artiodactyla > Suidae > Phacochoerus > Phacochoerus africanus. The sequence continues at coordinate 126,369,728 of NC_062551.1, read as the reverse complement.
CCTTGCATAGTATAGTCATTTTGATGATATTGATTCTTCCAATTCAAGAGCATTGCATGTCTTTCCATTTTTTGTGTCATCTTTGATTTCTTTCATCAGCATCTGATAGTTTTCAGAGTACAGATATTTTGTCTCTTTAGGTAGGTTTATTCCTAAGTATTGTATTCTTTTTGATGTGTGGGCAAATGGGATTGTCTCCCTAATTTCTCTTTCTGATGTTTCGTTGTTAGTATTGGTGAAACAGTTTGTTATAAAATTTCCTCTGACCACTGTTTTAAGTGTACCCCAGGGTTTCTTTTATGTAGTATGTTTTTAATTATTTGATTGAATTCTGTGATTTCAACTTGTATTCCCCTGTTTCACTCTAGATTTGTCTAGCAGAAAGTGTCAGGGCATTTTTAATTTTTTGATTTGTTAATAATTTCTAGTTATACATTGCATGATAATCAAAGAATATTTTTTTTAATTTCTGCCTTTTAGGACATCTTTATGGTTTCCTTGTGAACTAACACGTGAAAACTTGTGAATGTTCCAAAAGCACTGGAATGGAAGTATGTGTCTTATTATCAGGGTCAAAAACTTGCTCTATGATAATAAGATCTATTTTATTGATGATGTGGTTAGGTTTTTGGCTCATTTTTTTTTGTCTGCTTGATCTGTCTATATCTGAGTTTGCCGTATTAAAACTCTCTTCTTATAATGTTTCTATATATGTTCTGCAGTTTTTACTTCATAAGGTTGGTTGCTATATTACTTTATTCATACTACTAATAAATTTCATGCAGTCATTTTGAATTATTACATTTAATATAAAACCTATCTCTCAAAATATTTGTTTTCCTTTTTTTTTCTTTTTTAGGGCCATACCTGCAGCACATGGAAGTTCCCAGGCTAGGGATTAAATTGGAACTGTACCTGCCAGCCTACACCACATCTACAGCAACACAAGATCTGAACTGCATCTACAACCTACACCACCTGCAATGCCAGATCCTTATCCCACTGAGTCCAGGTATCAAACCCACATACTCATGGATCCTAGTTGGGTTCATTAACTGCTGAGCCATGAAGGCAACTCCTTTTGTACTTTTTGATGAAATATTGCTTCATCAGATATCAAGTTTCTGTCCCTCTGTTCTTACTGTTTTTGTGGACCTGGTATATCTTTGTCTATATAGTTTGTTTGCCTTGCAAACCACTTTGTTTTAATTACATTCCTTGAATATATCATATGGCTGGATATTGCTTACTGACCCAAAGTGAAAAGCACATTATTTTAACAAGTTCCTTTATATTTATTGATATGACTGATTTGTCTCAATTCTGTTGGTCTCAATTGTGTCATACTATTTTTATAATCAAGTGTATTAGGTTATACTTGCTATGCTTACTTCTTTAAAAATGCCCATTATTTTTTAAAAATGATAGTTAGGAAGGATCATATTTTCATTCTAATGGTCACCTTTGAATTTATATTTTTCATAATGCCTTTTGGCCTACATTTTCTTATTTGACATTTTACTTTTTTGTTTGTTAGGTTTTAATGGTATATTTTAAACCCTATCTATTGACTATATAACAGTCAATGAATTTGTCTTACTTCCTATTTCCTCTCTTCTCTCATATTTAGTTGCTTTCTTTGTTTTGTCATAAAATATAACATTTTTGAATCTATGCATTTGTTTTTTCTTAGATTTACATTTGTATGTGTCAAAAAGCCCATCATCAGTCCTTGCTGAGTTTTTACTATTTATCTACTGACTGAAAGAAGCTAATCTAGCAAATTCTTCAAGGAGAGCTCATTAGTAGAGAGTGTTTTACATTTTATATGTTTAAAACTTTTTTTAAAGACTTGATGTTTGACAAATACATTACCTGGTAATAAAAATCTGTGTTCATACTTTCGTACACTGAGGTTTATTTTTATAAAGCTACTCTATTGCTGCCTTTTCTCAAGTGTTGTTTTAAAAAAGTCTAATGCTCTTATAAATTATTTGATCTTTTGCCTGGAAACTTTCATAGGTTTTGGGGTTTTATTTAAGTCTAGTCATGTTACTAGGGTCCACCTTGGAGGTGATAATTCTTAGTTAATGTTCTAGCTGCCTAGTAGGACTTTTCAATAGGTAGATTCAGATATTCTTTTATTTCTGGAAAACATTGTTAAATTATATTTTTCAGTATTAATTCTGTTATATTCAGTTTTCTTTTTCAGGGACTCTGATTGTACCTATATTATCCAGTTGTGTCTGTCTTCCATTTCCATCTTTGGCTTTTTTGACTTTTTTTTTAATCTCATTTTAATTTTATTTTTTCCTGCCTTCCTTCAACAGTCTTCAGTTGAGAAAAAATGTGTATTTTCTTCTATTTTGTTTCTGGATATTATCAACTATTTTTATTGTTTCCTGACTTTCATTTCTATTCTGATTCAACATGCTAATCCAATTTGGAGTGTCATCTTATTTTCTGCTGCCTTTTTTCTCTCTTTTTTTTTTTCCTACAGGGAAGAAGAATTTTGTCAGTCAAGATGTGTTAAATCACATTTTCTATTACATTAAAGCAATTTGACTGGATTTATTCAGTTTCTTCTCTTCTTTCAGTGGATTTAGAGTGGTTTACAAGATTAATGCATACCATGGCAAATTCTTTTGTCAGCACATCAAAGTTTAGATTTTTAGTGAAGTTTTGTATTTTTTTTTAATGCGCATGTGGTTTAAGGAGAAGCTGGTGTTTTTTCTCTCTTGCTTTTTCTCTTTCCACTTAATCACTGAAGGTACTTCTCCCTCACTTTCATCCTTTCATCCCCCCAGAAATTCTGGATGGCTATCATTTCAAGTAGTACATACTTATAAATTCCTTCCATTTCTTATCTACAAAGGTGCATTGTTAGTATTGTTAGTATTTTCTAACTTAGAGTGAATGAATCTTTCTGTTAGTGTTTTTAGCTCAACTTCAGTCCTGTCACCAGCACCCTTCAACTTTCTTCCCTGCACTTTTTCTTAGATTGCTCTTGTATGAACTTAAAGTCTTACAGCATAATGGAGACATAAGAGATCATTTCATGATTATTTTTCTTATTTTTCTTATTCCTTTCTTGATTACAAATATTTTTAAATTAAGTGATACCCTATCTTTAACTACATTGAAGGCATTATTCATATATAAATTTGTTTTTTTGTTTGTTTTTTTTTTTTGTCTTTTTGTCTTTTTTTAGGGCCACACATGTGGCATATGGAGGTTCCCAAGCTAGGGGTCTAATCAGACCTGTTGAATCAGCCTATGCCAGAGCCACAGCAAAGCCAGATCCAAGCACATGGCAATGCTGGATCCTTAACCCAATGAGCGAGGCCAGGGATTGAACCTGAAACTTCATGGTTCCTAGTTGGGTCTGTTTCTGCTGTGCTGCAACAGGAACTCCTATGTGTAATTTTGATTGTCTTTTTAGTTTTTCTCTATTATTCTATAGGAAATTTTGAGGGACATGGCCTTAAGCACTACAAGTTCTTTAGCTGCCATGTTTGTTTCTTTTTTCTATGAGAAACCAAGGTTCAAATACCTGCTACAGGAGTAGCTAAAAAGAATTACTCAAATTCACCAATAATAAGCATATTTAGCAGCAAAGAATGTAACTTCATCATGGAAATTCAAACCGAGAAAAATCTGTAGAGATTATTTTGTATGTCTATAAATTAAAAACTTAAGGGAATAAAACAAGTTTTTAAAATTGTCCTCGATATTGACTAGAAGACAAGTTTCCTGATTCTAAATCCAGTGCTTATATTTTTTCTTTTTTTTGGTATTCAATATATATTCATTTATTTTATACTTATGAGAGAATTTCACCACCCTCTTCCTCATCCCCCCAAACAGTTTTGTTTTACCAATATTAAAAAATTAAAACTAAATGAAGATAAATATGTTAATTTCAGTGCAATTATTTTTCTTTTTGTTTCACTTTAAAAATAATTTTATTGAAATATGACTGATTGGAGTTCCAGTCATGGCTCAGTGGTTAACGAATCTGACTAGGAACCATTAGGTTGCAGGTTTGATCCCTGGCCTTGCTCAGTGGGTTGAGGATCTGGCGTTGCCATGAGCTGTGGTGTAGGTCACAGAGGTGGCTTGGATCCCACATTGCTGTGGCTCTAGCATGGGTTGACAGCAACAGCTCCAATTAGACCCCTAACCTGAAAACTTCCATATGCCGTGGGAGTGGCCCTAGAAAAGACAAAAAGAGAAAAAAATAGATATATGACTGATTTACAATGTTGTGATAATTTCTACTATATAACAAAATGCTTCTGTTATACACGTACACACATCCATTGTTTTTCAGGTTTTTATCCTACATAGACCATCACAGAATATGGTGTAGAATTCCCTGTGTGATACAGAAGGTCCCTGTTGACCAATTATTTCGCATACTATAGTGTGCACATGCCAATCCCAAACCCGCAGTCCATCCCTACCCCCACCAATTATCTTTCAATATAGCTGTCATATTTATTAGAGCTAAAATCTCCTACAAGTGACCAATGTACAAGCAATTTGTAAGGAAGTCCTGATTATTGTTCATAAAGGAAAATTACATATTGCAGGTTAGCAAATTCTAGTACAAAAATAGTCTGTGTTAAAATAGCCTTTCCTTTTAAAAATATGTAATGCTTTCTTAATTTCAGTGTCATCCTTATTAAGATGTAAATCACAAATCAGGACAGCACAACAAACTAAATAAAAAAAAACATGAAAGCAATATAAGCAATGTATAGGATAATATAAATTAGGGCAATCTACACATAACAGGAATTCCAGAAGAAGAAAAAGAAAAGGGGATTGAAAATATATTTATAGAAATTATGGATGTAACTGTTCAAATAAAGGAAATAGATATCAGAATCCAGGAAGCACAGATGACCCCAAAGAAGTTGAACCCAAACAGACACACACCAAAACATATTATACTAAAAATGGCAAAATTTAAAGATAAGGAGAGGATTCTAAAGGCACTAAAAGAAAAATAAAGAGTTAATTATAAGGGAACTCCTGTAAGGCAATCAGCTGATTTCTCTACTGAAACATACAGGCCAGAAAAGAATGACAAGATATAATCAAAGTTCTAAAAGGGAAAAATTTGTGAACTAGAATACTCTGTCTAGCAAGAATATTATTTAAAATGGAAGGTAAATTAAATAATTTCTCCAACAAACAAAAACTAAAAGAGTACATCTATAATAACCCCATTCTAAAAGAAATACTAAAAGGTCTCTAAATGGAAAAGAAGTAGGAAGAAATAGGATAGAGGAAATCACAATTGAAAAGTAATCACTTAAATGTGCAGATATACAGATATAAAAGGAAAAAAATAACTATTGCAAAAGCAATGATAAACACAAGGAAGAGCAAATGGATAAATATGAAGAGGTAAAAAAGAACATTAAAAGCATAAAATCTGGGGAAGGAAAGCAAAAAAAAAATCTAGACTCTTTTTTTAAGAATGTGTTTGAGGGGAGTTCCCACAGTGGCACAGTGGTTAACAAATCCGACTAGGAACCATTAGATTGCGGGTTCGACCCCTGGCCTTGCTCAGTGGGTTAATGATCCAGTGTTACCGTGAGCTGTGTTGTAGGTTGCAGACCCTGCTCGGATCCTGAATTGCTGTGGCTCTGGCGTAGGCCAGTGGCTATGTCTCCAATTAGACCCTCTAGCCTGGGAATCTCCATTTGCCATGGAAGCGGCCCTAGAAATGGCAAAAAGACAAAAAAAAAAGAATGTGTTTGAGCTTATATGAATATCCAGCTGAAGTGAAAAGATACAGGAAGGGGTTAACATACTTGAAAAAAAGGACAGCCACAAATCAAAACCAAATAATACATTCACAAAAAACCTGAGAAGAAGAGGACACAAGCACAAAATAAAAGGAAATCATTAAACCAAAAAAAAAAAAGAAAAGAACAAAGGAGAAACATATAATTAACTGAAAAAAAGGTTAAAATGGCAAAAAAATACATATTTATCAAAAATTACCTTAAATGTCCATGGACTGAATGCTCCAATCAAAAGACATGGGGTAGACAAATAGACTTTAAAACAAAGACCATAAATAATGAAAAGGGAATAACTTAATGATAATTTCAAAAATATTATTAATTTAAGAAGAGAATATTACAGTCATCAATATATATTCCCCTAACATAGGAGCACCAAAATACATACAACAAAACTAACAGACATAAAAGTAGAAATTGATGGGAATACAATAACTGTAGGAGACTTGAACACTCTAGTCACACCAAGGGACATATCATCTAGTCAAAAATCAATAAGGCAATAGAGATCCTAAATTACACAACAGAAAATTTAGGCTTAATTGATATTTTCAGGACATTACATAAAAAAAACAAAAAACAGAATATACATTATTTTCAAGTACACATGGAACATTCTCAAGGATTGACCACCTACTGAGGAACAAAACAAACCTCAACAAATTTAAGAGTATATAAATTATTTCAAGTATCTTCTCTGACAACAATGGCATGAAAATAGAAATCAATCACAGGAAAAGAGATGAGAAACAATTGATTGCATGGAGACTAAACAATAAGCTACTAAGAAACCAATGGGTCACTGAGGAAATCAAAAGAGAAATTAAAAAATACCTCCAGAATAATGATAATGAAACCACAACCATTCAAAATCTACAGGATGCTGCAAAAGAAGTTCTTAGAGGGAAGTTCATAGTAACAGAGGCCTTCGTCAAAAGAGAAGGAAAATCTCAAAACAGCAATTTAACCTAACACCTAAAAGAATTTTCTAAGAAGAACACACAAAACCTAAAGTCAGCAGAAGGATGGAAATCATAAAGATCAGAGAGGAAACCAATAAATAGAGATTCAAAAAACAATAGTAAAAAGTCAATAAAACCAAGAGCTGTTTTTTTGAAAAGGTAAAAATATTGACAAACCTCTGGCCAGACTCACCACGAAAAAGAGAGAGAGCACCCTCCCAAAAATAAAATAAGAAATGAAAAAGGATAAATCTCAAAGGATTCTGCAAAAAGTAAAAAATAAATAAACAAAACGTGAATACTATGAGCAATTACATGTCAACAAATTTGACAGTCTATAAGAAATGGACAGTTTTCTAGAGACATACATCCCAACAAATCTTAATCAAGAAGAAATAGATCATTTGAACAGACCAATCACTAGAAATGAAATTGAATATGTGATTAAAAAAAAAAAAAACATTCCCTACAAACAAAAGACCAGGACCAGATGGTTCCAAAGAAGAATTACACCAAATATACAAAGAACTTATACCCATTCTTCTTCAAACTTTTCCAAAAGTTTGAAGAAGAATGACTAATCCCAAAGACATTCTATGAAGCCACCCTCACCCTAATACCCAAACCAGACAAAGATACTACTGAAAAAGAAAATTAAGGCCAATATTTTTCATGAATATAGATGAAAAAATTCTCAACAAAATTTTAGCCAACTGAATCCAAAAACATATAAAAAAGATCATACACCACAAAAAGTGGAATTCACCCCACGTTCAGAAGGAGGGTTCACTATGTGAAGATCAATTGTCTTACAGGGTATTAACGAAAGAAAAGTCAAAAACACATGATCAATATATACAAAAAAAGCATTGGACAGAATCCTACATCCACTCATGATAAAAGTCTTACCACAGTGGATATAGAAGGAACGTATTTTATAGAGGGAACATAAAAGCCATTTATGACAAAACCACAGCAAATAATATACTCCATGGAGACAAGCTGAAAGCCTTCCTCCTAAAATGTGGAACAAGACAAGAATGCCCACTCTCACCACTTTTATTCAACATAGTGTTAGAAGTCCTAGCTATAGCAATCAGACAAATAAAAGAAATAAAAAAATCCACATTGGAAGAAAAGAGGTAAAATTGTTACTCTATCCAGATGACATGATACTGTGTATAGAAAACCCTAAGGACTCCACACACAACTACTTGAAATGATCAATGAATTCAGCAAAATGGCAGGATACAAGATTAATCTTTTGCATTTCTCTATACTAGCCATGACATATTAGAAAAGGAATAAAAAATATAATACCTTTTTAAATTGCACCCCCCAAAATTAAATATTTGGGAATAAACTTGACCATAGAGGTGAAAGACTTATATGCTGAGAACTATAAAACATTAATCAAGGATATTAAAGAGGATTCAAAGAAATGGAAAGATATTCCATGCGCCTAGTTTGGACGAATTAATATCATAAAAATGGCCATACTACCCAAAGCAATCTACAGATTCAAAGCAATCACTATATAATTATCCATGACATTTTTCACAGAACTAGAGCAAACCATCCAAAACTTATATGGAATCATAAAAGACTCAGAAATGCCAAAGCAATCCTGAGAGAAATGAAAAAAAAAAAAAAAAAGCAGGAGGCATAACTCTCCCAGACTTCAGGTAATACTACAAAGAAAGTGTGGTACTGGTTCAAAAACAGACATACAGACCAATGGAACAGAATAGAGAACCCAGAAATAAACTCAGACACCTGTGGTCAATTTATCTTCAACAAAAGAAGCAAGGATATTAAATATGAAAAAGACAGTCTCTTCAGCAAGTGGTGCTAGGAAAATTGGATACCTGCATGCACATCAGTGAAAGTAGAACACACCCTTACACTGTGCCCAAAAATAAACTCAAAATGGCTTAAAGACTTAAACATAAGACAAGACCCTGTAAAACTCCTAGAAGAGTACACAGGCAAAACATTCTCTGACATCAACTGTAGAAATGCTTTGTTAGGTCAGTCTCGCAAGGCAATAGAAATAAAAACAAAAATAAACCAATGGGACCCTAATCAAACTTACAAGCTTTTGCATAGCAAAGGAAACAAACAAAAAAAGGTAACCTACAGAATCAGAGAAAATACTTGCAAATGATGAAACTGACAAGGTCTTAATCTCCAAATATCCAATTATATACAAATATATCAATTCATACAACTCAATAGCAGAAAACAAACAACCAAAATGATAAATGGGCAGAAGTCCTAAATAGACCTTTCTCCAAAGAAGACATATGGATGGTCAACAGACACATGAAAAAAAATGCTTAACATCACCAATTATTAGAGAAATGCATATCTAAACTACAGTGAGGTACTGCATCACATGGGTCAGAATGGCTATCTTTAATATATCTACAGATAACAAGGAAGTCCTCCTACACTGTTTGTGAGAATGTAAATTGGTACAAGTGCTGTAGAAAACGGTATGGAGGTAGCTCAAAAAACTAAATATAGAATTACCATATGATCCAGCAATCTCACTCCTGGCCATATAAACTTTCATTGAAAAAGATGCTTGCACCCTTATGTTCATTGCAGCACTATTCACAATAGCTAAGACATGGAAACAACATGAATGGATTAAGAAGATGTGATACATATACGCAATGGAATACTACTCAGCCATAGAAAAGAACAAAATAATGCCATTTGCAGCACAATAGATGGAACTAAATATTATCATAGTAAGTTAAGTAAGAAAGAGAAAGACAAATACCGTATGATTACTCATATGTGATACATAAAATATGGGAAAAATGAACTAACCTATAGAAACTCATGGACTTGGAAAAGAGATATGTGGTTGCCAAGGAGGAGGGGGAAGGAGTGGGTTGGATGGGAGTTGGGGGTTAGTAGATGCAAACTATTACCTTTTAGATGGATAAGAAGTGAAGTCCTGCTATATAGCACAGGGAACTCTATCCAATCACTTGTGATAGAACATGATGGAAGATATATATATATATTTTTTCATATATATGTGTATATACATGAATACATGTGTATATGCATAACTCGGTCAATTTGCTATAGAGCAGAAAGTGACAGAATACTGTAAATCAACTATAATTTTAAAAAGTTTTAAAAAAGATGGACTTTCCAGCTCTCACATACTTAAGTCTTTCTTTAATATAGCCATCAAATCTTAAATAAACAGATGTTTTGCTAGAGATACATTTTGGTCACCACCATCACCTATGGGTATTACATACATTGCTGCACACTGTTTTGCTTTAGAAGGGAAGAAGTTTAGATCCTATCTTCATAAACTGGATTTCACATAATATTTTCTCATGTTGTCAGCATTCAGTTTTCTACTGATGCAGTTAAAAGTTTTCATGAACAATTTAATACAAATATAACACTGAATAAAGCATAGCCCTCCTCTTAAAGCCTTTGGTACGGAGACAATGTCAGAAAATAAACACTCATCACCAGTCCATTTCCACAGTGAAGTTTCTCATTGCAAACTCACCAAAAACTTTTGACCTCTGGACTCTAAGACCATCAATTTACCCAGCTTACAGTTGTGGAATATAGTGAACCGACAGCATTATTTGGCTGTAACCTAGCTAACATTCTGCCATAGGGTGAAAAGCAGTTTTTCCAATATTTCAACTACCAGGGAGAATTCTTCATTAGCTTTTGGTTTTTTTTTTTTTTTTTTTTTTTTTTCATTAGCTTTTGGATAGGTTTGCTTTTCAGTCAGATGATTTGAATAGCTTCTTTGGTAAGAGAGATGCTGCCCCCAGATAATGATTTTGCATTTCACCTCATCATTAATTCTCTGGCCCTCGTGGGAAGTCACTGTGGTTTTTATGAAGGTTGAAACATTTTACGACCTTAATAAAGACTCATAGCCTCAGGAACAGCAAGTGTGAACAAGTGAGGGGGATTGAATGAATAAAAATGTAACTAAATTGCCGTTTTAGATTGCATTAGTTGGAGGATTTCAAAATGCAAATTGACAGTGAAAAAGTACAATGAATGGCATCCCAAACGTCAGTGCTACTCAGAAATACACACAGATGCGGGTATTATTCAAAGAAAAATCATACAAATCACCTTTTTCTCCCCTCTGGAAAACTGCTTTTTTAAATTTTTTTTTAATTTTATATGGGTGTTGTACAGATATATGTTGTAAAGCATCTTGATAGATTTAAATACAAAATAATTAATAGTCATAGTAGTTCTTAGTTATTGTTTCTATGTCTGTATATATATATATATACATATTTAAATACAAAGTAATTAATATTCATAGTAGTTCTTAGTCTGTGTATGTATATATATATAGTCTGTATATATAGGTGTAACTAGTAGTTCTTAGTTATTGTTTCTTATATAATCTGTGTATATATATATATATAGTCTGTATATATATGTGTATGTATATATATATATAGTAGTTCTTATATAGTCTGTGTATATATATAGTCTGTATATATATATGTATATATATATGTAACTAGTAGTTCTTAGTTATTGTTTCTATGTCTGTACATATATATACATATGTGTGTGTGTATATATATATATATATATACATATATATATATATATAAGAACTAGTAGTTCTTAGTTATTGTTTCTTATATAGTCTGTGTATATATATATAGTCTGTATATATATGTGTATATATACATATATATGTGTATATATATATGTGTAACTAGTAGTTCTTAGTTATTGTTTCTTATATAGTCTGTGTAGATATATGTAGTCTGTATATATATATGTGTTTGTATATATATATATAGTAGTTTTTATATAGTCTGTGTGTATATATATAGTCTATATATATATAAGAACTAGTAGTTCTTAGTTATTGTTTCTTATATAATCTGTGCATATATATATATAGTCTGTATATATATGTATACATATACATATATATAGTCATATATGCATATATATATATATAGTCTGTATATATATACATATATAGTAGTTCTTATATAGTCTGTATATATATGTGTGTATATATATGTAACTAGTAGTTCTAGTTATTGTTTCTATGTCTGTGTATATATGTATATATATATACATACATATATACACATACTTATAGAGCATTTAGGTCACTATATTTTGAAGTGTAAAGTGAATACAAGATAATATGCAAGTGATTTTGAAAACTACATCATCACCTACATTTCCCGGTGGACAAGTCACTATCCAAAACATTACTAATAAATTATAGCTTTCAATGCTTACTTAAGGGTTCTTTCCTGGGGAATCATCCCATATAAACTCACTGATCTCTTTTAGAATTTTCCTAGGCTTCTACTTCCTTCTGTCAGGCATTGTTTACTGGCTCTACTTATTTTCATAGGAACTAAGAAAGAAAACAGGAGCTGCTATGCCAAGCATTATGACAGAATAATAATCTCATCTTCTTTGACCTTCACAGAAATCTTTAAAGGAAAGCATATTTTCATACACTGTGGATCAGAGAGGTTAAATTATTTTGTGTGGTCATGTTCCTAATGAACATCAGAGCCAAGTTCTGCTGAATCCACCCTGTTTTTTAAATGGAGTAAATCATACCATCTACTGAAGCAATAAAAGAGAGTATGATAGGTGTTGGGAATGATTTAGAGTAGGACAGTGTTTGGAATGCCTGAAATGACCCTCAGATTGGTAATACGCTTGAATAAAGTGCTAGTACTCAGGGTCAGTACTGGGGACCATGACATTTGGGTTGACCCTGAAGCAAATAAGTATCTGGTTTAAACTGGCAGCTTAAAGTCAGGCTTTTAGAGTAGCAATTGGCTGGATGTCCACTGAACTTCCCATCAAATTATTCAATAAACTACAGGAAAATTTCAAATGTTTAGCCTTATTTGTCCACTACTCTATGAACTTGAGCATATGAGGGTAAGGTTTATCTTTTTTACTTCATCCCAAATATCTAGAAAATGATTGCCAGAAAGTAGTTTCTAAAAAAATAAAAAAATAAATGAAGGTGATCAAAATTTAAACAAAGGGGAGGGCAAAAGTCAGAGTTAGAGTTCAGATGTCCATCCTAAGCCCAAGGTTAGTATTTCCAAGAGTAGGTAGCACCTGGAAATCAGACACATTAATGTGCCCAAGGATTCTGGAATTTTTAGGGCCATACCCACAGCATATGGAGGTTCCCAGGCTAGGAGTCGTATTGGAGGTACAGCTGCTGGCCTATGCCACAGCTCACAGCAATGCTTGATCCTTAACCCAATGAGCAAGGCCAGGGGTTGAAACCACATCCTCATGGATACTATTTGGATTTATTTCCACTGCACCACAATGGGAAATCCTCTCTCTCTGCATTTTAATAGTTGACCACAGAGTAATTTTTCCCATAGATTTTCAATCAGTCTGGGGTTATCAGAAGGCAAGAATATTGAGATATGATTGTTTTGTTTTTCTCCTAGTGCCTAACACAGTGGTCTTTACAATCAATAAAGGCTAATTGAATGATTTTGAAACATGTTTGAAATATTTCAATATTCCTTCTGTAGGTTTTTGTGCCGAGTACCTTGAGGTTTTTAAAGAGAATGCTCCAAATAATGTAAGAAAACTTGGACAAGATGACTGTTTTTTTTCAGTTATGGCAAGAGAACATTTCTAATGCTGAAGGACTGCTTATTTCTACCCCCTCCTGTGTAAATGCTGGCTTGTCACCTCAATTATTTAACAGATCCTGCCTGGCATGAAACCAGAAGAGTTTGGCTCATTAATGTTCCTTCCAGCACGCACTATTTTCAAAAGGCTTTTTAAAAACTCATGAATATTTCATGGTCTTCATCAGTGCCAGGAAGATGGCACCATTATTTACGAAACCAAATGCTGTTTGCTAGGTTTGCTTCCCTGCACTTATACCCAACAGGGTGTGTTCCTGCAACAATCATTTTTGTGAGTCAATACACATTAACAGGTTACATAAATGAAAAGCAGAGTCTGAAACAGGGAATTCAATAAAAGAAAGCATTTGAAGGAAATCTCCTCTTTAATCTCCTCCTCCCACCTGCTTCATACTATATATATAAACTCAGAGATCAGGAGAGATTAGTATAGTCCAATGTAATGTAGTTTCTTAGTGACGCAATAAAAATTAAATAAAAATAGGTAAATCTGACCATTTTCCTTTTTAGATATAATACTTCAAGTGGCTTAGTGGGTTGAAATTCAACATAGTGTCTATGAGGATGAGGGTTCGATCCCTGGCCTTACTAAGTGGGTTAAGTATCCAGCATTGCTCAAGCTTCAGCATAGACTGCAGATGCGGCTCAGATCTGGCATTGCTGTGGCTGGGGCATAGGCCAGCAGCTGCATCTCCATTTCAACCCCTAGCCTGGGAACTTTATATGCCACGGGTTCAGTCCTAAAAAAAAGATAATACTTCAGTTCTATGAAGTTGAATTTTTGTTATGTTTTCCCATCATCTTCTTTCATAGTTTTCCCTGTATGCTCAAGAGCCACACAATTTGGTCCATAAGGAAGAGCTACTTAACTCAACTCAAATATATCAAAGTTGTGAACTAATTTTGAAAATAGAAACTAAAAAAAAAAAAATATACAGCATTTCAAAAAAACCCAGGTCCACAGTGGCTACTAGATTCTGATAATATATAAGACCCAAGAATGATAAACATGGAGTTCCCTGGTGGCTCATGGGTTTGATCCTTGGTCTGGGAACTTCCGCATGCATCAGGCATGAACCTCCCCACCAAAAAATGAATGATAAATACTGCATTACTAAATAAAATATTTTCCAAATATTTATTACAACGAAAACTTACATTTGACACCTTAGAATTCCTACAAAAGGCACAGACATTATTTTCCCATTTTATAGATGAAAAAACTGATATGGAGAAGTTAAATAGTTTGTATCCAAAAATATTAGGTGGACCTAATTGTAAAATGTACAACCCTGATCAATCCAGCTCTCTTTAAATGAAACCATTTGTTATAACCCAAGGAACACTTCTTACCTAGAGACTTAATATATAATATTCTCTGGGAAAAGTTAACTCTCTTACTATAACTATAAGGAGTTTTAAAGTATTTGGAAATTGTGTGCAAGAACTATTGCAAAATTAGTATGGAAAACTCTAAAATATCTCCAGCTGACAACTAATTATCCTTTTTCTGTAACTTAAAAGTCATTTTTGAAAATATCTGATTACTAAGAATGTGCCATTTAGAGTACAGAATTGGGTAAAAACTTAACAGCTCAGTACCACTCATTTGAATTCCTTATTATACAATGTTCCTGTCTGTTTCCAAAGGCTTATTTTATTCTATTTTCATGAGAACAGATCATTATCTTCAACTTGATAAAGGAAGAGATAATTAAAATACAATTTGACCATTATTAAAAATAAGTTTAAATAACTTACCGTATTATAACTTCATTTGTACCAGGCACTTTAAAAAATAAACACAATTTTTGATATGACCTCTGAAAATTAAAATATGCTGTTGTTTGAAATTATTTGTCTCCATGAAAATCAATCCAGTATTTTCACATATATTTTCACATATATATTTTTTTCCTGTGGCCAGTTTTTCATGTAGGCAGTTATATACAAGTAATATTGGGTGAGTTCAGGGCCAAAGAGAATACCCCCAACCTACCATCCCTACCTATTGTCTGAATAAAGATATTGCTTAGAGTTGTGGTGATTCTAAGATTCAGTAATTGCTCTGTGGTACCCCAGTACCCTGAGATTGGACACAGTGCCAAACATGCACAGTGTAAAAGCTTCAGGTAATTTAAATGGACTTCTCAGATGGAAATGTTACATAAATCCTCACTATCTCTAGTGAGGATATCTATGGAATAAATGTTTGATGGATGTGTTAAACAGATCTCTATTTAGATGAGAGTAATGCTTTATTTCAAACATATGAAAGGATCTAGGGAAAGAAGACAGGCAGAAAAATTAACAAGACTATATGAAGTAAATACTTGAAATGGAAATGTCACAAATGCATTGATTTTGTTTCTATACTGCATGATATTAGGACTGGGAAGTAAAGAAATGGAATTCTAATCCCAAATATATCACTAACTAGAAATAAATCTATCTTCCTAGCCTATTTTCCCATGCTATGCTAGGATTTGAAAACTAATGTGAAAGTTAAACAATGATAAAAGCCTAGGCACTCTTATTAATAGTGTATTAGTACAAATATTATCAATAAAGGTAACAAAAATACAATGATAGGAATATTTAAGTATTTTATGACATAACTGTACAGTTTTATATTCTGTGCAGTACATATTTATAACTGAAGGGATTGTTAGTGGCCTGGAAACTAGCATTAAAAATAACTACAGAGCAGTTCCTGTCGTGGCTCAGTGGTTAACGAATCCGACTAGGAACCATGAGGTCGCGGGTTCGATCCCTGGCCTTGCTCAGTGGGTTAAGGATCCAGCATTGCCATGAGCTGTGGTGTAAGTTGCAGACCCGGCTCGGATCCTGCATTGCTGTGGCTCTGGCGTAGGCCAGCGGCTACAGCTCTGATTTGACCCCTAGCCTGGGAACCTCCATATGCCCCGGGAGTGGCCCTAGAAAAGGCAAAAAAAAGACAAAAAAAAGACAAAAAAACCCTACAGAATAATGTTCTAATAATTCCCTCATAAAGTTGATCAATTCTGGGCAATAGGATTTTTTAATTTTCTAGTTTTTATCCTAAATTCCTATTTCTGAAATCTAATACTATGTATTTTCCTCAGAATCTCATTTCCCAATTGAGCAATCTCTATGACTATAGTAGTTAAACTATAAGAAAATATTTATTACTCTCTTACTGTGTGTTCAACCTCTATTTAACCCTAGAAGAAACAAAACCAGAAGGCATCCCCTGCATTGAAAAGGTTTCAAAGTTAACCTTATGGAAATTTAGAATAAAGTATAGAAATTATTTTAGGATTACAAGTGGAATTAGAATGTGGGGTAAGACAGGATTCCCTGGTATCACCAATGAAAATGAGGTGCTGTGGCTCATTCAAGCATTCCTTCTTATTCTCCCATATCTTAAAAATCTCTGTTGACCCCACACATTCATCTAGTTAAAATATTACCTTGTTCCTCAACTTTAGCCAATATTCTTAAAAGCCGATTTTTTTCCTGAGGTCATTACTTTTACACTACTTTCCCAAGACAGCCACTAAAAACAAATGCACAGAAATACAGTTTAACCTCATAACTCAACCTATAGCTGCCAGTTCACCTGAGGCATATAGTTTGTTTCCCAGGTTATTACAGAAAAATATTTTTCCAAACTTTTGCCACTGCATAACACATATAGGCAAATTTTCAATCTGTAATATCCAGTTTCTTCCTGCTTGCTGCCTGAGCACTGGCCTTTGCCACATATTTTAGGTGTTTGTTATTGTAACACCCTACTTCTATATTACCCAGTATAACTACAACTGCTATTTTTTAAAAAAAATTACTGGGTTAAAATAAAAAAAAAAAATTCTCTCACTTTCACCAAGGCATATGGACTCAAAGGACAATGAAATGAACCTAATAATGGAAGGAACCCAAAGTTTACACTAGGCAAATTGTCCTTTCTTCAACAAAATGGGGTTGTTTTAACTGTTACTGACCCCCAATGGATCCATGATTCTTCAATGTGTCCTTGGCCCAGAGTGGAAAATGCCAATCAAATGAAACTTGTTTGAGTATAGCACAGCAGAAACTTAATTTGTTGATCAAGAAATGGGGCAGGGGGTCTAGTGCTCTAAAAACACCTTCCTGAAGGGCAGGGAATAAAGGATTTTAAGGGGTACAAGGCAGGCTTGTCACTGGGGCCCTAGAAAAAGGGCCGGGATTTCCAGTGGCAGCTGGGGCATGTGCAATCATCTATGATTCTTTGTACCTGGCACAAATTGGGCCTAGCAAAGTGTAAGTTTATCCCCCGAGCAATGACTCTAATATGGTAATGAAGCAAAGGTCACTTCCAGGTCTCATTTGCCATGGGCATTCCATTCCTGTGGTCAAATCAGAGCCAGTTCATGGAGTTTGATCACTGCATATCTCTTGAAATACAGCTGTAAAACATCTTTGACAAATGCCAAGTGCTTTGAAATAAATGCAGAAATAAATCAAAGTAAGGATCCTTTAGCTCTCAGGGGCAGGCATGGGTGACATAACAGCTAGCATTATTATCTAGCTAGCTGACTAATATTTTTTCTTCTTGAAATCCTGCCTATTTTATTAAGCCAGTATAAACCCAGTTATCTAAACCAGAAACCTGCACATTAATAGCGTCTTTTAATTCTCATTCCTTTCATCCAATCTCTAACAAAGACTTTTAGATTCAAACTTCGTATATAGTATCTTTGAAATGTGAGCACTCTGTACCATCAGAACACAACCTTATTTCAGGTTACCAATAGTCTCTCAAATTACTCAGTCTCAAAGCAGTTTATCCTCCATTACTCCTGATACCCAGTACTCTAGTTTGCACTTTGCACCTTGATTGATCTTTTAAGGGTCTAGTCTGGCCATATCATTTTCCTGCTTAATATCTTTCAAGTAATTGCTACTGCCAAAAGATGCAGTCTTAATTATTTAGACCACTTATCAAAACTCATGACCTGGTACCTGTTTTCCTCATCAGCCTTAATTCACCACTTTCCCTTCAACTTTATGCGGTTTCTTGAATGTGCCGTCCTCTCTCATACTGCTGAGCCTTTGCATATTCTGCCTAAAATTCTCTCCAAGACATTATTGCCTCTTCCTTTCTGTTCTTCATTTTAAATTTTTTTCTTCTTGGATGATTTCCATAATTTCCTGAAATAACTAGATTATATGCCTCATTTTGCATCATCACAGAAGATGGATTCCATCTGTAACCACTGACTTCCATCAGTCTTTCACTAAACCTTACATTTCTTATAAGGTCAAGAACTAGATCTTAGTCACCACTGTATTTAGAGAACCCGACTTAATGTCTGGTTCAGAGTGTGCTCAATACATATTGAATAAGTGAATAATTAATGTTCTCTTAGTAAAAACAGGTGCTATAGATCAGTTAAGGGAATTATAGAGAAGAGGCATTAAAATCTCCTGGGTTTATGAACAGTCCCACATGCTGCTTAAATTGAAAAGATTTGCACTATTCTGTAATTCTTTGATGTAGAGAATATGGAAATAGCCTTGCTCATATGGGCTAGTGGCCAAATGTCTAGGAAAAAGCTAGGAATTACTTATACACACACACACACACACACACACACACACACACATATATATATATATAAATTTATATATATTATAAATAGATGATTAGCTTATGGAATAGAAATGTATGCATGTATATTATATATTAATATATAATATAATATAATATAAATATATATGCATACATTTCTATTCCATAAGCTAATCATCTATTTAGAAACGTTTGCCTTATTGCTACACACACACACCAAACATACATAAATACTCCTGCATTTTTCAAATATAAGTAAATTTCTTATACCTAAAGGCACATTCACCACATATATATCCATATAAACACAATTCCAATCTAAGAAAAAATTGTGCATAAATTGACAATAAGCCATTAAAATGAAGATAAGGAAACCCAATTCAATTGCATTGCAGTGTTTATCTTTTTGGTAATCCAAATTTTACTCTTGAAATAACCAATGTGATTTCTTTTTTTAATATGTTTTAATTTTTTAAAATGATTTTTATTTTTCCATTATAGCTGGTTTACACTGTTCTGTCAATTTTCTACAGTATAGCAAAGAAACACAGTCATATATATATATATATGTATGTATATATATATACATATATATATTATTTTTCTCACATTATCATGCTCCATAATAAGTGACTAGATATAGTTTCCAGTGTTATACAGTAGGATCTCATTGCTTATCCATTCCAGAGGCAAGAGTTTGTATCTATTAACCCCAGATTCCCAGTCCATCCCTCTTCCTCCCCCTCCCCCTCAGCAACCACAAGTCTGTTCTCCATTTCTATGTTTTTCTTTTCTGTGGAAAGGTTTATTTGTGTCATATATTAGATTCCAGATATAAGTGATATCATATGGTATTTGTCTTTCTCTTTCTGACTTACTTCACTCAGGGTGAGAGTCTCTAGTCCCATCCATGTGGCTGCAAATGGCATTATTTTGTTCTTTTTTATGGCTGAGTAGTATTCTGTTGTGTATATATATCACATCTTCTTAATCCATTCATCTGTCGATGGACATTTAGGCTCTTTCCATATCTTGGCTATTGTGAATATTGCTGGCTGGTTAAAACAGTACAGCTGGATGTAAATCAATGAAATTGGAACATACCCTCACACCATGCACAAAAATGAATTCAAAATGGCGTAAAGACTTAAACATAAGATAAGAAAAAAGGAAACTCCTAGAAAAGAACATAGGCAAAACATTCTCTGACATCAACCTTACAAATATTTCTTCATGTCAGTCAACAAGGCAACAGAAATAAAACCAAAAATCAACAAATGGGTCCTAGTCAAACTGACTAGCTTTTGCACAGCAAAGGAAACCATAAAAAATGAAACAAAACAAAACAAAAAAACTTACAGAATGGGAGAAAATAGTTTCAAATGATTCAACTGACAAGGGTTTAATCTCTAAAATATGCAAATAGTTTATGCAACTCAACAGAAAATAAAGCCCACAACACAATTAAGAAATGGGCAAAAGACCTGAATAGATAGTTCTCCAAAGAAGGTATACAGATGGCCAACAAGCATATGACAAAATGCTCAACATCACTGATTATTGGAGAAATGCAAATCAAAACTGCTATGATGTACCACCTCACACAAGTCAGAATGGCCATCATTAATAAGTCCACAAATAACAAATGCTAGACAAGGTGTGGAGAAAAGGGAACCCTCCTACCCTGTTTGTGGGAGTGTAAATTGGTACAACTACTATGGAAAACACTGTGGGGGTACCTCAGAACACTAAGTGTAGAACTACCATATGACCCAGCAATCTCACTCTTGGCCATCTATCTGGACAAAAGTTTCACTGAAAAAACACATGCACCAATGTAATTTCTTATGCTTTCCTTTTTGTGATTTACCCCAAATAGTGTAAATAAACTCATCTAAATTGGCTCATCTAAGAAGTTTCCATTGTGGCATAGTAGAAATGAATCTGACAAGTATCCATGAGGATGCAAGTTCCATATATGGCTCAGTGGGTTAAGGATACAGTGTTGCCATGAGCTGTGGTGTAGGTTGCAGATGCAGCTTGGATGCCAAGTTGCTGTGGCTGTGGTGTAGGCTGGCAGCTGTAGCTCCAAGTTGACCTGTAGCCTGGGAATTTCCATATGCTGCTGGTGTGGCCCTAAAAAGCAAAAATAAATAAATAAATAAAATTGGCTCATCAAAATAACATAGAGTTCTGTTTAATATATTCTGTTTTATTAGAAATAAATTATTTCTTTTTGTCAAAAAAAAATGCAGGCCAATAAAACAATTATTGTTACTATGTAATTTTACTGCCCAAATTGCCTAAATATATAGTATTTACTGCAGCAAAATGTAAGCTTACTTTTTTGTTGTTGTTATTTTAGGGCCACATCCATGGCATATGGAGGTCCCCAGGCTAGGGGGTCTAATTGGAGCTATAGCCTCTGGCCTACCCGACAGCCACATAAATGTGGAATCTGAGCCACATCTGTGACCTACACCAGAGCTCATGGCAACACCTAATCCTTAACACATTGAGCAAGGTGAGGGATCGAACCCACATCCTCATGGATCCTAGTCAGGTTCGTTAACCACTGAGCTATTAAGGGAACTCCTAAGCTTACTTTTTAAAAATTTATTTTAGGGCTGCACCTGCTTATGGAAGTTCCCAAACTTGGGGTTGAATTGGAGTTGTAGCTGCTCATCTATACCACAGCCACGGCAATGTAAGATCTGATCCATGTCTGCAATCTGACCCACAGCTCACAGAAATGCCATATCCTTAATCCACTGAGCAAGGCCAGGGATCAAACTCACTTCCTCATGGATGCTAGTCAGGTTCATTACCACTGAACAATGATGGGAACCCCTAAGCTTATTTTCTTTTCACTTTCAAATGAAAGTAAGAATAGGTTGTTCCCTCTGCTCTCATAAGTCCATACTTTATTAGTAGACATGATGATTTATCATTCATGAGAGCTTCATTGCTATAGTCCCACATGTGTGACCTGCTTTTAAAGTATACTCATATTTGTTGTCTTATTTTTTATATTTATTCATTTTACCTAATTTCAGAGTTACTGAAACTATGTAACATAGCAATGCTGTTCTATATCTGGACTTGCTTCATGTAACAGTACATTCTTAACAACGTGGCCTGGAATTCATTTTCTTGGTGTTTTTAGAGACATGCACAGATCTTAAAGCATCCATGCTTATATTTGAATCTGCTAATCTTTTCAGTTGAGCAGATGAAAAACTTGTCAGCAAAAAAGAAAAAAACAAACCGATCATTACTAGTGGTTAATGTTAGGGGTTTAGGAAAGTGCTTCCCTTTTACTCTAAATATTTTCTTATTCTGCTTGAAAAATTTTCAAACTTCATTCAGGCACCAATCTTGTTTATTCTCCTACATATAATGTTGATAGTATAAACATTCTCAAGGGAAAGAAACCAATGATTTATAATGACTAAATAACTATTATCAATTTCTATTGAGTTTTTAACAATGAAGCCCCTGGATGTGACAGAAAGGCAAGACAGAATAATAAAGACAAACCCCATCAGTTACATAATTTTGAAACCAATTAAGTCCTTATCCACTCCTAACTATAACTGAATTGCAGTTCATAATGAAAGACTTAAGATCAAATAGATTAATTCTTTACCTCTCAAAACTGAACATATGTAATATTTTGCAATATCCGGTAACTTTTGAGTACTACCTACAAATTCATCCATAACATATGAAATATCCTAAGCCACTAAGTAACAATTAAACAACAACAAAAATGGTGGGTTTTTGTCCTTTCTTTCTTTCTTTTTTCTTTCTTTCTTTTTCTTTCTTTCTTTTCAAGGAAGAATAAAAGGCTTTATGACACAACTAGTATAAGAAATATCCAGGGGAGTTCCTATGGTGGCTCAGTGGTTAACAAATCTGACTAGGAACCATGAGGTTGTGGGTTTGATCCCTGGCCTTGCTCAGCATTGCTGTGAGCTGTGGTATTTGTTGCAGATGCAGCTTGGATCCTGCATTGCTGTGGCTCTGGTGTAGGCCAGCGGCTAGAGCTCTGATTAGACCCCAAGCCTGGAAACCTCCATATTCCATGGGTGAGGCTCTAGAAAAGGCAAAAAAAAAAGACAGAAAAAATATATAAAATCATGAGGACTTCTTTGTAGTGTAAAAACACCATATATATGAAATGACCATTTGTGTATAAAAGCTACCAATGTTGCTTCTGTGCAAAATGATTAAAAAATTCAGCAAAAACAGAATCCAAAATATACAATTAATGCAAGCTGTCCACAGCTAGGCCAATAATCAATGATGAGGAAATACTGGAGCAGGCTTAGTTCCACTTTATCTGAAGTTACACATAGTAAGATTGACTTGTATTGATGGCTTTTATGAAGACAGTATATAAAAGCTGTTCTCTCTCCTTATCCACTAAGCTTCACAGGCTGTAAAACTCCACCAGTAATGCACTTTGATACTGTAGCTATTAGCAAAGCAACATGTAGTGTTTACATTTAACATGGCAAGTCCCTAAATTCAAAAGGGCCACCCATCCCAGCATTTGCTTCCAAGAAGCTCATTATGACACCCATTGCTGCTTAATCATTACTGGGACTGTTTGAGCCTTGACAGTTGTCATCATGTCTATGCCTATGTGGGGGTTCTCACTAAGAATAGAAGAGCTATCAGAATATGGATAACCTGGGTCCTCCTGAAACTGTTCTGGGAGGAGGCCACTAGAGGGAATGTCTGGAGTCCCTCCATTTAAAATCTTCTTGCCTCCTGGAGAAGAGGCATCTTGGGGAGGTGTACTTGTGATGTTTGGTTGACTGGAGCCACAGCTAGAATGCAATGACCCTCTCATCCTGTGGATTTCCATGATTTCCTCAGCAATCATTCAACCTGTTTTTCCTGCCCCAGCTCTGGTTCCCCCTGGGATTCCTGCAACAGTAGGGTGTGTCCCCTTTGGGATACCTGCAACAAAGAAATCTGTGGGTCTTGATGGATCTCCTGGGAAAGCAGGTATGGCTGTGGAGCTAACTGTGGGGGCAGGACATTGGAAGCAGATATCCCAGGAATAATCATTGGTATGTCCTGCCTTTAGAATTTGTTGATGCTTCTTAATTTTGAGAAATTTAAGTTTAATCTAAATGAAAAAAGATGTTTTATTAATTTTATCTCCCTTCAGAATGAAAGATATCTGCAAAGTAAAAAGCAAAGCCAGGGGAACCACCATTTATTAAGCTATCAGAAAATACACCAAACTATACACATTATACTAATAATAACGTACATCTTTGCAGAAACCCTGTAATGTAGGTATTAAGTACTTTCTTTGAAAGAAAAAAAATATAGCATTTGCAAATGAGTTAAAGACAGCTTGGAGCCTTCAACTTAGCTAGTGCTTAGAGCATTTTAATCAATCAAACATATGATATATAAGTCAGCAGACTAGCTGTGAAGAGATTTCATAATCATAACTCCCAAGATTATTGTAATTCCAAAATAGCAACCCAGGGAAACCATCCACCAAGAGGAACAATTAAGCTGGAATGGCCTTCTATTCTGGTGCTGCCTGAATATTGCATATCACAGCAGTTTATACTGTAATTTTTCATCTATCAGCATGTATAGCTTGCATATTCGAGCATTCTTCACTGTAGTTTCCTCATCTATCAAGCAACATTTCAAACAGGAGCTGTGAAGAAAATACCACTGGGAACTGTTGATTCATAAAATGAAATATAACTTGGGATGTTTTGTGAGAAATTAACTACTTTTCTTTGTATTTTTTTTACAAAGTTTTTTGATGTTTGGAAAAGATGAGAGTATAATTAAAACTGCAGTTAGCAACTAGGTATCAGGAACAATGAGAATAAAAGACAAGAAACTGGGAAAAGTTATTACGTCAAGACAGAATCTAACCATATTCTAAATACAGTCTTCTATAACTAAAAATAAAGGACCTGTCCTGTAAACTGTGGTCATGATTCCACATTGTTCTTCATTACAAAAACAAAACAAAACAAAACCATAAACAAACAACAACAACAACAAAGAAAACTCAAGTAATTTAAAATATGTAGTATCTTATAGTTTTCAGAGTACAAGTCTTTTGTCTCTTTAGGTAGGTTTACTCCTAGGTATTTTATTCTTTTGGTTGTGATGGCAAATGGGATTGTTTCCATAATTTCACTTTCTGATCTTTCATTGTTATTATATAGAAATGCACTCGATTTCTGTGTATTAATTTTTTTATCCGGTGACTATGCCAATTTCATTGATGAGCTCCAACAGTTTTCTGGTAGTCTTTAGGATTCTCTAGGTACAGTATCATGTCATCTGCAAATAGTGATAGTTTTTCTTCTTCCTTTCCAATTTGGATTTTTTTCTCTCTTTTACTTCTCTGGTCACTGTGTTTAGGACTTCTAAAACTATGTTGAATAGTAGTGGCAAGAACAGACATCCTTTTCTTGTTCCTGATCTCAGTGGGAATTCTTTCATCTTTTCATCATTGAGAATAATGTTAGCTGTGGGTTTTTCTAATATGGCCTTTAGTATGTTGAGGTAGGTTCCCTCTATGCTCACTTTCTGATGGGTTTTTATCAGAAATGGGTGTTGGATTTTGTCAAAGGTTTTTTCCACATCTATTGAGAGGATCATATGGTTTTTATTCTTCAGTTTGTGAATGTGGTGTATCACACTGATTGATTTGCGGGAATTGAAGAACCCTTGCATCCCTGGGATAAATCCCACTTGATCATGATGTACAATCCTTTTAATGTATTGTTGGATGTGGTTTGCTAGCATTTTGTTGAGGATTTTTGCATTTATGTTCATCAGTGAAATTGGCCTGTAGTTTTCTTTTCTTTTGGAATCTTTGTCTGGTTTTGGTATCAGGGTAATGGTGGCCTCATAGAATGAGTGTGGGAGTGTCCCTTCCTCTGCAATTTTTTGAAATAGTTTCAGAAGGGTAGGTGTTAGCTCTTCTCTAAATGTTTGATAGAATTCACCTGTGAAGCCATCTGGTCCTGGACTTTTGTTTGTTGGAAATTTATTAATCACAGTTTCAATTTCAGTTCTTGTGATTTGTCAAAATTCATCTTTTCTATTTCATCTTGGTATCATCTTAGAAGATTTCTCCTTTCTAAGAATTAGTCCATTGACAAGAAATAAAAAATAACACAAATAAATGGAAAGACATACCATGCTTTTGGATTGGAAGAGTCAATATTATCAAAATTACTATACTACCCAAGGCAATCTACAGATTCAATGCAGTCCCTATCAAATTACAAAGGACACTTTAGACAGAACTCAAACAAAATATTGTAAAGTGTGTTTGGAAGCAAAAAAGACCCAAAATAGCCAAAGACATCCTGAAAATAAAAATGGAGCTGGAGGAATCAGGCTCCCGGACTTCAGACTATACTACAAGGCAACAATCAACAAAACCGTATGGTACTGGCACAAAGTCAGAAACAGATATCAGCAGAAGAGGATAGAAAGCCCAGAATTAAACCCATGCACCTACATCCAACTCATCTATGACAAAGGAGGCAAGGATATACAATGGACAAAAGACAGCCTGTTCAATTAGTGGTGCTGCAAAAAGTGGACAGCCACATGGAAAAGAATTAAATTAGAACACTCCCTAACACCATACACAAAAATAAACTCCAAATGGATAAAAGACCTAGGTATAAGACCAGACACTATAAAACTCTTAGAGGAAAACATAGGCCAAATACTCTGACATAAACCACAGCAACATCTTCTCAGATCCACCTCTTAGAGTACTGACAATAAAAACAAAAATAAACAATGGGACCTACTCAAACTTCAAAGTTTCTGCACAGCAAAGGAAACCCTAACAAAAAGAAAAAACAACCCACAGAATGGGAAGAAATCTTTGCAAGTGAGTCAACTGACAAGGGATTAATCTCCAAAATTTACAAACACCTTCTGCAGCTCCATACCAAAAAAAAAAAAAAAAAAACAAACAACCCCATCAAAAAATAGGCTAGTCTATGATAAAGGAGGAAAGAATATACAATGGAGAAAAGACATCCTGTTCAATAAGTGGTGCTGGGAAAAGTGGACAGCCACATGGAAAAGAATGAAATTAGAACACTCCCTAACACCATACACAAAAATAAACTCCAAATGGATGAAAGACCTAGATATAAGACCAGACACTATAAAACTCTTAGAGGAAAACATAGGCCAAACACTCTCTGACATAAAACCAGAACAATATCTTCCCAGATCAAGACAAGGGATTAATCTGCAAAATTTATAAATACCTCTTACCGTTCAATACAAAAAAAAGAAAAACCCCATCAAAAAATGGGAGGAAGATCTAAACAGACAATTCTCCAAAGAAGACATATAGATGACCAAAAAACAAATGAAAAGATATTAAACATCACTCATTATTAGAGAAATGCAAATCAAAACCACCATGAAGTACCACCTTACATCAACCAGATTGGCCATTGTCAAAAAGTCTACAAACGATAAGTGCTAGAGAGGGTGTGGAGAAAAAGGAACCCTGGCACACTGTTGGTGGGATTGTAAATTGGTGCAACCACTGTGGAAAACAGTATGGAGATGCTTCAGAAAACTAAAAATAGAACTACCATTTGATCCAGCAATCCCACTCCTGGGCATCTATCCAGAGAAAACCTTGCCTCAAAAAGACACAAGTACTCCAATGTTCATTGCAGCACTATTTACAATATCCAAGACATAGAAACCACCTAAATGTCCATTGACAGGGGAGTGGATCAAGAAGATGTGGTACATATACACAATGGAATATTACTCATCCATTAAAAGGAATGCAATACCAGCATTTTTAGCAACATGGCTGGACATC
Source organism: Phacochoerus africanus (assembly GCF_016906955.1). Lineage (NCBI taxonomy): Eukaryota > Metazoa > Chordata > Mammalia > Artiodactyla > Suidae > Phacochoerus > Phacochoerus africanus. Next base: position 126,341,775 of record NC_062551.1, on the reverse strand, counting down.
GAAATTATCATGCTAAGTAAAGTCTGTCATACAATGAGACACCAACATCAAATGCTTTCACTGACATGTGGAATCTGAACAAATGACAGAATGAACTTCTTTGCAGAACAGATACTGACTCACAGATTTTGAAAAACTTATGGTCTCCGGAGGAGACAGTTTGGGGGATGGGGGGATGTGCTGGGGTTGGGGGATGGAAATCCTTTAAAATCGGATTGTGATTATCATTGTACAAATATAAGTGTAATAAAGTCATTGAATAATAAAAAAATAATAAAATAATTAAAGGATGTAATATCTATCATGTTTTAATAGAGGGGAAAAAATGGAGTATCACCTGTATAGAAGTAAAAGCAACCAACCAAAAGGGCAAAGCACAGACTATTCAAATTGTGCTGTAGTATGGGAGTCAGCTATCACATGTGCTGACAAAGACTCAAAGGCCAACAGAGGAGTGGGAAAGCTTAACAGTGGAAAAAGAAGAATGCTCCAGAAATACTCTGGAGTCTGTTAATGTAGAGAAGCTGTAGTTAAGCTAAGTAGAAGTCGGGCATCAGTGTGATTGTTAGAGGTGCAAATTATCTTCCTCTGGTAGATCCTAAATTGAAAGTGAGTGCAAAAATTAGGGAAGTTCTCAGTTATTTATCAGGTCCTGGCTATTTTGAGCTGATTGTTTTAGAAGTTACAGTTTAGCTTCCTGAATTCTTACTAGAGATATCAATCTGGTTTCCTGAAAGTATGATTTACAGAAGGCTGGCTTTCTGGGTTGTTTATTGCGAGAAGGGGATGGTATCCTGGTCAAATTTCTACGGGTTGTGGGTTAGAGTTGCATTTTTATATGTGACCTAGGCATTGTTCATTTGCAAAATCAGTCTCTCTCACATATTTAGATTATCAAATAAGAAGAAAATCTTTTAAGTTATGTAAAAATTTGAAAGAGATAATTTTATTTTATGAAGAGACATATGACAATATTTTAAGATAGCCATAGAGTCTGTGATAACTAGTAAGAAGTGGACTAAACTTTTTGAGATACTCTGAAAACATTGCTAAGTAATTTAGAAAACATATATTATAAGAATTCTGTAAAACTATTCTTAGTAGTCCCTTAGATGTTTTGAGGAAGTGAATCGACTGACAAGGGATTAATCTCCAAAATTTATAAACAACTTCTGCAGCTCCATACCAAAAAAACAAACAAGCCAATCAAAAAATGGGAAGAAGATCTAAACAGACAATTCTCCAAAGAAGACATACAGATGGCCAAGAAACACATGAAAAGATGTTCAATGTCACTCATTATTAGAGAGATGCAAATCAAAACCACCATGAGGTATCACCTTACACCAGCCAGAATGGCCATCATCCAAAAGTCTACAAACAATAAGTGCTAGAGAGGGTGTGGAGAAAAAGGAACCCTAGTACACTGTTGGTGGGATTGTAAATTGGTACAATCACTGTGGAAAGCAGTATGGAGGTACCTCAGAAAACTAAACATAGAACTACCATTTGATCCAGCAAACCCACTCCTGGGCATCTATCCAGAGAAAACCATGACTTGCAAAGACACATGTACTCCGATGTTCATTGCAGCACAGCCAAGACATGGGAACAACCTGAATGTCCATCGACAGAGGAGTGGATCAAGAAGATGTGGCACATATACACAATGGAATATTACTCAGCTATTAAAAAGAATGAAATACCAGCATTTTTAGCAACATGGATGGACCTAGAAATTACCATGCTAAGTGAAGTCAGCCATACAATGAGACACCAACATCAAATGCTTTCACTGACATGTGGCATCTGAACAAAGGACAGACTGAACTTCTTTGCAGAAGAGATGCTGACTCACAGACATTGAAAAACTTATGGTCTCCGGAGGAGACAGTTTTGGGGGTGGGGGGATGTTCTTGGGCTGTGGGATGGAAATCCTGTGAAATCAGATTGTTATGATCATTACACAACTACAGATGTGATAAATTCATTTGAGTAATTTAAAAAATGGAAAACAAATAAAATAAAATGGTAAATTTTGTGCTAAAAAAAAAAAGATGTGGGGAGCTGTTTTTAAAGGATTATATTTCCTTTTGCCATTTACACCCTTCCAAATAATTCTTGTTTAGTGCCTTTATTGAACTTTTTCAAAGCAGATTAATCCTTATATTCTGAGTGAGATTGATTTTTATTTTATTTTATTTTAACATGTTTTATTTCATTTCCAATAACTTAAAGTTATATAAGAGCAAGACCTCTATCTTACATAGCTCTGAAATGGCTTATATATTCAAAATAGGATTTCTCTAAAGACCTTGGGCACTGGCAGTATTACCAGAATCCTGTTGTTCAACCCAAAAGTAACAATATACAAGGGGATCCCACATACAATTCTGTCACTCTCTAAACAGCATTTAGGGAAACATGCCATGAGGAAGATACTGAACTAGCTGCTGGAGTTGCAGGAAAAAATGATATAATATAAATCCTGCCTCAAGGAACTTAGGGCCTAGTAGAGGGATACAAATTTGTAATCAAAGAGGATAAAGTACTATTTAAAAGTATTCTTTCTTCTCTAAAGTCAGTCTAGAAGTGTTTGTAAGACACAGCAAAGATCAGAGAGGAGGGTGCTTCAGTTCTTGGAATAGGGAATGATAGAACCTTAACAAAATCTATTAAGAGCAGACATTTTGGGTACTTGTATCTTTTACTACTTGGACAAGGTCAGGACAAAGCATTTAAGATCAGAAAACAGAGTAAACAAAGGCATGGAGCATAATGTACCCTAATTAATTTGACAAGCTATAAGCAGTTTACAATGGCCAAAAATTACATACATGGTAGAGGACTTAAGTTAAAAATGAGAGCACTAATGAAAAGCAGAGCAGGAATGCAAAAATGTTCTACCAAAGATTTTGCATTTTATCCTGGAGGCACTGAGGGGCCTTTGAGAAATTTAAAGAGGGTTATATTTCTACAAAATGGCTTTTTATAGAGTGGCATTGATTGTTATCACATATATTCTTTTATATTTTAAAAATGATTCTTGTGGTTACTCAGGTAAGAACTCCAATGTTCTAATAAGACTGTTTACAAAGGAAGTTCAAGATCAGAACCATTTTTTATAGTAGAAATGTGATGTTTAGCATCTAAGGAGACAAAATTAACTTAGAACAGGAGAGTGTAAATTTTAGGGATCATCTTTTTCATAGATATGATGTTAAATTAGAAATTTCATTGGAAGATACAACAGATTAAGATGTACCAAAGTGAATTACCAGAGCACAGTGCAATTTGTCAAAGGAAAACCTGTAAAACTAGTTACATGTCTCAAGGCTATAAGATTTGTTCATCAGAGATTGAGTTAGAAAAAGTGGGGGCCATTTCTCTAGAAAGAGGTCTTTCTTTGCTCTGAATCCCTACCTCTAGGGAAATGTCCACTCCTCCCTCAGGCTTGGTGAATGGACATAAGTGTTACCTCTCTGAGTGAAATATGTGCTATTTTCAGGTGAAGAAGTGCAGTGAGTTTATGACTACAGACTGGAAAAGTTAAAGGCAAGAGACAACTGAATAGCAGCTTGGATAGAGGGAACATATTTGAAGTTGTAAAATTGGTGAACTGCACTCCCAATATTAACCAGAACAAAGGTTTCACGAGCATTTCTTAATAAACCAAATGTGGGCCAAACATGAGAAAGCAGTACTGTAGGCTATCGTAGAACTTATGCAATAAGGCACATACAAGAAATAAACTGGCCTTAGCCTCAAGATATCCAAAGCATTTTTGTCAAAATAGAAAGACCCCTCACATCAAATGAATTGTAGTTAAATGTTCCCAGTACTAATAGGATGTCCCTAAGGATATAGAGTTGTCTTATTTAGTAAATAAAAATATAAAACACTAGGTAAATTTGAATATCAGATAAACAAGTAGTACTTTAGTATGTTTCAAATATTGCCTGGGGGATAACCACACTTTAGAAACCCTGCAGTTTATTTGAAATTCAAGTTTAATTCTACTTTATTGAGGAAGGCACATTAGTACTAAATATTAGCCAGACTCAGGAAGCTTGAAATCAACATGTGACTGTACTAATCAAGTAAGAACTTTTCTGATTCCTTTACTTTTTCACTAAGAACCAAATCTGGAGAACACATTAATTGCAAATTTGGAGGGAGGGGAGGATGAAGGGAAGAAGGAATAATTGAACCATGTTTCTGTTGCCCACCACAACAATCTTCAGCTGAGCAAGTAGGTAAATTAGCTGTAAATGAATTTGACTGTTTCATTAAATTGAGCATTCTGACTTCTAAGTCTATTTTTGACTCAAATTGACTGTAGAATATTGAATTAATTGAAGGATCAGAAAAATTATGGCTCTGCATGAGTTTTCTTCTATATTAAGGGGAAAAGTATCTCCTTACTTCCTAAACAAAGCAACTGGGACAACAGGAGAAGAAAAGAAATATGGTTCTCATTGCATTAATAAGCCTTATTTGTTCAATACACCAGTTATGTGCCAGCTAGTAATGAGAGACCTAAAGAGATCTAGTGATAGTTTTGAGATCAGACTGGTAGAGATGGACTTAGGTGAAGAAGAGCTTGTCTTACATATATGTTCTGCAACTCTTTCCATGGTGATTATGTGTCATTCTTCTGTCAGTAATAGGCTATCTTCTCCTGACAAATCCCCCTGGAACTAGAGAAACTATAACTAGCAAGTTGACTCAAAAACAATCAAACAATTATCATTTAAAATCTCTTCTGAAAGACTTTCATGAAAACTCAAAATAAATTTACCTATCCCTATTGCATGAACTAAGAATAGAAAACCCTCTATTGACTGCCTTTAACTTGGGCACTGCCTATAGGAGCTTGCTATAATATGGAGAACCACATCACTCATGGGTTTGGAAAGTGAAATGATATAAGAGTTTATTCTTCTGAGCACATAGTGATAGATAATTTTCAAACATTTGGCCTCACTTTTTTAGGAAAATATGACCAACCAAATGAAAACCAGTTATACAGAAAACCTAGCAAATTAAGGAAGATGATAGGGAAAGACAGTGGAGACGACAGAGATGTTAGAAGAGTGGACTGATGCTGTATTCATTTCCTATGGCTGCTATAACAAATTATCCCATATTAGTGCCTTAAAACAATTTAAAAATATTATCTTACAGTTCTGTCTGAAGATTAGGTGTCTGAAGTGAGTAGCACAGTGCTGAAATAAAGGTTTTGAAGGAATGAATTCCTCTGGAGAAGATAGGGGCAAATGATTTCCTTACCTATTCTAAATTACAGAAGCCACATGCATTTCTTGCCTTCTGGCCCCTTCTTCAATTTTGAATATCAGCAATGGTACTGCTCCTAATTCTACTTTCATCACTGCATCTCCCTTACTGACTCTAATGTCTTGCCTCCCTCTTTCAATCATAAGGATTTGTGTGATTATGCTGGGTTTACATAGATAATCCAGGAAAATCTCCCCATCTCACAATCTTTAATTTAACCACAGTTTCAAAGTACCTTCTTTCAAAATAATACAGAGCATCCTTAGCGACCATTATTCCGCCCACCACAGATATGTACTTTTATCCTTATTTTGGAGTAAAATTCTGAATTATGAAATGAGAGGCAGGAATGGCTGCCTTGGCTGATATTTCTCCCTTCACTGTTCCCCCTTCTATTGAAGTTATTCATCGGTCCCATTTTGAAGTCAAGATCTCTGAAACTTCATGATTAGTTTTTGGCAAAAGAGAAACTTAACATCTATTTAACATTCACCTTTGGTAGGACTTTATATCACTTCTCAATCTGGCTGTTTTCTCCTCTCTATGGTTATACCTCTCTGCTCCTCCTGGAGGATACTATTCTTCCCCCACTCCAATTGTATAGCTCTTCAATGGATAACAATCCAAATTGCCCTGCCCAATTGTTACAAGTGTGGAGTTCTGGACCAAGACAGGAGAAACAAAATCCTTTTAAAGGTCTATATATTGCTGAGATATTGTTTTGGAGGTCTCTATATTTCTGAAACCATTCCTAACTTTTGACATTCAAAGGCAAGGTGAAGCCTGAAAGTAGCTGTTTCTTCCCAACAAACACAATAAACTGGTCTAAAACAGGAAAGAATCAAGCTGAGACTCAGTGAAGCAAGATGAGTGAGATGAAGAGGCAGTTCTATTGGAAATCTGATTCCCTGAATAATTTGACCAATACCATTTCTATCCTTCTGTTTTATAAAAGTCAAAAAATCCCTTTTTTTTTTCTGGCTGTGACCACAATATGCAAAATTTCCCAGGCTGGGGATCAAATTCATACCACAGCAATGACTCAAGCCAAAGCAGTTACAACACCAGATCCCTAAACCACTGAGACACTAGAGAACGCCCCCAAAATTATTTTGCTTATTTGTTTCAGCTAATTTAAACTGTGTTTTAATCATTTTTAGCATGTATGTTCTTTATTAGTATAGTCCTGTTCTAAGCTAGGTGCTACAGTTAAAGTATCTCATTAAATTATTAGAACAATCTTGCAATTATAGAATATTTATCTATATTTTACAAATGAAGAAACTGAGCCAAGGACTGATTAAGTAATCTGCCAACGTACAAACTTGTAGAATGAGAAGAAGTCAAAATATAAACCAATTCCCTGCATTAAGAGTCTGGTTTCCCATCCACAACACTGAGTGCCTCTTTTTCTCTCTTTTAGTGAGACAGCACACCATGTCAGCCAAGGTGAACCTCCCCTGACACTCTTTGGTATACTTTTATTTTGCACATCTTGTTTTTTCAGTCTTATTGGGTAACTACTACAGTGGTGAGGACAGAAAATGTTACTGGATATACTCTTCAAAGAAAAAATACTGAGCATGCACTGCTGGTTATATTAGCTCCTGCTTTAAGGAAAAAGAGTATTTAGACAACAGATGGTGAGTGCAACTGTCCTCTGTACTTCAATCTTCCATTGTGTGTTATAAGGTTTGTTGTTTTGTTTGTTTGTTTGTTTGTTTTGTCTTTTTGCCTTTCAAGGGCTGCTCCTGCAGCATATGGAGGTTCCCAGGCTAGGGGTCGAATCAGAGCTGTAGCCAACGGCCTATGCCAGAGCCACAACAACTTGGGATCCGAGCCGCATCTGCGACCTACACCACAGCTCACAGCAACTCCGGATCCTTAACCCAATCAGCAAGGCCGGGGACCAAACCCACAACCTCATGGTTGCTAGTCGGATTCGTTAACCTATGAGCCACGACAGGAACTCCTGTTATAAAGTTTTTAATTTTCAATTATTTTTGAGCAAAAACTTTTACCTTAAATCGATATGATACATTTGACAGCCTAAAAAAATGATTATATAAAAAATGATTTAGATGTTTATCTTTCCAATTTTCTCAGAGTACTGGGGTAGTCATCCATTCAAAGGAAGTTACCAGACTTTTGCCATGAGGAACCAAAAGACAGATTCCAGACTGGAGACAGGATGAAAAAAGGTGAGAGAAGTGGAAAAATGGATGTCACTTTGAATGCTCCAAGAGTTTTAAGCTAGACTGATTTCAGCAAATTAACACTACCTTATAGATGCTTTCTAATTTAGTTGTCCCATTATTTACTCCTGTAGCAAGCTGTACTTCTCCTTTATAGTACTTATGTGTATAATTAATTGTTCAATTATTTGTTCATTTTCTGTGTCATTACAAGAATATACAGCAAGCTCCATGCTTGCAATAGTTGTGTACATCTCCAAAATCTCATAAGAGAGATTTATATTTGAGGAGGGAAAACAGAAAAGGATGGAAGCAAGAATGTTGACACATGCAGATGGTGATATAGGAAAGCAGATGCATTTTCATAAGACTCAGGGATGTCAAAGGTGACATAGTGATTTCAATTTTCTTTTGTGTTTGGCATGCTATGAATATTCTACAACCTATCCTATAATTTTGTCTACAGAAGAAATTATCATACTATCTAACCAATAGACAATTTTATAAAATTGCTATTCTGTACCTCTCTCTCAATTCCTATTGTAGCATCATCACTAAATATGATATAAACAGTTTTACATACAGTATACAATGAGATGATGTTTTGCTCTGGTATTTGAGGATTTTCTGCCATTTCTTTCTGGTTTCCATCTCTCAATTTCAGAACAGAAATATATTCTCTGATATAAAGAGAAACCAAAACTCAGTTTACACTAGATGAATTTATTTTTCCTCAAATATTTGTTCTTTGTATTATTTTTTCTGAAAGTTAACCTTTCTTTTATGATCTATAACTTGATTCTCTAATCTATCATCTATCTATCTATCTATCTATCTATCTATCTATCTATCTATCTATCCCCTCTTCTTTTCACCTGGCACTACTTCCCTTAAGTAACTTTTCTTGAGTACTTGACTCAATCAGAACTCTAAGCAAATTTCTTTTTTAATATTTTTTAAACTATTTTCACTATTTATTCTGGCCTTTCCTCTCCATTCCTTGTCTCTTCACTACTTATTTTGCTGCTTATTAAAAAAGCAGTATCTCCAAAACTTCACATTTTCCCCAGGCATAAATAGTGTTTGTCTGCAAGAATGTATATACATGTATGACTGGGTCAGTTTTTGTACAGCAATGACGAATTCAGATCTATATTGACAATTAATCTATTAGAAAGTAGGCAAGAAGATACATACACCCCTGTGCAATGGGGAAAAGAATGAATGGTGTTGAGAAAACTGGACAACTACATGGAAAATAAAGTGGATTATTCTCTCACATAATGCGCACAATAAATTAAAAATGGATTTAAGACCTAAATATAAGGCCGGAAGCCATAAATCTTCTAGTTTATATATGATATATCCTATATATATGTTCCCTTACCTGAAGGATATATGGCCATATACATGTACATATGTAGGAGTTATCTCCTCAGGCAAGGAAAACATGCAAGAATAAACATATGGGACTACATCAAATTTAAAAAATTAGCACAACAAAGGAACTGCCACAAAACAAAAAGTCTACTGGTAAATTGGAGAAGATATCTGAAAATTATATATCTGAAAAGAGATTAGTATGCAAAATATACAGAAAATTCATAAAACTCAGTACCAAAAGAAAAAAAAAACAACTAAAGAACAGAATTAAAAGTAGGCAGAGGACCTGAATAGACATTTTTCCAAAGAAGACATATGGATGCTAATAGGAACGTAAAAAGATACTCAATATAATTAGTCATTCGGGAAATGCAAATCAAAACTACTTTGAAATATGACCTCACATCTATCAGAATGCCTAATGTCAAAATGACCACAAATAAAAAATGTTGTGAATGTATGAAAAAATGGTGATCCCTTTGTAATGTTGCTGGGAATGTAAATTGGTGTAGCTCTTGTGAAAAACAGTATGTCAATTTCTCAAACAATTAAAAGTAGAAATACCATAAGACTCACTAATTCCACTCAAGGGTATTTATCTGAAGAAATGTAAAACACTAATTAGAAAATATATACTCATCCCTATGCTCATTGAACCATTATTTGCAATAGTCAAGATGTGGAAGCAACCATAAAGCCCATTAATAGACAAATGGATAAAGATGATGTGGTGCATATACCATTGAATATTACTCAGCCATAAAGTGAGTGAAATCCTACCATTTGCAACAACATGCATGGACTAGAGAGTATTTTGATAAGTGAAATATATCAGACAGAGAAAGATTGTGTACTGTATTATTTCACTTACATGTGGAAACTTTAAAAAATATGAGCAAACAAAACAAAATAGAAACAGAGCATAGTTACAGAGAACAAACTGGACGTTCCCAGAAGGGAGGGGGGTAGGGGGAGAAAAGAAATAGATGAGAGAGATTAAGAGGTACAGACTTCCAGTTGCAAAATAAATGAATTATGATTTTGAAATTGATAGTGTGGGATAGTCATTAGCTATTTAATATATTTTTATGTTGACATATAATTAGACTTATCATGATGATCATTTTGAAATTATAGAAATATCACTGTGTTGTGTAACAGAACAAATACAGTATTATAGGCCAAACTAGAAAACTAACAAACTCACAGAAAAAGAGATAAGATATGTGGTTACCAGATGCTGGGGGACAGGGACTAGGAACTGGATGAAGGCAGTCAAAAGCTAAAAGCTAAAAACTTTCATTTATATGATAAATAAGTACAAGGGCTGTAATATGCATCATAAGATATATACTCTTGTATGTTATATGTGAAAGATACCTAAAAGTACTTATCACAAGGGAAAATTTCTTTCAAATTAAAAAAAAATTGTCTATATGAAATGATGAATGTTCACTAAACTTATTGTGATAATCATTTCATCATGTGCCAAGACCAGCTCAGGAGGTGAGGGCTGAAGAATGGGTGCTGTGAAACTTAAGAAAAGGTAAACATAAAACAAGACTCAGAGACATTTATCTTAATCAAAGGTGGGAACCAGGGGACTCAAGAGCTCTGTCTCAGGGAACAAGAGGTCTGCCTCAAGAAACCACACTGTTTTTATTGTGCTCTTTTTTGCTGTTGAGTTGTATAAATTGCTTGTATATTCTAGAGATTAATCCCTTGTCAGTTGTATCATTTGAAACTACTTTCTCCCATTCTGTAAATTGTCTTTTTGTTATCTTTGTGGTTTCCTTTGCTGTGCAAAAGCTTGTCAGTTTGATTAGGTCCCATTGGTTTATTTTTGCTTTTATTTCTGTTGCTTTGGGAGACTGACCTGAGAAAACATTTTTAAGGTTGATGTCAGAGAATGTTTTGCCTATGTTCTCTTCCAGGAGTTTTATAGTGTCTTGTCTTATATTTAAGTCTTAGGCCATTTTGAGTTTATTTTAATACATGGTATGAGGGTGTGTTCCAGTCTCATTTATTTGCATGCAGCTGTCCAGGATTTCCAGCAATACTTGCTGAAAAGATTGTCTTTTCCCCATTTTATGTTCTTGCCCCATTTGTCAAAGATTAATTGACCATAGGTGTCTGGGTTTATTTCTGGGTTCTCTATTCTCTTCCATTGGTCTGTATGTCTGTTCTATTCTCTTCCATTGGTCTGTATGACATCCCACACTGTCTTGATGACTGTGGCTTTGTAATATTGCTTGAGGTCTGGGAGAGTTATGCCTCCTGTCTGGTTTTTGTCCTTCAGAATTGCTTTGGCAATTCTGGGTCTTTTGTGGTTCCATATAAATTTTTGGATTGTTTATTGTAGTTCTGTGAAAAATGTCATGGGTAATTTGATGGGCATTACATTGAATCTGTGGATTGCTTTGGGTAATATGGACATTTTACATTATTAATTTTTCCAATGCAGGAGCATGGAATATCTTTCCATTTCTTTACATCTTGTTTAATTTCCTTGATTAATGATTTACAGTCCCCAGCATATAAGTCCTTTACCTCCTTGGTCAGGTGTATTCCTGGGTGTTTGATTTTCTGGGGTGCAATTTTAAAAGGTATTGTATTTTTATATTCCTTTTCTAATATTTCATTGTTAGTATACAGAAATGTGACTGATTTCAGAATGTTAATCTTATATCCTGCTACTTTGCTGAAATTGTTGATCAATTCAAGTAGTTTTTGGGTTGAGTCCTTAGGGTTTTCTCTGTATAGTATCATGTCATCTGCATACCTTTGCATACCTCTTCTCTTCCTATTTGGATGCCGTTTATTTCTTTGTCCGATTGCTGTGGCTAGGACTTCCAAAATTGTTTTGAATAACAGTGGTGAGAGTGGGCGTCCTTGTCTTGTTCCAATATAACTTTTTAAATCTTTATTTTCTGAACTTCAATATTTAAAACTATAACCCACCAGACACTGAATTTTGTATATACTACAAAGTAGGGATTAGGTTAATTTCTAAATTTAGTTTAGTTTAATTTAGTTTTTTAGCTATAATTTCAGTGGCTTAGTGTGGGATCTCACTTCCTAGACCAAGGATCAAACCCAGGCTGCAGTGGTGAAAGTACCAAGTCCTAACCACTAGACCTCCAGGGAACTCAACAAGTTTCTTTTTCAAAAAACATGTATATATAATTGTTCTTGTGATATTCATTAGAGGATTATCCTTTTCCTCACAGACTTGGAATTCTAAATTAATTTAAATCTTATGTTCATATACACAAGTATCTGCCAGTAAACTGTCAGAATCTACTAAATTTAAATAGAGCCATATATTATGATCTAGCAATTATATTTTAGGTATATAAAGTACATTTATAAAATTAGTTCAAAACATTATTGTTTATAAAAATAGAAACAAGCTATGTGATCATCAACAATAGAATGAATAAATACACTCCACAAATTTATTTAGCATAAATATCTGACAAGGAAAGTAAAAATTATGAAATACAGTAAAAATATTTCATGAAAACAAAAGAATGTAACTGAGGCAAAAAGATGAGATAGATTGTACATAATTTGTCAATATATTTGCTATGTTTTAGTAAAAGTTTTACTTAAAATCAATAAAGTAAAAACAAAGTTGGAGTTCCTGTCGTGGTGCAGTGGTTAATGAATCCGCCTAGGAGCCATGAGGTTGCAGGTTTGATCCCTGGCCTCGCTCAGAGGGTTAAGGATCCGGTGGTGCCGTGAGCTGTGGTGTAGGTTGCAGACGCAGCTTGGATCCCATGTTGCTGTGGTTCTGGCATAGGCTGGCGGCTACAGCTCTGATTAGACCCCTAGCCTGGGAACCTCCATAGGCCACGGATCGGTCCTAGAAAAAGGCAAAAAGACAAAAGAAAACAAAAACAAAGTTTATGTTGGCATATTATGTATTGATGTTGAGGAAAGTAGAAATATTTTGTGATATAGAAGAAATAATGAAATAAAATACTCAGAAGATGAACCTTTTATTGTGGCCTGGTCATTAACTAGTTTACAAACTCAAAAAACTATGCGGACCTCTCTGGAATTTTGTTTTCTCATCTGTAGAGTAAAAGGCATTGGATCTTCAGTAGGCACTTTCAGAAACTATATTTTGACATTACATGTATCTACATAACTAGAGTAGAATTGCAAATATTTATGGTTCATAAGAACTCTAGTTTTTATTTCTTATGTTTCCTCTGTTGGTTTCATCATTGGCTTATCTCTATGGACCTTTCCCATAATAGCTTTTATCTTGGAATAATCAAAAGCTAGCTTTAAAAAAAATCTAAATTGCTTCAGTGTTTCTCATTGGCATGTGTGACTGACCATCTGGTGGCATTCACAATTATGACAAGATAAAGCTTTCTCAGTTTTATTAATTCAGTGCATGTATTTCTTTGATTTGTTGGATAATCATATTCAATTCAAACTTTCCTATCAAGACTCATGAGGAACATTTGGCTCTTTTAAGTTATAACACATGCCCACATCATCACTATTTCTTGATGATGGGGCAGGGTCTGGTATGCTAGAGGATGCCTTTTAAGCACATTAAAATAAACATCTATACAGAGACCTCCTTTGTTCATTACCATGGAGCAATGCATCCATCCAAACACCAAGGTTAATATCTGTTCTCATGCCCTTACACCTACCTTAGAAGTGCAATAAATTTCTGTCTCATGGTCCCCAATCTTTCCTTGATTTAATCCATTTTATACATTGTTAGCACATTAATCTTCCCAAAACACAATATCAAAACAAAACTTTTTAGTAGCTTCAGATTTTTTACTTTATAATAGATCTCCTAAAATTTTTTTTTTGTCTTTTTGCTATTTCTTGGGCTGCTCCCGCGGCATATGGAGATTCCCAGGCTAGGGGTCATATTGGAACTGTAGCCTCCGGCCTACGCCAGAGCTACAGCAACGCAGGATCCGAGCCGCGTCTGCAACCTACACCACAGCTCACGGCAACGCTGGATCGGTAACCCACTGAGCAAGGGCAGGGACCGAACCCGCAACCTCATGGCTCCTAGTCAGATTCATTAACCACTGAGCCATGACGGGAACTCCTCCTAAAATTTTATTATGTAGAAGAATCACTATGGGGTAGTTTTAAATGTATATTTGGTGTCCGCTACATGAGATGTTGATTTAATTGGTCAAGAATGAGGCCCTCAAATCTATGCATTTTTTCCTGTCCAACTTGGGGAAAATTGGAAACTCAGGAATGTTTCAGACATTTTTATAGATGTTTCTCTCTGTCCTCTATAAGTGGGGCAATGACTATGTAAAAATGAACTCTGTGTTTTGGACAAACATTCTATAAAACTGAATTTGTATACTGCCAAGATGTCACCCCCCTCAGCAGGCTCCTCTAGATAACTTTAGAACATTTCCTTATGTACCTGAGTAAAATTTGACCTGACTTGTAACATAGCTAAAAAACAAACAATAACAACATGCTAAAATCAACAAGGAATGTGACAGCATGTGTGGTTTCACTGTCATTTTTCTCAGAGGTTAGGTTAGGAAAATTTCTGCAATCTGGTGCAGAAACCCCTTTCAGAATAGTCTTTCAAGAAGCATCAAAAGTTGATTTGACAATTCTAGAGAAGATTTATTTATTTATTTAGTTGGTTAGTTAGTTAGTTATTGTCTTTTAAGGGCCTCACCTGTGGCATATGGAAGTTCCCAGGCTAAGAGCAAATTGAAGCTGTAGCTACCAGCCTACACCACAGCCACAGCAATGCCAGATCCAGACCACATATATGACCTACACTGCAGCTTGCAGCAACACTGGATCCTTAACCAACTGAGCAAGGCCAGGGATTGAACCCACTTCCTCATTGGGTTCATTACCGCTGAGCCACAATGGGAACTCCAAGATGATTTTTTTAAACTCTGAATTATACAAGAGGAGTCACTGTAGCTCCTGGAATAATGGCATAATGAATGGAAGCTCCATTAGAGATCAGCAGAGAGACCTTAGAAAGGTAATATTTTGTTGTTTATTCAATCGCACATCCCTGCAGCCAAGGAAATTACAATGGAATATACACATTATCATAACTAAATTTTCCATAAAGAAATATCACAGGAATGATAATAATCAGAAGTATCATATTATTTTGCCTATACCATCCATGCCAATTTCTTTCACCAACCCACTTAATCATTTGTTGTGTAATCAAATAATAATCTTTTTTTTTTTCTTTTTTAGGGCTGCATGAGTGGCATGTGTAAGTTCCCAGGCTAAAGGTCAAATTGGAGCTGAAGTTGCTAGCCTATGCCATGCCCAGAGCAACACAGAATCCCAGCTGTATCTGTGACCCACACCACAGCTCACAGCAACACCAGATCCTTAACTCACTGAGTGAGGCCAGGGATTGGACCCACATCCTCATGGATCCTAGTCCAGTTTGTTATTGCTGAGCCACAATAGGAACTTCAGGAATTAGTTCTTGTTCTGCCTATGCCTGCTATTTCATTTCTCTGTGTATTTACATAAGTTGTTCATTCTCCCTGGAATTCTGAACTAAGTGACTGCTCACTTCTTTAGATCCCAGCTCAAGTTTTCATTCCCAATCTAATCCTCTCGGATCTATTAGGAATAATTGATTGTTTTCTTCTCTTTTACTCTCTGGCAATATCTTCTATAAATGTACTCTTATTGGATTACATATAATACTATACTAGAATCACTCATTTTCCTCATGAGATGAGACTCTTGAGGATAGAGTCAGATTTTATAATCTATATATTATTCACATATGAAAATAGAGCATATTGAATTAAATAGCATTGAAATGATGAACCCGGTTGCAACTTCATTACAAAACTTCCAAACAGTAACTGTGTGTTCAATTTATAGCTAAAAGAGTAGTCCTGAGAGAGAAACATGAATGCTGTATCTTCTACAATGGCTAAGAAGTGGATATACAGGCGGTTTTCAAAAACTGACCTATATGATTAGTTAGTTATGGTACAAAATGTCATTGTGAGTTCAGTTAAATTGGCCAGTTAATTTTAAAAAGGACAAAATCAGATTATTGGTCAATGTGAATGTTTGGATTCATTGTGTTACTAAACAAAAAAAATTTAATCAAAAATGATAAATTTGTTAAAACTTTCATATTAAGATTATAGGTACACATATGGATGACTTAGACTTGACAACATGCTAAATATTTCACATGCATTATCTTATTTAATAGTCAAAATGAGCTGATGATATTGGCACCATTACTATCTCCATTTGGGGGAACTGATTTAGCATGGTTTTGTAACACACACAAATCATGCAGCTAAAGAGAGCATTGTTGCAATTTGCCACAAAGAGATGCTGAGTAAAAACTATACACAATAACTACATAATACAGTGTCTCATAGGATGAGGTTACTGAGAAGAAAGGTAAAGTCCTGGAGAAGACTTTTTTTGGTAACATTTTCATTTTGATATAATTTCAAACTTAAAGTTACAAGAATAATACAAAGAATTCCTATATAATCTTTATAGAAAGTCAACAAGTGTTTGCATTCTAACACAATTACTTTTTTATTTAATTAAATACAGATGTCACATCTAAGTTCTCACTTTCAGTGAAGACAGTGATAGTTCCTCAAACCTTTTTAAGTCATCTCTGGTGAAATACATTAACTGTCTAGCTTTCATCTAACTCCTGCAGATTGGACAACCTCCAAAAACATGGTCATGAAAGACTTCTCTCAGTTACTCATGCATAATTATACTTGGTATCTGGTCTTATTTAGGTGAGCTATCCACTTCACAGTCATTTCTAAAACGACACAATCTCTCCTCACTTTTCAATATAAATTCTATCACATGATCTATTTTGACTAAATAGAAGCAGTGATTAAAACAGCTAATCCAATTTACCCATCAATTATAGGATTCTTGACAATTCGGTCTCATTTTTCACATATTTCTGAGAATTGAAACTCCTTAACCTCAGATTTAAATTTATCTCTCAATCACCAATTCCACTCTCTTAAATAGACTTTCTGTATCTTGCATGGACTTGAAGTTTCTTCAAATTGTCTTCACATATGATCTTCCTAACCTAAAATTCACCCTCAGCAATGTCATCTAGGTGATCTCTATAAAACACAAAAAAACTTATTATGCAATCAGATCACTCCACAGTTTGTAAAGTTTTAATAGCCCCCCTGTAACCTAAAAAGATTAAATCTAACGTATTAGATTGGAATACAATGTCTTTCAAAATGCCAGCTCTTGTCTTCTTTCCAGATTTATACATTTATATTCCTCCTCAACCTCTATAAATACCAACAGCTAGATAAGTGAAATCATACATGGCAAACTCAGCTTTCACTAAGATTAAAAACCAACCACTTCTCATGATCATTTTCCTCTGGGAAAACTCCAATTTATCACACAAATTAGGGCTCAAATATCATCTCCTCTATATGGTGTTTCTTGAATTCACCATTTATCATTATTCAATTCCTGTTTCATATATTCATAATGCTTTATCCATGCTTCTCTTTGATCCTTTGTTATGTTATAATGTATTTATTTTTCAACTATGTTCCATTTAAGTTTGAGCTACTCAATGGCACTCTGCCCTCAAAATCTAGCTTGCTACTTATCCATAAGAATTATTAAGAGGGGCGTTCCCATTGTGGCACAGTAGAAATGAATCTGACTAGGAACCATGAGGTTGCAGGTTTGATCCCTGGCCCTGCTCAGTGAGTTAAGGATTGAGTGTTGCTATGAGCTGTGGTATAAGTTGCAGACATGGCTCAGATCTGGCATTTCTGTGTCTGTCATGTCGGCCATCAGCCGTAGCTCTGATTTTCCCCCTAGCCTGGGAACCTCCATTTGGTGCAGATGCAGCCCCGTAAAGCAAAAATAATAATAATAATAATAATAATAATAATAATAATAATAATAATAATTACTAAGAGGTATTTTACAAATACTACTACTACCATGAAGAGTAATAGTTATTTTACCCTTACTGTTTTCCAGGAACCACATGAATAGTTTCACTTCATCTCCCCTAAAACTCTCCAGGAACAAACCATCATGTGCTACTAATAGCTCCACTGTACAGGCAAGAAAATGAAAATAAGCCATTTTCCTAGTTTTATACATACGGTGGAATCACTACTGAGAGTCAATCCTAGGTGTACTAATCTAGAGCTTAATCTATTAAACTTTTCAGTTATGAAATATATAATATAATTTATTCTTAGTATTAAAAGTGAAGAATTTTCTTCTTCTCAAATAGCAGTGTCCTTGACTTTTCTGTTTATGGAAAAGAGGTCTATCTTTCAAAGAACATTTCTCAAATTTTTAAGCATTTTTTCCTAATAGCTTTATCATCCCTTCAACATTTTCTTGTTCTGATCTACCCAATTGAGGAAGAATATTTTTAAGCACAAGATGGTTTCAAATGTGAATAGCTGCCATTCAGATATGTTTTTTTGAGTGATTCATCTAGACCTTTAATTTATTCAGCTCAGTTTTCATTACTACTGCAAATAATACCCTGAATGGCTCTTCAACACACTCAAGTACTTCTGCCAAGGGAGCAGTTCTTCTCTCAAGAAAGACTTGAGAGGGGAATCTGCAAGTGGTAAATGGGGTTTTTCTATGCACACTAATTTTAAGGTCATTGTTTGCACATATAGACTTCAGAGAAGAAGGAGTTGAATTCAGTAAGGTGCATAACTTTAAAACTGAATATTTATAACCCCATTCTAAACATTGATTTAAGTTAAATTTATCACTAGTTCCCCCAAAACTATTTTGTGTATATAGACACAAAGTAAGTCTTTTTGGCTTCTCTTCTCTTTATCTGTCCTCTTAGACTCTGGATGTGAAATAAAAACTTAGGAGACAGACTTGTGGTTGCCAAAGCGGGGGAGGGAGTGGGATGGATTGGGAATTTGGGGTTAATAGATGCAAACTATTGCCTTTGGAATGGATAAGCAATGTGATCCTGCTGTATAGCACTGGGAACTGTATCTAGTCACTTATGATGGAGCATGATAATGTGAGAAAAAAGAATGAATACTTGTATGTGTAACTAGGCCACCTTGCTGTATAGTTGAAAATTGACAGAACAGCTATAATGGAAAAATATAAATCATTAAATAAATTAAAAAAAAAACCCTTAGGGCCTCCACAATGGGATTTCCTATTTTATAGAAACTATGTGAATGCAGGTTTGATTTGTGTTTTTAATGCTCCTTTTGACTCTCCCAGCCTTATAAGCATGAAATACATAGTAAGTATAAGAGATGCTATTACTTAAAAATATTTACATTTTTACTAACACTTGTTTGACTCTCTCTGGAAAAAAAAAATCCTAAGAAGTAAAGGGTTAATTGAAAATGTAACCAGCTCATACTCAGATGAAATGCTTTAGGCTGAACTGTTTGTGGTAAACATTCTTTTTTTCATAGTATCTTCAGTGTCTCCCAGAAAGTCAAGGTTTATTTCCTTAACTCCTTTAGAAATGATAGTCATCTACAATATGATTTGGGGAAATAGATGAGTACTCATAAGAGTCTCTTGGGAACAAAATAATGTTAAAACAAATTCAAACATTACAAGTTCTTCTTAGAGAGCTTTAGATTGGGCCCTTGGAAGTTAAAGTTAGAAAGAGCTTCAAAGATAAGCTGACACACATTTTATGAATAAATTGAGATGAGATCCAGAGAAGAGGGGTTCTTATGAGTCACAAGGCTTATTAGACAGAGATATGCACCAAGCCTGCCAAATTCATTCTGTAACTCTGAGCTAACACTTACCATGATTCCTGGGATGGGATGGGATGTTAAAACAAACAGTGTGGGCAATGGCATCTCTGCCAAGCTCAGGGCTTTATAAAGAGAAATTTATCCAGTTAAAGGGAAGGGTAGTAGTTATAGGCTTTACCTAATTCTTTTTTTTCTTTATCACACTAACTTTTACTATACTTAGAGTTAAGGAAATTAAATGTGACGTAATTTAGAAATTAATGAAATGTTCATTAAACATGGCAAAGTGCTTTTAGTGTTAGCTCTACTATCCCTCTTTCCCATCTTAATTGATCAAAAGTCTATTTATAAAAATAAAATGTAGAATATAAATATTTTTTTCTTTAGGTGATGGGAATAAAAGGTAAATTTATTTTCTTTTCTATATTTTTTCTTCATTTTCTAAATTTTCTGCAGTGAGTATGTTATTTTATTCAAAAAATAAGTTTAAAAAGAGAAAACGAACTAATGTTTAAGGAACATATTTAATAGGATCCCATATTAGTTTTCTACCAGTGCTATAACAAATTACAAGAAACGTAGTTGTTTAAAACAAATTTATCTTGTAGTTTTGAAGGTTATAAGTCTAAGAGGGGTGGGCTGGTCCATATTGCTTTTACAGGTACTAAAAGAGAATGGACTTTCTTGCCTATTCCAGCTTTTATAGGCCACCTGTGTTCCTTGGTTTATAATTTTTTTCTCCATCTTGAAAGCCAGCAGCATAGCATCTCCAACTCCCTTTCCCTCTCTATCTCACACCTCTTCTTCCACTGTATCTTCTATGACTTCTATGACTCTCTTCTGATTCTCTCTTATAAAGACTCTTGTGATTACATTAGACCCATCTGGTAATCTCTCTATCTTAATATCCTTAACTTAGTCACAACTGCAGAGTCCCTTTTGCCAAGGAAGGTAACATATTCATTGGTTCCAAGGATCAGAATGTGAATGTCTTTGAGGGGCATTTATTCAGCCCACCATAGACCTCTTTTATTGAGCCTCTTTGATTTTTTTCTAAACATTCTTAAACTATCTTTCATCTACTACCTCATATATGACATGCACACACATGCACATTCATGCACACACCTACAAAGTACATTTTTATAGGACTATAGCGTATATAAATGTCCTACTAAATATTGTACCAATTAACATTCTTGATCCTTTCCCCTCTGGACTTTAAACACTCTTATTTTTTCTCTCTGTATCTCATTCTATATAATTTTATTCAATGATCAAAAGTGAATTGAGCACCTACATGGACCCAGACAGTGCCTATGTTTTAAAAATAGAGTGGTGAACAACACAGATGCAGATCCTGCACAGGGAAATTTCATAATACATGAGGAATGAAATAAACCTGCCCACAGGTTTGTGTACAAACCTGTTTATATATAAACAAAATAATCACAGAATTTTCTAAATGCCAGGAGTAAAATATGCAGGATATAATGAAAAAGTAGCAGAGAGAAAAATAGAAGGGTTGTCACTTAAGACTTTCTAAAAGGTAAAATTGTTGATGAGACCTGAAATGAAAAAACAAGATAGACTAAAACCAAAACAAGTTAAAGCATTGAAGATAAATTCCATCCTAAAGTCATTTCCTACAATATAGTGTCATTTAGTGGCATGAATACTGATTTGAGACTTGGAAGACATAGAAAAGAATAGAGATACTAGAGAATTAGCCCTCAGTTTCCTCATCCTGAATGTTAGGGAGTTAATAATAAAATTAAGTATTCTATACATATTTGATAAATATGTACAAAATTTCATTCTATATAGCTTTAAATGTTCTGTCATTTGGGATGCTGAAAGTCAAAGGCATTTGGCACTAATATATTGCTTTATTTTGGCTGTGCATGCATGTTCATGTGTGTGTGTTTGATAAATGTTGAGTCAGTAGAGTGTTTTATTCCAGGAATCATCAAATAGGCCAATTGACTGAAAAATAATTACAAGTTTATTATGGCCATTAAGTCTACATCATTATAATTTCTGAAATGAGGTTTCTGATTCCTTTGTGTTCCTAATAAAAGTGCAGGCAGAGATGTAGTTTATTGCTTTGACTCAGACACACTGAACACAAGTTGTGTTCATCCTTTTGCCACCTCTCAATGCTAGGAAATTTTCTAACACTGCCGACTGCAGTATGCTTTGTATTCTACTCAATACCCAGGAAAACATTATAGATCATACTCATTTGATGATAACAGGACAGTTAAGCCTATTTTTATAATGATCACAAGTAAAAATAAATAACCAGTTTTGCCTGGATGAAATAAAAATCATTCTCCTTTGCAATATGATTCTCAGGAAGAAAATCACAGATGTCTCCCATTTCTAAAGGTCTAGTGGCAAATCATTCAGAGGTATGTATAGATTTTTTATATACAGCCAGACCAAAGCATGCTATCCAGATTTTGTATGTGTTCACCAAGCTCTCGGTTACTCCACTTAAAGTAATTTTTACAGATGATTACGATGGATATATATCCCCATCTCCCTTAGAACAACATAATCTAACTCTCTCTCTCTCTCTTTTTTTTTTTTAGAGATGGAGATCAGGTGATGTACCTGCTTATTCACTCATATATTATCTCTGATAGTGTTCTTACACAATAAATGCAGTCATATAAGCATGTCTAGAAAAGTTATTCCTGGCATTTTTTTGTCTTCTTAAAATTCTCAAGTTTATGGTGGTAGTTATCAGGAAAATACAGGAACCTTTCTCTTACAGGTTTCATCAACTTTTCTGATTTCTTTATGAATTTTAAATTAAGGTCTTAGGCAATGCAAAGAACATAAACATAATTGGGAACCTAACTTTATGAAAGAAAGAAGCAAAATTCATAAGCTTTTAGGAGTTAAAAATGTATCTGTTTCATCAAATGATTTAGGGAAAATAGAAACAAAGAAAAATAATGCAATTTCAAATATTTTCATGGTTTATAATTTTGTTCAAGCAATTCAAAAATCTGCATAAGAAACAAATGAAAAGTCATATGAAGAGTAAAATACATTATTTGATTTTCAAGACTTTTTACTTGTTTGTTTTTGTTTCTTGTTTGCTTGGATTATTTGATATTATAGGAATAAATGTACAAAATCAAAAGCATTTTTTAAAAATGTGTTATATCATCATGGACAAAAATTTATCTTTAACAGTTGATGCTATCCCTCCTTTCTGATTAGTCCTTGCAAAATAGCGGAACCAACAACTTATAAAGTCTACCCACTAGAAAGTACTGTTTAGAAATAACATCAGTATTAAAATATTACTTAAGTGGCATTAAATATAAATAAAGGCAGCATAGCATTCTTGACACTGAAACTTTGTATTATTTAGTGATAAACATAGTGAAGCTAATATCAATAACTCCACAAGTATAGTTGTAGTAAGACATACAATAGACTCTGATTCGGAACTCTGAACTAAAGATAAAGACATTAAGAAGAAAACAACCTTCCCCATGTTCCACCCACTCATAGGCCACACGAATATAAATATTACCTCCTTGTGAGGCTGATATTTCCTTCATCACCTTAAGTATCCATTCATCAATTCACACCAGCCTTGGAAGAGAAAAAAATATGACTCCTTCAGTTGCAATATTAGGCAAATTGAAATATTGGAAGGATGTACAGAGCACTACTTAAGATGGTAAAGGACTCCCTAGGATGTTAGAATGTTGTGTTCTGATATTGGCCTCCTCTTATCTATAATGAAGCTGGCTAATTTATTATTTTCTCTTTACCTCAGTATCTTTACATCTAATACGAGGAAGTTTGACTAGACATTATCCAAGACTCCTTCCAGAATCTGTATGAATTCCTAATTTCAGTGCTCTTAACTAAGGTGATTTACTTCTTCCTTTCACCATGTAGGTCATTTAATATAAATGACTTGGAGCTGCAAAACTCTTCATTGCTTGCCAGCTGAGCTGACCTCCATTTTACACTGCCTGTGTCTGTATGGCTGACTGGTTTGACTATTTGCAAGTCAGCTTCCTAACAATTCATCTTACCATGGCAAACTGGAAACAATTCAGTGGTTAAGATGACTGGATTAACCTGACCATGCAATGGCCATTCCTTATTCTACTTTGGTGCAAAGCTAGTCTTTTGTTGTCTGTTGCAGCTAAGGTTCATTCTTACAGTATTTAGCTCATGAATTTAACATTCTTAGACTTATTTCTGAGAACATTACAGGGTATGACTGCCATCGAGAGGCTGCCCAGCCATTTTATCACATGCAGGAGAGCCCAAAGATGGAGCAGAGAGTGGCACCACCAAAGTCCAAGAGATGGTCCATTCTGGGGGAGGACCACCTTAATATCATTCCACTCAGACAGAAGCAGATGCAAATCTCCTCACCCTGAAGAGTTAACTCCACAGAGGAAATATGAAGAAGATGAGTTCTATACCTGAAAGGAATCATGAAAAATGAGTAAAAAATGAAATTAGATCTGACAAAGGTCAGTGTCAAGAAACAATTCATGTTTATTCTAACACTGTGATAAATTTTTATGAAGCTATAAAGCTTTAAATGTTCTTTTGAAACAAGTTACCCCTGCTAATGGAAATGGCTTTTCTTATGACATCAATAAAGTTTGCCAATTGACCCATTCTGAGTACTACTAATCTGTAGACTATATTTTGAGAAACACTGTCACAAATAAATTTGACTTTTGGAACTGAAATAACCACCATTAAATTGCATGTTACCTGAAAAATCATATACCACTTTTTAGAACTCACTATTATGTTCCCTCTCTATGTCATCTTGTTGAATTTATTCCTTCCCTACCACAGGATGTAGCAGTCTTAAATGTTGATATTTAACTTTCTCTACCTTATTCGTTGGCTACATTTTACATGCATTAGTGTGTTTGACTCTCACGACAACCCTACTCTCAAGAAAACTGAATAACATATCAAGATTACACAGCTGTCAAGGGATGGCCCTGGAACTCTGATTCCAAGCAAGGTACCTTTTCCGCTGCACACAGAAGTACAACTCAAACATCTCATAGAGTTGCTTTGGGCGATCAGACTTAATGTTATGGTTTGGAACACAGGTGTCAGGAGTGCAAGAATATGGGGCACAGAAGACACTCAGAGGTAAGAACTACAACTCCAAGTGGTAGCTAAGTTAAATGAGATGCACCAGGAACAGAGTTTCTTTCACAAAATCCTAGTTCTTAAGTTTTTTTGACTCTGACATGAATATTTTCACCAACCCTTTAAGTTATTTTCATTCTTTATGGAGCATCTAGTTTTAGATAATTATGGAATTTCCTTCCCCCCTCTAAATTCCTTTACTCCCAAATCATAACTGAGGAATTCTGCCACCTACCTACCTTGTTAGTAAAAAAACTAACATATTTGTGGACTTAGATTTAGTATTTAATCAAAACCAGCTATCACTTTTTTTCTTTGTTGTATGACCCATGGCACATGGAATTCCCAGGCCAGGCATCAAATTTGGCCACAGTTGCAAGCTAAGCCACAGCTGTGGCAGTGCCAGACCCTTAACCCACTGTGCTGGGCCAGGGATTGAACTTGTGTCCCAGCACTCTCAAATCTTGTGTCCCAGCACTGCCAATCTTTCTGTGCCACAGATGGAATTCCCAGCTATCACTTTTTACAATTAAAATTAAAAACTTTGTTTTCTATAGCCAGTGTGTGAATGAGCATCAATGAAACAAACAGTATTTGGGCTAGAACCCTCTTTCTGAAACAAGCTACTTAAAACTAATGTATGTATGTAGACTATGTTAGGCCACTGAAAGTTATGTTGTGTAACTTGGTTATGGCTTTAAGTATGTTGCTTGAATCCCTAGCATCATTCACTTCAAAGAAATAGGATGACAGGCAAATGGAGCAACCCAAAATAAATTGCTATACACATTCAGTGAAGCTCACATTTATAAAAGAAGAAGAAAAGAAAAAGAAAACAAAACAAAAACATCTATTCTTACCAAGTGAAAATAAATTATAAATGGATATGTTATTCCTTACTCAGTAAGGATAAATATAATTTAAAATACAGCCAAGATTTTCATTGAACATATTGAAAAAGGAAATCAAACTTTGATGATGGACTATTTACTCACATGACTTCTCTGTGGATTTTGAGAGATGGATTTGTGTTTTTCATTTCTAGGTATCAGTAATAAAGCTAACAGGTATGCATAGCCCCAACGGATGTGCAGTAGGATGTGGGTTGCACAAGGTCATACCTCAAATACTTTAGACCACTGAGGAATTCACTATGCTTCATGCATCATTTGTTTCCCTGGTTTAGGTAGATTTTTTTTATCAGGAATCTCAATGCTGTTATTATGATGTGACAAATTGTTGCTGTTAGAATATTTTCCCCCTTAATTCACATATGTAGCTTTTTCCAAGAGTGGCCATACATCATAGAAAGGACTCATTGGGACATTCAAATGTGTCTGTCAAATATTGCTTTTTTTAATTCATGAGGCAAATATCTTGAATGGCTGCTTTGGGAAATGACCTGACTATTTTGGCACTGTAAAAATACAGCCTTAGTATTACAAGGATTTACAGCAAATCCTAGAAAATGGACTTGTAAACTGACAAAGACATTTATATGTCTATCTCTGAAGCTCAGGAGAGTTCGATTTGGTGGAAAGTTAAAGATAACTAGATTTTATACTTTGATACCTAGAATTTAGAGTTCCACAGGAATGTACCAGGAATTTTATTTAAATAGCAATTAATATATATTTGAAAAATTTTTTAATGTTAGCAATAACAT